>NC_047041.1:35213902-35813902 GCF_011762595.2 Tursiops truncatus
CACTTGTCTCACACATATTATAGGTATTTTAATGTGCTTTATAGAATTTTATTATTCATAGAAAATCACCACATCTATGTTCGAACTCATATGGGACTGAAACAACAGGCTCAGCCAAATCTTCCTTTGTAATTTGTATACATCATAAAAGTTTTATTACAGTTAGAAAACTAAACTTACAGATTTTGAAACATTGGTTTATATCCAAACTCTTCCCTATAAATACTTCTTTCATTTGCTAACCCTCATTGAGTTTCTATGGATTCCATTCAATTTCCTAATTCCTCACAAAATCAATCTTAAGCTCCATCTTATTTTATTGGTGTATTATTTCAAAACCTTTCATGGATAAAATAATAAATTTCTACTCTTAGTAATGTCTGGTATTCTATATCTCAGTCATTTTTCTCCTGCATTATATAACTACAAATGGCACAATTTTGCCACAGTAAAAAGTGTTAACTTACAGCTGAATGCACTGCCATCAACATACAGGAAACATTCTGTGATATAATTTATGCAAATAGAAAATCTAAGAGAATACTTCATTGCTTCCCTTCCCCATCCAATGATGTCACTCCTTTTATTTGTTATTGTTATATACAAATGGGCATCTATTACTGTGTGTGTTCTTCTGTTATTTTAGTATAACACTCCTTTGACAGCATAGTTTTTCTAAGATAACCCACATTTTATGCATATAGTGCAGTACTATACTTTGCCCATAGAATTTTATGTTTCTTTAACATTTAAAAATTTTATATTAACATTTTACTTTCACTAAAGGATTCAGTAGCCTCTAGAGGTTTGCTGAAAGTTAGGCAAAGATGATTTCACTTTATGATGTATATTTTCAATTCAGTTGACAATATAGCTACACAGTGTAGACAATGAGCTTGCTTTATCGGCCACAGGGTAAATGCCTCAAACTTATCTGTAGGTCAGTAGTGTCACCAAATACTGACTTTTCCATTTTACTTTTACAAGAAATAAGGTTAAAAGGAAAATAAAAGCAATGTGGTGCATATGAAAAAAAACTTTTTCAGAAAATATTTTATCATGTTAATACAAAATATAAAGAGAAAAATAGAATTATATCAAACATATAAAGGTAAAAAATTAATATTTCCAAACAACCCTTGGATGTGAAGTTGTCCTACTATTGAAAATATACTCAAAGACTATGCAAAGATGTTTATTTCAGTAACATAAGGGGTATAATATAACAATTAGAAACAGCTTCTATCTACCATTCATTATTAAATTTTTATTATTTATCCATCTGTATTGATTTTCTTCTTTAATTCTTATATTAGTTACAATAGGTTGATTTCCTGGTATAATACCTTCAAATAGAATTCGATTTTTGTGAATTTTTCAAGTCTTCAAACTCTGGTGGTAGCTTTAACACTACAAAATTATGGGTGTGGTATCTAAAAGAGTGAATCTCTCATTCTTTCTGAATGCTCAGAGACTTAGTTTTTCTCCCAAATACCATCATTCTCTAAGATCTAGACATAAAGGTATTTCTCGGCTTCCTTCAAATAAGCATACAGGTCTTTCCTACCTTAAAAATATTTTTGGTCTTGCATGTTTTTGGAACAAATATTTTAGGTCACTGCAACATAGAGGTCAGACCACCAGGTTTAAACCTAAGTCCTTCTAATACATGCTATCACAGGCAATTTATTATTCTCTCTAAACCTAATATTCTCATCTGTGCAATGGGGATAATAACAGATCTACCTTTGGATTTGTTATTAGAATTGGATTAGGTAATGTATGTAAAGTGTTTATCAGAGCACATTTATTACATATTAGCTCTAAGTAGTCTTAAGTTTATATTACTCTCTGATCCACATAACATTTTACTTTTTCTTATGCATACTCCAAAATTTGATGAATTTTAAGCTCATTGATAATAGTAGTTTATTCTTTATTCAACTTTTTAATTTTCATTATGCCTAAAATTGTTTTATGAGTATTATTTTTATTAAACAAATATGATTACTCTTTACGTGTGCAGTGTACCATAATGAGAACACACTACCAAAAATGTGAGGCTTTAGTTTTATATGTAAACATAATCAACACTTAAATATCTCAGTAGAGAAAAGCTATTTTATGCAACTGGTTATGGATCATTTAAAAAAGTGTAATATTTGGTCTCTTCAGGTTTATCTCGACTACTTCTTTTTAGTGATTTGTATGTAATTTAGCAGAGCTTAAGCAACTAAATTTAGAAATATCACTGTAGAATCAAAGTGTTTTCACTTATTTGGTGATGTGGCTTACATGCTTAATTATCACCTGTAGAAATATATTGATTTTATCTGTGGTTCAACTGAATAAATGTGATATGTGACAGATGTTTTCACGGATTTCATCCTGGTAGAAAATACTTTTTGTTGAGCTCTCTTTAGTAAATATCATAACTAAGTATGCAAACTTTTAAAGTGTTCATTTTGCAAGGGCTCCATTATTTCACTGGGTTCAAATATTTCTGACATCCAGATTTTGAAGTCATTAATTTTATTTCTACCTGATTTTAAGGGCTTATAATTTATATTCACAACCCAATTGCTTTTGGAGCTTACTCCTTTATAGTGTATGTGTGTGTGTGTATATATCCCAGTAATGTCCAAATTATTGGGATGTGTAATTTATCACACTATGACATATTTCTAGTGCTCTTTCCTGTAGTATTCTTTTCACTATGTCTGGCTGCTCTAATCTATGACACTAAGATAATAAAATATTATTACATGATAAGAAAATGATGGCCAAACTATCCAGGTAGTATGTTTTCATAGACATTTGGAAGATAATGCTTAAATGCAAGTGCTTGGCTACACTGGCCAGTATATTAGGTGCTATGAACAAGATATCTACAGGGAAGGAAGCATACTATAAAGAGAAAAGTCTACTTTGCATATGCCTTCAGCAAGCTCTTCATTTATGTATTGAACTCATATTCATTGAGTGTCTGATATATACCAGTCACTGTTTTAGACACCAGGAAAAAAAGCAATAGGGTGATGAAAATCTCTGCTCTCATCAGACTGAACTTCCAATGGGTAAATGCCAACAATAAAAATAAGCATAATGCCAGGAGTTCCCTGGTGGCCTAGTGGTTGGGATTCTGGGCTTTCACTGCTGTGGCCCAGGTTCAATCCCTGGTCGGAGAACTGAGATCCTGCAAGCCACATCGTGGGTCCAAAAAAAAATAAATAAAATAAGCTTTATGTTTAAAAGTGGTCTGTAAGAAGGGAGTGAGTGATGTTATGGGGGGAAAGTGCAGAGAAAAGGGGATCAGAACAGAGAAAGGAGGCTTAGAGTATTGTCAGGATAGCTTAATTGAGAAGCTGACATTTATGCAGAAGCTTGAAGAAAGTGAAAATGTTAACCACGTGAGACAAGAACATTTCAAGCAAAGGGAACACATTTCTATGCCTGATATGTTTCAAAAACAATAGAGAGGACAGGTTAGTCAAAGGGAATGTTGAAGGACATAAGATCAGAGCACTAAGAAAAAGCAAGTTATTCAGAGCTTTGCTGGTCATTTTAATTTTTTGTTTGTTTTTATTCTCAGGAACATGGGAAGCCATTGGAGATTTCTGAGGAGAGAAATGATAGTCACTGATAGAGATTTTAGAAGGATCCCTCTGACAAATGTGTTGGGTATATATTGTAGGAAAGTAAAAGTGGATGATGGAAAGCTAAATTGTCTTTTGCAATATTCCAAAGGAAAGATTATGGTGCTTGGATGGCTGGTATTGCTGGAGATATTTAAGAAATTACATAATTTGTAATTTATTTTGAAGGTAGGGCTAGGAGAAAGTCTTAATTGATTGAAAAAGAGATGTGAATTGAAGATGAAAAGTCAGGAGGATGCCAAGCCTTTTGGTCTAGGAACTGTAAGGTGGGAGTTGCAATCAGCTGTAACTGGGAATTCTACAGGTGGAGCACATTGGGGGAGTAGTTGAAAAAATTCAGGTTAGTGCTGCAAATATAAATTTTGGAAGTTTGTGGCATTCAGCTGGCATTTGCAGTTGACAATATCACAAAGAGAATGGAAATAAATAATAAAGGCAAGAGATCCAAGTAGTGAGCTCTTGGAATTTCATCAAGAGGTAAAGAAAAAGAGGAGGATCCAGTAAAGCTAAAACTACCCTGAAAAGTTCCAGATTTAAAGGGATTGAGTGGGATTTACTTATCTATAGTCCCTATCTCTAAATTATTCATAACCAATAGTTGAGTCCAATCAATATAGACATTCTTAAGGCTTAATGTGTATGTATATCAGCACATTTTATTTCAGCAAATTCATGTTCAGATAAAATGATAGTAATTATCAAATATCTGTTTCATAAGATTAATATTATTGTTTTCTTGGGGAAAGGAAGAGAGTGAGCACTGAACAAAAAGGTTGTTTCTAAGTACTATAGTAAAATATGAGAGCAGAAATTGATAAAGAAAATTACTTGCAGGTTCTCTATTTTCTGTCATCTCAAGAACAAGTAACAGACCTTCTGTACCAACATGAGCTTTTTGAGTCCTCTTTAGAAAATTTTTAATTGGCACAAGGTGGTTACTTTCAGTTATAACTTACATCTTCAAGGTTGTCTTTTCTTTGACCTCACCAGTCTTTCAGAGGATACTCATCACTAACTTTCATCTAATTATTTAGTTTGGGAAACTGAATATTGACTTAGGGAGAGAAATAGTTTTAAACTAAGGATGGATGCCCAAAGGCAGCATCATTATGAAATCCAACTTTTAATTTTTCTCTCAAAAATTTTTTTTTCTCAGCTTGAAGACACATTTTGTCCACTTTTTCTCATATTTTATTTGCATTTAGTCACCAAATCCTAATGTGTCTATCTATAAAATATTTTTCAAACCTGTTCAGACATTTACATTTTAATCAAATCATCTTAAAATTTACTAAAGATCATTTTTCAAAATTTGTGTATCTCTAATTGTCTTTGCGCTCTTTGAAATTGGGGACTTTCTTTTCTTTTGATTTTATTTATTAATTTTTATTGGAGTATAGTTGATTTATAATGTGTTAGTTGCTGCTGTACAACAAAGTGAATCAGTTATACATATACATATATCTACTCTTTTTTAGATTCTGTTCCCATATAGGTCATTACAGAATATTGAGTAGAGTTCCCTGTGCTATACAGTAGGTTCTTATTAGTTACTTATTTTATATATAGTAGTGTGTGTATGTCAATACCAATCTCCCAATTTATTCCTTTCCCCCTTTCCCCCTTGGTAACCATAAGTTTGTTTTCTACATCTGTGACTCTATTTCTGTTTTGTAAATAGGTTCCTTTGTACCATTTTTTTAGATTCCACATATAAGTGATATCATATGATATTTGTCTTTCTCTTTGTGACCTACTTCACTCAGTATGACAATCTCTAGGTCCATCCATGTCAGTGCAAGTGACATTATGGCTGAGTAATATTCCATTGTATATATATATATATATATATATATATATATATATATATATATATATATATATATACCACATCTTCTTTATCCATTCTTCTGTTGATGGACATTTAGGTTGCTTCCATGTCCCAACTATTGTAAGTAGTGATGCAATAAACACCGAAGTACATGTATCTTTTTGAATTACGGCTTTCTCCAGATATATGCCCAAGAGTGGGATTGCTGGATCATATGGTAGTTTTTTTAAGGAATCTCCATACTGTTCTCCAAAGGGACTGTACCAATTTACATTCCCACCAACAGTGTAGGAGGGTTCCATTTTCTCCACACCTTCTCCAGTATTTATTGTTTGTAGATTTTTTGATGATGGCCATTCTGACTGATGTGAGGTGAAACCTCATTGTAGTTTTGATTTGCATTTCTCTGATAATTAGTGATGTTGAGGAACTTTTCATGTGCCTCTTGGCCATCTGTATGTATTCTTTGGAGAAATGTCTATTTAAATCTTCTGCCCATTTTTTGATTGAGTTGCTGTTTCTGATTGTTCTTTGTGATGCAACTTCCAGTGAATGTCTTCGCATCTAGTAGATGTTTAGGAAAATTTTTGTTTAATGAATTATCGTTCTGACCCTTACCATCAAAAGCGGGATTGTTGAGATATCTCTCTAACATGCTGTCCAATCATGTGTTTTACTAGAATTGTCTTAAGCTCCACCACACATTCTACTGGCTCACTTTTCACACCAGAGATTGAGCCACAGACAGATTTTTTTTTTTTCTGTACACGGGCCTCTCACTGTTGTGGTCTTTCCCGTTGTGGAGCACAGGCTCCAGACGCGCAGGCTCAGCGGCCATGGCTCACGGGCCCAGCTGCTCTGCGGCATGTGGGATCCTCCTGGACCAGGGCACGAACCCGTGTCCACTGCATTGGCAGCCGGACTCTCAACCACTGTGCCACCAGGGAAGCCCCCACAGACAGCTTTTAAAAGGCACAACCTGACAAAATTTCTCATCAGTTAAAGGCACTTGTCTCATATTCCTCACTAGTGCTTCTCTGAGTCATTGTGTGGGATGTCACTAAGAACTAACTTCATGGCACTCATCCAAGTGCATCTTAGAAGCATGGAAAATGTGTCATGCCTCAGTGATCACACAATGATGAAAAAGGTGAATGTATGTTCTCACCTTCTGTTGCTCAGATAGGAAGTACTAAAACAAATTATGCATATTACTTCGTAAGATTTTGGTGGAATCTGGCTCAGTGACCCTTTGTGGTGATCAAATTTGGGAGTATAAACTTGCATCATTTTTCCTTCTTCCTTGTCTTTCTCTCTCCAGACTTCACTTATGCTCCATGGGATCACGTCACAAAATGAACTAGGGGATTTATGCAGTCTCTTGTTAGAGGGTTTCCTTTCTGAGGGGAATATAAACTAAGACATGTGAGCTCTACTTGTATACACATGGTCCATTGTATTTGTACTGCCGGATCACACTTCAGAAAATGCAACATTCACTAGGTCTTTTTTCAGCCTAGAAAATGGTTGGGCTCTCCTCCTCCATCAGAATTGATACCATGCCTTCATGTGTACACAGGTATTAAAACAAATTTTAATATGTATGACTAGTTATGTCAAGCTTGCAAATGTTATTTAAGTACTTTTAAATTAAGGTTAGATTTTCTCTCTAAGGTGATAATTTCCTTAAATGCAAGAAACTAATTCATTGATTAAAAAATATCTTCCTCTTAGTGCTTAGCAAAGTGCTGTCATATATTAGACACCAAATAGTTCTTGATGTGCTGAATTAAATGTCAACCTTTGGAAGACTCCTACAAATTTCTAAATCATACTGAAAACCTGCTGTTTTGTGAAAAACAGCCTTGAAAAAAGATAATAACATTGTAAATGCCACCTCATAACTCCAGGACATTTTAAGCTCTTTCATTTGAACTTACATTTATTCTCATAGGTACATAATAATTAGAAGCATCACGTCAAATATAGGAGATTGCAATAGAAATGTCATTGTTTTTGGAGCCATATGATGTGCATTTACATTTTGTTTGTGATTTGCTGAATCATCTCTTTTAAATCCTCATTTCTCCATTCCTGTAATGGGGAATTAAAAACTGTCTTTTCTACTAGACAGGGTTCTATTAATTTCAAAGGCAAAAATGTTTGTAAAATAATTCTGTGATCTGTAAATATGTACATTGTACATAAAAGATTTCCTCAAGATTTATGTTTGAGAATTTGTTTACTATTAGTTAACAATTAATCTTTAAGATGCCTGACCATCTCTAGGTATTGCACAAAAAAAGAAAGAAACACAATTTTTAAAATTATCTTTTCTCTATTTAAAAATCAAAAGGTCCACTATCAAAACTTTTGAATTTAACACATGGACACTGCAGGAAACAAAATAACTTCAACTTATTTTTAATATAAATATTTTAATTCAAGAATGTATTCCCATAATAACTGAAAAATAGAAAAATAAATAACAAATTAAAAAAAATTATATTCGGATATGATGCTGCCAGAATTAGTTGGATATAGTTTACAAACCATACAGAGCCTGTGAGCACAAATAATTGTAATATTTGTAAAGAGGAAAAAATAAATTCAACAAAAAATTGTACATGGATATTTTTATATTAATTTTTAAACTGTCTTAATTTCTCTTTGGGAGCACGTAGTATACAAATATGTAATAATAATAATAGCAGTATGACAATAATTAGTTGTTTGCTGTTGGATTTTTATGGAGTTTAATTTAACATTATATATTTTCTTGCCTTAAATTCATTGTGTTAGTTGTCATTATTGTTTTTCCTTTTTATAACTCATAGCTCTATTTTTATAACTCATAGCTCTATTTTTAAATACCAATAAAAGGAGAAATGAACCTTTTCCAACAGAATAAACTAAGTTCTGAGATTTCATGTTAACCACAAACTCATTTGATACTTTGTACATTTTTGATATTTCTTCAATGGGGACCTGGGACATGAGTGAGTCAGTGGACAAAAGAAATATTGAGCAAGCCTGAGCTGCCTGCCTGACCATAGGGAGATAACTGCAGTTAATGAATATGTTTAATCATGAGACAGAAGGTAATGAATTCTACTAAAGAATAAACAAAACAATAAGCTTTTTCTCAATTGAATCTTCTAAAATATTGATTTATTCAGTCCTTCTTTCAGTCAGACTCAAATATAAGACAATAAAAAAAATCCATCATGTCTCATGAAATGGAAATGTCCAAATCACTAAAGTACTTGAAGAAAATGCTCCAAAAATAGATAGAAAGGAAAACTGTGCAACTAAAAATATCAGGGTGTTTGCAAACAAGGCTATCTTCACATTCCAGGCACCGTAGTTCAGTAAAGTTTGAAATAATGTTATACACATTTTAAAAAGTTAAAAAGTGAAGAGTATAAATGTCCTCAAACATGGAAACATGATAAAATGTGAAAATTCTGGATATATGCATGTGCATAAATCTTCACAGCAAGAAATGCCATCTTTTACATTGTAAAATTTGCTAAAAAGCCAATTACAACAATGTGGCAGAGAAGTTAGTTTTAGATTCTCTGTCAGTTGGAAATATGATGTCTTAAAAGGAAATTGTTAAGTAGAATGGGCTGAAACACAGAATTTTTCAGTCAAAGGAAAATAGAAAAACCTAAAATCCTTAAAAAATATGAACTTTTTATTCCCATCTTTACTACTGAAACACCTCAGTGCTTTAAATTATGTTACAAAAAGGTGATACAAAACAGATTTCTTCCTTTTGTATATCACAGATTCTGTGATGAGAATATGACCTGGTTATTTAACAATCCATATTCAAAATATTTTTTTTAACTACAACTGTTCAACAAATATATAGTGTGTGCCTATGATATTCTTAGTACTGGCTTGGTCCCTAGTTGTCATATGAGCAAAACAGAAATGATCACTGTGCTAACAGTACTTATAGTCCAATGGAGAGATAGTCATTAATTGAACACTCAGACAAAAAATTTAATACAGGAAAGTACCACGGGAGGATTTAATACAGGAAAGAATCAGGACTATCTGATGCCAAAGCCTAGGCCTGTAACTGGTATGTCTTTGAATCCTGGAACTATTCTCCAGGGTCTGAATTTCAATTCGATTAAGATTTCTGAACTGATTCACTCACTTAAAGGAAGTGCCTTGATTAGAAACAAGTCTTTTTTTTTTTTTTTTTCATTCTGATATACTAACTTCTTATTGCTAGGCTTTATAGGCTCCTATATATCTATTTAAGATAAGATTAGATGATATTTTGTTATTTTGTTTTTAATACCTAGGTGTATGGACAATGAACAAAACATATTCTCTTAACAAAGAAGGTATTTCATCAGATATCTTGACATTTCAAGGAATAAATACAGAAAGAAAATGAATTGGATGATTTATAGAATGCTTACAGTTGTCCTGGTCTATAAGAATTTGTGTATATATATAAATAAATAAATATGTACGTATATATATTTTTACAAAGTATAGCAGTGGTCCCCAACCTTTTTGGCACCAGAGACTGGTTTCATGGAAAACAATTTTTCCATGGACTGGGGAGGTGGGGGGATGGTTCAGGTGGTAATGCAAGTGATAGGGAGTGAGGGGGAGCAGCAGATGCAGCTTTGTTCGCTAACAGGTCACAAGACCTGTAAGGTTGGGGGCCCCTGAAGTATAGCTTCGTTTTTTTTAAGGAAAATATCCCAGAGATACGTATTTATTAGGCACTATAATTTTTTAAATCTTCATTTTTACTCTAGTATATTTTTGTGATTGAATAAAATATTAAAGTAGAGGGATTTTGAAATTTGTCCTGAGTCCAAAACAATCTTGAGTAAATATTTTATAAAACATGGACTCTACTAGAGAAGAACTCAGCATTGACAGTGACATGTACAAAATAGTTTAACATCAGAAAATACACATTTGGAAGTTTGAAAAATTAAAATACAGATATATCATTAAGTAAAGTCCATGGAATGTGCATAGTACATTTTGTTTCCTTCCTTGAGTGATTAGTCTCTGTATTTCTGTGAATGGTTTTTGTTTCTGTTTCATTTTAGTTTAAATAAATTGAATTTTAAAAACCTACGGTTAAGCAAAAATGGCCTCTGGGCTAAATTAAACCCCAAGTGACAAGGTTCTTACCAGGTTCTCAGCCCATGTGTGGCCCAGGGAAAAGAGTACAGTTACAAATAGTGTGATATCTTCATTAATATTAAAATATATTTTTTTTAAATTTTCAGATTCAGATTTAAGGAATATTCAGTTAATACTTACTATGCTCGAGGCACCAGATGAGGCCCTCCCATATATATTTCATGTGCATATGATAGGGAAGGAAAAAGTATTAATTTCTGTAGAAAAACATTTAATATACAGCATTATGTGTTTATTACAACTTTGAAAACTACTGAGCTTTCAGCAGAATATATGTTGTTTGTTTCTTTGAATCTCAGTCTTATTTAAGCCTTCAGAAGATTATGTAAATGTCTAACAATTCTGATCAGAAGTTTAGACGTTCTCTTCTTCTAAGAAGAGAGGTAATGATGTTTGAAAAGCTTGGTATTAACAATAAAAAGACACTATATTCTGAAA
The DNA here is from genome assembly GCF_011762595.2 of Tursiops truncatus. NCBI lineage: Eukaryota > Metazoa > Chordata > Mammalia > Artiodactyla > Delphinidae > Tursiops > Tursiops truncatus. The sequence continues at coordinate 35,225,021 of NC_047041.1, forward strand.
AAAGGGACAGCACCTCTCCTTTCATCTCTTTCAACAAACAAACAAACAAGCAAACTATTGAACATGACTGCAATCAAATTGAGTTCATAAAACATTTCAGCAATCCAAAACAATTTGCTCTTCCTGAGTTTTGCCCATTATAATAGGTAGGAGTGAAGGAGAACATTTTTGAACCAAACATAAAATATGTATTTAATTCACTGAGTTTTTTTACTTAAATGCAGATATTGTATAAACCACTACTGCTTAACACATAAGAAATAATTTATGATGAACTTTCAGTTCATCATTTTTTTTCTTTACGGCAAAAAGTGTTTATATTGGAATGAATAAAGGGCATACTTAACTACATTGAAATACATAAAGGATAGGGCATAATGCATGAATTTAAGCACACACATACATGCACACACACAGCCATGCTTCCTGAATTAAAAAATCATTATCAGTGAAACTGCTGTATTTGTATCTATACATTATGTCCATTATATATAAGTATTTATTAGTTTTCAATAAAACAATCTCCCATCTGCATTTGTCTCTCCTTTTGCATTGATGCATCAGATATTCATATTTACTTAGTTTAGTAATGCCTCAATAAAAAGCAAATATATATTTATCTTTGTATATCTTTATCATATGTGTTAATAGAAAAAAAAAACAACACTGCATTATTTAGTTGTCACGGCTTCTGATTTTTGCTTATTTTAAAACCATGTTACCTCTGGTATCATGACACCAAATCATCTTTTTCTTCAAAGACCCATTACCTTACACATCTTCTGCCCTAAATTGTTTATCAGAATGGCATTGTTATGTCTTGAGTATATCTTTAGCAAATTTGGTTAAATTCTATATCATTCTCATTAAGCTCACTCTTCAAAAATTTCTGACATATTAGAAAGATGACCAATAAGAAAAGGAAATAAATAAGTAATTTATTGAACTATGTAAGATTTTTTTAAACGGATGAAGAATAATGATGACATGTTCATTTGAGAGAGAGTATAGTTTAGAGGATCAGAAAGTGGGTTATAGAAACAGACTGCTTAGTTTCAAAGACTGAATGTTTTACTTAATAGCTACATAAGTCACTGCACCTTAGTTTTCTCCCTGTAAAATTGTTATCATATCCCATTTCATATAGGTTTGTGGGGATTCAATGAATTTGTATACCTAAAGCACTTAGTAAAGCACCTGGTACATTGTAAGAACTCAAATACTACTGAAAGTTTTCATTACTTTTTTCCCAGCTTTATTAAGATGTAATTGACAGATAAAATGGTATATATTTTAGATGTACAACGTGATGATTTGATACATTATGAAATCATTATCATAATACAGTTAATTAACACATCTGTCACCTCAGATATTTACCATTTTTCAGTACACTTAAGATCTACTCTCAGCATCTTTCAAGTATAAAATATTATTAATTATAGTCACCATGCTGTTTAATTGATTCCCCAGAACTTATTCATCTTATAACTAAAAAGTGGTACTCTTTGACCAACATCTCCCCATTTCCCCCACTCTTAGCTCCTGGCAATCACCTTCTACTCTGTTTCTACGAGACAGACATTTTTAGATTCCACATATAAGTGAGATCATAAAGTATGTGTCTTCCTGTGTCTGGCTTATTTCACTTAGTAAAATTCCCTCAAGGTTCATCCATACTGTTGCAAATGGCACGATTCATCTTTTTATGTTTGAATTATATATGTATATGTGTATGTATGTATATATATATGCATATATATATGTATACATAGGTATACTTATACATATATATATGTATATGTGTATATATATATATATATATATATATATATATATATATATATATATCATCCATAGGTGAAAACTTAGTTTATTTCCATATTTTTGCTATTGCAAATAATGTTGCAATGAACATGGGGATGCATATATCTTTTCAAGATTGTATTTTAGTTTTCTTAGGAAAAATATCCAGAAGTAAGATTGTTGGATCATATGGCAACTAAATTTTTAATATTTTGAGAAACCTCCAAACTGGCTGCACCAGTTTACATTCCTATCACACAAGGGTTCCCTTTTATTCACACCCTCACCAACACTTGTAATTTTTGCCTTTTTGATAATAGAAATGTTAACAAATATGAGGTAATACTTCATTGCAGTTTTGACTCATTTTCCTGATGATTAATGATGTAGAACATCTTTTCATGTAACTGTAAGTCATCTGTATGACTTCTTTGGGAAATTCATATCTTCTGCCTATATTAACCCAATCCCTTATCAGATATGGGATTTGAAAATATTTTCTCCTAGTCTGTAGGTTATCTTTTCATTTTGTTAATGGTTTTCTTTGCTATGCAGAAGCTTTCTAGTTTAATGTGGTCCCACTTGTTTATTTTTACTTTTATTGTCAAGTCCAAAAATCATTGCTAAGATCAATATTAAGGAGATTTGCTCCTGTGTTTTCTCCTAGGACCTTTATGATTTCAGAGCTCAGATTCAAGTCTTTAATTCATTTTAAGTTAATATTTTTTGGTGATATAACGTCGTGATCCAGTTTCATGCTTTTCCAGGTGTCTGTCCAATTTTCCCAAAACCATTTATTAAAGGGACTATCCTTTCCTTGTTGTATAATCTTGACTCTTTTGTCATAAATTTATTGACCATAGATGTGTGGGTTTATTTCTGGGTTATTTTTTATGCTCCATTGTTCTATGTGTCTTTTTAAATTATTATAGCTTTGTTATAGAGTTTGAGATCAGGGAGCATAATACCTTGAGCTTTGTTCTTCTTTCTCAAGATTGCTTTGGCTATGCAGTGTCTTTGTGGATCCATACAAATTTTAGGATTGTTTGTTCTATTTATGTGAAAAATAGACTTGGAATTTTGATAGTGATTGCACTGAATCTGTATGTTTTTTTTTTTTCAGTTTGATGTAGTATATTTTTCTTACAGAGAATTGTACCATAGTAGTTCATAATTAATTTTTTATTGTTTGAAGAAACAAAGTTAAATATACTTAGTTCTTATTCCCAGTAATAAACAGTTGGAGAATAAATAGATTAAAAAACAAACACATATGCTTATATTTTTAAGTTCTATGATAAGGGTATATTCAGGATGATGATAAGAAAGATCAGAGTAGGAGACCTAACCCAGGCTTAGGAGTTAGAACCTGGGTCTGCTAACAGTTCCCAAAAGGCTATCCTTGAAGAGATTTCTTACTTGTATCCTTTCATCCCACCTTAGTCATTTTTTTTTCTTTTATGCAGGACCCATAATATCAATACTTCTATGTAAATCTGAATGCTCTTTTAACCATTTTTTTCACATTCAGATTATAAAATTCCATGAAACAAAATATGTTTTGGGGGTTTATATTTGTCTGTTGTTTTTATAACTTTTGTGTCAAGAGCAAATAATATAGATGTTGGCAAGTGTTAAAGTCTCAGCAAGTGGATGGTGAATGAAAGAGATAATTACATGAGATAAGTGCTAATGGTCAGTAGAAATTATCAGGGCAAAAAGTGAGATATAAATATTCATATATTCAGTGAATGTGTGAAGACATGGAGGTATGAGAAGAAAATAATGTGAATGATATATAAAAAATATCTCATTGTAACTAAGGTATAGGGATGAAGTGGGAAGGAGTATGTAAAGACAAGATCAAAGACAGGTGAAGCAGTCAGGTATTAAATCGAGTTCATGTATTTGCCCATATTCAGGATTACAAGGAATGGAACTGTGCAATATAATTATTAGAGGATATTCTCATTATTAGAGCAATAGCAAATGCTCACAGAATCAAGGGGAAACTGAAGAATCAAACTTGGAAAACAGACAGAAACTAAAACTGCTATTTAAGGCCAAAATGAAGGAAGAATAACCTATTCATTTTAAATAGAAGAGTTTGAGAAGGATAGGTGTTAGCTCTTCTCTAAATGTTTGATATAATTCTCCTGTGAAGCCATCTGGTCCTGGGCTTTTGGTTGTTGGAAGATTTTTAATCACAGTTCCAATTTCAGTGTTTGTGATTGGTCTGTTCATATTTTCTATTTCTTCCTGATTCAGTCTTGGCAGGTTGTGCATTTCTAAGAATTTGTCCATTTCTTCCACGTTGTCCATTTTATTGGCATAGAGTTGCTTGTAGTAATCTCTCATGACCTTTTGTATTTCTGCAGTGTCAGTTGTTACTTCTCCTTTTACATTTCTAATTCTATTAAGTAGAAAAATTCTATTTAGTGTACTGTCAATGCTGTAGGACATATAGAACACACTACCATTGATAGACAGTGCTGCCTATTTCTCGGGGGATTTAAACAATTATTTAACCCCCTGTTCCTTGCTTTAAATTTAAAGTCACAGGTGTGACTGGTTATTTAATAGAGTCTAGTTCTCATAACTGGGTACTAGTGACCAGATGTTGAAGAAAGAAAATAACCCTACTTTAACTGTTGTAGTGGTAGATAGAGCATTTTAACTCATCAATATTTCAAACAAATGTGGATTCTTCACAAAATCATGGTAACTAGAGAGTCAAATTTGTAGAAAAATTAATTGAAGACTTTCTAAGGAGTTCATACTTTATACCAAAAAAAAGTCACTGGAGTATTTTAAGTGTGAGAGTAACGTGATTATGTTTATGATCTAAAATGACTATATGAATATACCATGGATAATATACTAGAGGGAAGCAAAAAAAGGAACTGTAAAAACAAATAAATTAAGAGACTCTTGCAGTAATCCAAGTAAGAAAAGACATGAAATAAATTAAGACTGAGGTGAAAGTAGTAGACATGAGAAAATATGTTATTGACATGGAATAAACAGAATGTTAGAGATTAGGGCAATGGATAGGATTTCAAGATTTCAAGTATGGCTTCCAGATTTCTGATTTGAGAAGAAACATAAGGTTGGTTTAACATCCAAAACCCAATTAATATAATACGCTATAATAGTTACTACCACACTAAATGGTGAAAGGCTGAATTTTTCCTGCTCAGATGAGGAATTAGATTAGGATGCCCATTCTCAACACTTATAGTAAATGTTAGACTAGATGCTCTAGTCAGTGGAGGCCAGAATATAGAATGGAGCAAAGACAGTCTCTTCAATAAGTGGTGCTGGGAAAACCAGACAGCTACATGTAAATGAATGAAATTAGAACACTCCCTAACATTATACACAAAAATAAACTCAAAATGGAATAAAGACCCAAATGTAAGGCCAGACACTATACAATTATTAGAGAAAAACATAGGCAGAACACTCTTTGACATAAATCGCAGCAAGATCTTTTTTGACCCACCTTCTAGAGTAATAAGAATAAAAACAAAAATTAAAAAACAGGATCTAATTAAATTGAAAAGCTTTTGCACAGCACAGGAAAACATAAATAAGATGAAAAGACAATCCTCAGAATGGGAGAAAATATTTGCAAATGAAGCAACTGACAAAGAATTAATCTCCAAGATATACAAGCAGCTCATATGGCTCAATATCAAAAAAACAAACAACCCAATAAAAAAATGGACATTTTTTTAAATAGACATTTCTCCAAAGAAGACATACAGATGGCCAACAAACACATGAAAAAATGCATAACATCACTAATTATTAGAGAAATGTAAATCAAAGCTACAATGAGATATCACCTCACACCAGTCAGTATGGCCATCATCCCAAAATCTACAAATAATAAATGCTGGAGTGAGTGTGGAGAAAAGGGAACCCTACTACACTGTTGGTGAGAATGTAAATTGGTGCAACCAACTATGGAGAACAGTATAGGGGTTCCTTAAAAAAACTAAAAATAGAACTACCATGTGAACCAGCAATCCCACTACTGGGCATATACTCAGAGAAAATAATTCAAAAAGACACACGCACCCCAGTGGTCATTGCAACACTACTTACAATAGCCAGGTCATGGAAGCAACCTAAGTGCCCATCAACAGATGAATGGATAAAGAAGATGTGATACATATATACAATGGAATATTACTCAGTCATAAAAAGGAATGAAATTGCATCATTTGTAGAGATGTGGATGGACCTAGAGACTGTTAGAAATAGAAAAACAAATACAAGTAGTATTCTTGAAGCCTCCTTATTTTGTCTTTAGCCTGATATAGACAAAGTGGGGAAGAGAGAGGCAGAGTACTCACATTTGGGACCACAGCTCAAGATTCTTTTAAAGGCTTTTGTTTGAGTAATGTTTGGGATTATCAGACTGTGTACAATCATCTTTTAATGAGGATTATGGGAGGTGCCTGTAACCAACGTATTGTAGCTTTTATTGTATCTCTATAAAAGGAGATGTTTAAGATCTCATTTCATTTTTTTTCAGGTTTAGTCTACAATTGACAATAGTAGAACAAGAAAAATAATCTCTCCATACAATATCTTACATATGTATTCGAATGGTGATGTGTAAGAATATTATTTATTTATTTTTTTGTGGTACGCGGGCCTCTCACTGTTGTGGCCTCTCCCGTTGCAGAGCACAGGCTCCAGATGCACAGGCCCAGTGGCCACGGCTCACGGGTCCAGCTGCTCTGTGGCATGTGGGATCCTCCCGGACTGGGGCATGAAGCCGTGTCCCCTGCATTGGCAGGCGGACTCTCAACCACTGCGCCACCAGGGAAGCCCTGTAAGATTATTTTTAAGTGATACAGATGAGTATTTTTAAATTTGTAATGTTGCTATATCCATTTTAATGCAAATTATAGTAAATATAACTGGCATAGAAAACTCATGATTTCAAAGACACTATAGCTTAGAATGAACCTAACTTTTAAAAGAATAGTTGACTTAATTTCAATTTTTAAAAAATGTTAATAAAATGTTAACAGAGGTAGTAATTAAATGTTACAAAAATTATAATGTTGGCATATGAAAAAATGAAGGCCAATATCCCACAAGTCTCTTTTAAAGTAAATCCAAAAACAAGACTTTATCTTTTCCACTGGGGAAATAAGCCACTTGAGATACCACATTTTTAATCAGACAAACCATAAACATATTATCTGTTAATCGAGGTTGTAAATACATCCTCATTTTTTAATGAGAATAGAGTAACAGTTTATGGTAATTCATATGATTTAATATCTCAAGATTAACCACAAATTTTCTCTTGCAAATCAATTATAACAGAGATAAAGTATAAAATGCTATTTTTATGTTACAGTTTTTCAATTAAAACTATTCAATAATTTTTATAGGTTATGACCAGTAACTCAAAAATTACTAATGTGGTATCATCTTAATTTTTACAAAGATTCAAGTACACTTATAATTGTTTCTTAAACAGGCATTTGTGGGTTATCTCTGATATGCAAATCATAACTCTTGACACTCTGAAAATACAAACATAAATGACACAGGGCTTTTGCCATCAAAGGTGTTTATAATCTTACAGGAAAAGAGACAAGATTAATAAAATAGTATAAATGAAAGAAATGTCAGATTACAGTGGGCTTATTGAAACTAAAGTGGACAAATGGAGCACTAATACTATTATAAGTTTTGTATTTATATTCCATTCCAAGAAAGTGATTGACATGTGATACAGCTGTCTTTTGTGTAAACACACGTAGTGTAAAATAATCTAAAAGACCATGGTGAAAATAAACTGAGTTGAGCTTGAGAATGGCTTAAAATGAAGGTATGTAGCTTAGAATGACACAGAGGATTATGAGATCACTGGCTTCAGGAATTCACACAGATGTCACACAGAAAAAAAATATCAGATTGTTCTTTCTGTATCAGAACCAGTGGGTGGGTATGAGAAGTTCATGAGCATTTTTAATAATACTAGATCTGTCCTGAAACATAATATTCTGTTTTGGGAAAGTAATGAATTCTTTATCAAAAGTAGATTCAAATGGAAAACAAATGACCACAGAAGCATGGGCACAATGTTGCTGGGGTGATATAAGCATTAGATAAGAGTGTGGTCTTAATGGCCTCTAAAACTCTATTCATATTTTTGGTATTATGATATTCCATTAGTACAGCAGATAAAATAAAGTAAAATATTTGCATAAAGAGTTCTTGTATGTATTTTTCTCTGGAATGTAGATTTGTATTAATATCACAGCTTAATGGTATCAAAATAAGCGCTTTTGAATGCAAATAATCAAGATTTAAGTGCTTTAGACAAAATAACATAGAATGGATGTGGAGGTTTAATTTTATAGAGGAATATATACCTATGTATATACACATATATATGCGTGTATATATGTGTATTATGTGTATGAATATATACACTCATGCATACATATTCCTCAGGATCAGGAAAATAATGTCTTGTGAAGCAATCTCTGGGCTATTTGGACACACATGTAGATATGAATATTCATGACAATTTAGTCATAACCCTTGATAAATCTAAGTCTGAGTTCAAAAAAATTTTTTAAATTCTATGAAGAATAAAAAGTTGTAGTAAAATGTGTGACATTTTTTGTTGAAAGATCATAAAGAAAAATTATGTTAAAAGCCATTTTGCGAGCTTTATAAACCAGAGGAAGGAAACCTTTCTGCCAAAGGCATCTGACCTCAATGAATCTTAAATGTAATTTTAAAATAAATTTACTGCAGCCCAAAGAGAACAAGATGCATGCCAGAAAACAAACTCTGTGATGTATGGTGAGTAAGGAATAAAGATGCCAGATTATTCTGAAGTATTAAAATAAGAATTTTATGTGAACAACTCTCATGAGAAAGTAAAATTAGATTAATACTTTGGGAATAAATAGAAGTGGATCAAGGATACTGGTTTAGCCTTTGGATTAGGACTACAGTGAAGACAGAGACATGTTCGTAATGTCATAAATTAACTCCCTAAACTCTGATTTGTTAAAAAGTGTTAGAAGACAATGATTAAAATTAATTTTGTACATAAGTACAATGGACTTAACCTTTTGTGGAAGGATGTTAGAGAAATAAAAGGAATTTAAACAAAAATTTTACCTTTGTGTCAAATAAATCTTACTGAGTTAAAGACTAAGGGATTTGTTCATATGATTTTAATTAATTTCCCCTCTTTTTGTTATACAATTTAAATCTATTTGGAAATCTACTTAAGTTATTACCATACACAGAGTAGACACTTAACAAATATTTATTATAAAAATAATTGGATGAGTGAATTAATGAATCATTAAATAACAACCTTTTTTTTTAAATGGGAGATATTGATGTCCTGTATTTTGACTTATATCCTTGGAAATATCTCAAGTTGTTATTTTATTTTTATTTAATTTTAATTTTATTTAATTTTATTTATTCTATTTTGAATTAGTATAGTTCACATTAGTAAAATTTAGAATAGAGTCATAAACCAGTGAAATCTTTTGAAACTATAATTTATTACTATCATTTATACACTTTACATAAAAGCATAAAGAATAGTCTTTCAAATATATTTACTAAAATATTCCACAGTAATGTATTTCTGTAATAAGTATTATTGAACATTTCATTTACTGCAAGATGCTGTAGCATGAACTATAGAGGTTATGAGAGATCAAGACAAACTTCCAGCCTTTACATAGGGTATACAGATTTTATAACACAAAAAATGTTATGAATAAGGCAATATGTTTTTAAGTCCCTATTATGTATATTGTGCAAAAGTGTCTACCTGCGTTTTGAAAATTCTGACAGCTTGATGTCTGTGCGACAGTCCCCTGACTGATCCCCCATTGCTTTCTGCCCATCTAGAATTTTCCAGTGCTTGTTATCACTACATTCTATTCTAAACAGGTAATCTAGCACCCTCTTTTTTTTTTTTTTTTTTTACTAAATGACTTATTTATCTTCATGAAAACTTGGCTTTGTCCTCAAAACTACTTTACATACTTTTCTCCTCCAGATGCTGCTAGAAATTAGGCATTATTTTTATTCCAAACTATTATTGCTTCATCTTTCTAAAACAGAATAAAGAAAAGGTAAAGAAGGATGGAAATGCGGTAAAGAGAAACTGAGACATAGAGACAAAACAACTAGTGAATTAATTCTATTATCATTTGTGATGACTTCTAAATCTCCCAGATAATACATCTTGTCTCCTAGGAGAATTTGTCTCTAATATACTCAACTTCTTTTCATCCACACACATCCAAGCCCACAAACATGGCCTTCTTATCACCAGTACAGAACAATACCACCATTGTTATTCCACTATAGGAAAAAAACAACTTATAGCTGCCATAAATCCAACCATTATAATCATTTCTTCAAATGCTCTGCTGGAGGGAATATATAACCTCGGGCAACTGAAGCCAATATAAGTCTTCTTGATAGTCTTTACTTTTTTCTATTTTAAAATATTTTAAGACTTACAAATAGAAGTGAAGAATGACAATAAGCATCCATAATACTAATAACTAAATTAAAAATTAACATATAACCAAAATCTTTGGATGCTCTTGTGTGGTCTTTCCCTACCAAACCTCAACACTTACCCTCTGCCAGAGTAAACATTATCTAGAACAGAGTTTTATTGTTTTCATGGATTTATGAGTACTTTAATTCAATTTATATATATCCTAAGCATTATGCATGTTTCTAAATGCCATCTAAATATTGTAATGTATATAGTTTTGAAATTACTTGCCATTCATTTTATTTATACTGATCTTTTCTCCAGCTTTATTAAGGTATAATTAACAAAAATTGTTTGTATTTAAGGTGTACAATGTGATAATTTGATATGCAGATACATTGTGAAATGACTGCTGCAGTCAAGCTAATTATCACATCCAACATCTCACATAGTCACCTTATTTTTCCCGTGATGTGAACTCTTAAAGTCTACTCTCAGCAACATTCACGTATACCATACATTATTATTAACTACAGTCACCATGCTGTACATTATATTTCCATAATTTATTCATCTTATAATTGAAAGTTTATATTCTTTGACTAATATCTCTCCACTTCCCCCACTCGCAGCCCCTGGCAAACAACATTCTACTTTGCTTCACTGAGCTTGAATTTTCTATATTCTACATATAAGTGATACCATACAGTATTTGTCTTTCTGTGTATGGCTTATCTCACTTAGCATAATGTCCTCTTGGTTTGTCCATAGTGTCACAAATGGCAGCATTTCTTTTTATACTGGCTAAATAATATCCCATTTTATGTATAAAAAGTGTAATACATAAGCATATAATTATAATTATATATATAATAAAACCTACTATAAATATTATATTATACATAAATTATATATAAAAACATTATCTTCATTCATCCATTGACACTAAGGTGGCTTCCATGTCTTGACTATTGTGAATAATGCTGCAATGAACATGGGGGTGCATATATCTCTTCAATATACTGATTTTATTCCCTTGAAATACATACTCAGAAGTGGGACTGCTGGATTAAATGGTAGTTTTGTTTTTAAAATGTTTTGAGGAATCTCCATATTGTTTTCTACAGTGGCTAAACCAATTTATATACCTATCGACAACACAAAAGGATTTCCTTTCCTTGATACCCTCACCAACACTTGTTATATATGTATATCTAGTTGTTTTGTTTATTAGTACTTATGGTATTGCATTTATAAATATTTTACATCTTATTGATTAAATTCTTTGTTGACATACTTTTATGTTATTTCTATTTTTGATACAAACACGTTTTAATGTATCATCGTGTATATATGTAAGAGATTATTTAAAACATATCCCAAGGAATAGAATGGCTGTTGCATTTAATATGAGCATGTTCAACTTTATTAAATATAGCCAACTTTTCCTCAGAAAAATGTTTATGAAATGTACAACATTTGTTTTGTTTTAGTGCTATATTCTCAACTCCTGAAGCAGTGCCTGACACATGGTAGGGATTAAATCAACATTTGCTGAATGAATAAATTAACATTGATCATAAATGGTGATTGTCAGATCTACCCTGACCACTTCCTGAGACTAGGGCAGGAGTATACATAAAGACTCACATTCCATATGTCTAAATATTTAAAAGTTATAATTAAGTTATTGAATCGTTAAATAAAACAAGTTCTAAACTTCTATCTTGACAAATATATTTTTCAATTGGCCTGAGTGGCCAGATGGTCCTTAGGAACATGGCTCTCTAGAAAAACACATCTCTTCCCCCTAACTCCAGGCCAGTGTCTTGTCCTAATTCCTTTACCAACTTGAGTTGTATATTGCAACTCTCTCACACATACATGGACACCCTAGCCTAGGGTGAGCTTTCTTAACAGTCTCTGAAACACCTGCCATTTAATCACTTTCAGCGAGAATAACGGATGCACAAATCAGGGTGTGATTTTCCCTTGTGATGTCAGACCTAGGAAGGTGGTTAGCAGAGGACCTGGAAGTGGTCTGAGAACTTTTTGGTTGGGAAGTCAACAGTCCCAGTTTCCAGGAGGCTTTTTTATCAGAGGACAGCGTGGGTTTCCGGTGGGCACATCCTTGCTTCTTTTTCTTCTGAGAAAGGCTTTGGCAAGAGGAGGGACAGAGGAGGTGCCCTCTTAGGCACTTTTTAAACATCTGTTGTGTTCAACCAATTTTAAAAACATTTTTCGAAGCTGTTTTATTTTGAAAGTAACAAAATTATTTGCTTAAAAAGTGAGTTGCAGGGCTTCCCTGGTGGCGCAGTGATTGAGAGTCCGCCTGCCGATGCAGGGGACACGGGCTCGTGCCCTGGTCCGGGAGGGTACCACATGCCGCGGAGCGGCTGGGTCTGTGAGCCATGACCGCTGAGCCTGCGCGTCCGGAGCCTGTGTTCCGCAACAGGAGAGGCCATAACAGTGAGAGGCCCGCGTACCGGAAAAAAAAAAAAAAAAATGAGTTGCAAAGCAAAAATGTTACAGATCACAAGCAGAAGTTCTTAAAAATTATAAGATCCTACATACAAGAAATTACATTTCAATAAATATAATCAGAACAATGTAACAGAAAACTGTAAATGCTGTTCATTGATAGAGCACGAGCACACATAGACAGTTAACACATAGTTAACACAGTTAACAGGGAGTCACTATTATACTTGAAACATTTTGTCATTCTGCAATTATAATTAAACAGTAATTATCACTGAGACAATGATTCCCCATATTAAGTGGATAGACATGCTTTGAACAAACACTATGTCAATATTTAAAGTAGTTTAGTGTAACAATGAGCTTGTTTCTTGCTCATTAATTTATCTAATCTTAGATTGATGATAATGGTATTCACAAGGGATAATGGATATCTAAATTGTTTCTATGTTTTGTTTCAATAACATTCAATGAGGAAATATTCTCACACATGTATGTTGAGATTGTAAGAAGAGATTTAATATAATCTATTCACAATGAAGAAAATAATGGTATATTTTAAAAAAATTAATCATTTGTCAGTAGCCAATTCCAACTACTTCTTTTGTAATTTATATTTAAATGTATACCTTTCAATGAAAAAAAATGGATCTTGGGTCCATACATTTTGTATGTTTTCTTTTAATACGTAGAAAATTTAAATTCAAAATTTTAATAAATTTTATTATTAATGGAAAATACAATTTTAAACATTGTATCAAATTTGTAAAGTTTTCATTGATAACTTTCATAGATCATCACCTTCTTTGATAATGATTGTTAAAAATTATGAGGCACATGGTAATAATCTAGAGAAATTCTACTTTTCTAACTTGTGTTTTTATCTTTGGATCTTATCTCTCATTAAAAAACATGTGTCCCTTACTCTCATGGAGGTATTAGAATTATTGAAAAATACAAAGTACAGGCAATGCAGCAAATATGGATGTCTAGCTCATGTCATTGAAACATTAAGAACAGTCTGGTTACTTACTTTTTGTAAACACAATTGCATAACATTTTGCAGTTCAAAATTCTCAGCATAAGTTATCTACTAAATAACTACTGTGACACTCCATGTACAAGTATGGATGATTAGCTTTCACATAATAAAGGAAAAATCGCAGTGTGTTAGCTGTAAATAGTTCACAAGTTTTATTGTGTTACTAAACAGTGTTTTGTTGCTTTGTGTTTTTTGTTTTTTTTTTTGAGGAGGGTGCAGAATCAGTGAGCAACATTTTCTCCATGAAAAAAAGCAGTGTATTGATTTGTATACAGGCTGCTGCACCATTAGTAAATATTTCCACAGAAAACCTAAACTCCAAAGAGATTTTACACACAAAGAGACTACAGTTGATAACTTTAAAATATTAAACATTGTAGAATGGTCCTACTATGATTGGCTAATTAGCAGCTGACAGATGCTCCTCACTATATTATTTCAACAAAACCTAATTTTATACTATATTTTATACTCAGGATGCCACAGCAATGCCAAATTGCTATAAATTTTTTAAACACTTGTTCTCAATGTTTAGATTACTAAATTGCAAAAGACATAGGATAGTCCTAGCCTTTACATTTATGGATCTTGATATGTATTTTCATTTTTTAATGATAAATAACTTTCATATGCTAAATGTCACCTTTTCATGTGTGCCTTTTGATGTCCTTTAATATACAGATCTTCCTCAATGTATAATGGTGTTATGAATGTGTATTGCTTTCACATCACTATAAAGTCAAAAATTTATAAGTCAAACCATCATATGTTGGGGACTGCCTGTATGTGAACAATGTAAATTTTTGTATAGTGCTGACTAGTTGCATTGGTCATCATTAAAATTGAAAAAAAGAATGTGTAACTCTTAAGAGTTTCCATGGAAAGGATACCTGTGCATTATTGAGTAGCAATGAAAAATACTTTGCTTATTTATTTATTTTTTTCAGTGAGTTGATCTGCCATATTGCTGGCTGGTTTTTGAATACATTAAGACATAGTACCACTGGAAACTTTCTTCTTTGCCACCTTTCTCCCAATAATACCATGAAAACATTTCTGATACAGTCTTAGACTAATGTTGGCAATTTAATTATATAGATATTAATATAAAGATTTAATATCAGCATTGGAAGTAATACTTTTAAGAAACCACAAACTGCTAGTATTTTATGTAAAATATTAAACATCTGACGAGTGTTTTAAAAACAGATTTATTGAGATAAAATTCAAACACCTTATAATTACTTTTAAAATGTATAGTGAAAAAATTTTAGTATATTCAAATTTGTGTAACGTTCACATTATAATTTTTGAAAATTGCTATCACTCCAACAGAAGTCCTATTTCCTTTATCAGGCTTATTAATATTCTTTCTCCATCCACTGTGATAAAAGTTAAAATTAATCTACTTTACATCTTCATGGATGTACCTATTCTGGGCCTTTCATATAAATTGAACCATAAAATATATGGTATATTATGACTGGCTTATTTTGCTTAGCATATTTTCAAGGCATCCATGTTTAGCATTCATAATTTTTATGACTATATCAATAACTATATCATATTCTCTTTACCCAGTCATCAGTTGAGGGACATTTGGTTTGTTTCATCTTTTTGCTATTGTGAATAATCTTACTATGAACATTTGTGTACAAGTGTTTGCATAGACATTTGGTATTATTTCTCATGAGTATATACCTAGCAGTAGATTTCTGAGGTTTTATATATGTCAAATTTATGTTTAATATTTTAAGGAATGTTTTCTAAAATGTCTATACCATTTTATGTCCCTATTAGCAATTGCATGAACGTCCCAAATTGTCCATGTCACCACAAACACCAATTATCATCTTTATTTGTAGCCATACTAGTGGATGTGTTGGGGTGTCTCATTGTAGTTTTGATTTGCATTATTCTAATCAGTACTGGAGTTGAGAATATTTTCATGAATTTATTAGCCATTCATATATTTTCTCTGGAGAAATATCTATTTGTATCATTTGCCCATTTTTTAATTGGGCTCTTTGTATACTATTCAATTGTCAGAGTTCTTTATATATTGTAGATATAAGTTCCTTATCAGATATATTATTTGCAAATGTTTTCTTTCTTTCTTTTGGTTGTCTTTTCAGTAAATGGTATTCTTCATAACAGACATTTAATTTTGATGAAGTCCACTTTGTCTCTTTTATATTTTGTTGCCATGCTTTTAGTGTCATAAATATAACAATCCTTAGTCTATCCAATGTCATAAAGATTTACCCCTATTTTTCCTTCTACCAGTTTTTGCTCTTACATTTAGGCCTATAATCCATTTTGTGTTAATTTTCTATATGGTACAAGATAGAAATCCAAATCATTATTTTACTTGTGGATACTATTTGTCCCAACACTATTTATTGAATAGTCTCATTTAACTGATTTGTCACCCTTGTCCAAAACAATTTAATCACTTTTTTCTGGATCTCAAGTCTGTTCCATTTATCTACATATCTATCCTTATGCCAGAGAGACTCTATAGAGGTACAGATCTGATCATATTACGTTAAAAAAATCTTCAATGGAGTCAAAATGTAAAAATTCAAACTTGTGCTTAATTTAAAGAATGATTTAGCCTGATAGTAATTCTAAGATTATGTTGGCAAAAGTAAGTAATAAAAAACGATATTTGTAACATTATAGTAATAATATTAAACATAGAAACTAAGATATTTTAACTATTTATTAAATTCTCATCATTGAGTGTTACACAGTTAATGGCTGAATGATTCCTCACAACAACTTGATGAGCTAATTGATATTTATCATTATGCTCATTTATAGATAAGGAGAATAAACACAAAGAAGTTAAGATCCTAGGTCAATTTATGCTCAATTTGTCTGATATAAAAACCTTTTTTTAAAAAAGTGCTGAGTTATAATAACAAAAATTGCAGTGAAAAGTTGCAGTTTGCATTACCCCATTTGGTTCTCAAAATCATTGTAAAATAATGTGTAACTGCGGCTCAGAAAATCTAAGTGACATGTTCAAGGTCTATAGAAAATACTAAATAAGTTAGTGATATGGAAAATTAATTTTTGGAAGCAAAATGGGATTTAGTATTTTGGAGGGGAGCATATGATATTGAGATTAAGAGCATAGGATTTGCTATAAGAAAGGCTGTATCACCTTGGATAAAATACTCAATCCCCCTTTTCTAATATGTAAAATGAATGTAAAAATATGACCTGGTACTGCTGTTGTGGGAGATTCAATGAGATAATATATGCTAAAATTCAGCACAGTTGCTGACATAACATAGACTAATCAGATGATAAATTTTAATAATGGTTAAATAATACATTAAGATGGGGTGACAGTAAAGTATTAGTATTACCATGTATTTAACTCATTCAACAAACACATATTGAGTGCCTCTTACTTGTTTGCAATAATGCCCAAACTGGGAAGATAAAACGAAAAAACTTTACTTATCCTTTGCAGATTTCGTAGTAAAACAAACAAAACACAAGAATATTCATAACCACAATACTTTGTGTTATAAGTTAATATATAAACAAGAGCTGTGACTGACATGACAAATTATGAAGAAGATAAGGTTGATTTCAAATAAAATGATGGCATCCAAGATACGTCCAAGGTACAAAGAGTTTATCATGCTTTACATGAGAAACTATACATTCTAAGTTGAATAGTGAATGAAGGGTCACATATAATCAGGGCATAATTGTAGAATGGCTAAAGTGAAGGAATCAAAACAGGAAATGTCAGCATAAACTTGGAAGCCAATCATATATGTTCTTAAATACTTTTCTTAGGAGCTAAAAGTTGAGCTGTTGGCAAAGGAGAAACAGCAAAATCATGCAGTAAGTAAATGTATATTTCACAAAGATAAATTTTGTGGAAATGTGAATGAACTAAAGTTAAGAGACACTGGTGAAAGGGAAATCAACTAAATGTTTATTTAAATAGTTCAGAAAATAGAAGATGAGAATAGGAATTGTGATAGTAACAATGAATTTATAAAGAGATAGTAAATCTGACAGATACTGAGGATTTATCCTTAACTGGATTTAATGTTTTATTGGATTTGGTGGCTGACCATAGTGAACATTTGGCTATCATCAGGGTTTCTTGTTCAGAAAGCAAAATGACTGATGATGCCATTTGATTGCATTTTAAGGGGTATTTATTTGGAGGCAAACAGATTAATGAGTTGCTTTACCTATGTGGAGATAATCACTAAAGATGTCCAATGAGCATTTGGAGATGCAATAATGAAACTTAGAAGGAGCACTGGAGTTGCAAATACAAATTTGACAGATGTTAATGTTGTAGTTGTAGCATGGAAATGAATAATACTGTTTAGGCATGATGCTTAGGAAGTCATGACAGAATCTAACATGGAAGCTACAAGAAATTTATCAACGCTTTGTTCTTATCTTCCCAGTTATTCCTATAATGTATAACTTGTGATAGAGGATTGATCTTAGCTTACACAATTGGACTCAACTATCCTAAAGAATAGAAAAATTTTCACTCTCTTTTATTCTGTCCAATACTTTGCAAGGTATTTTCCTTACTATTCATGTTTATATATATATATATATATATATATATATATATATATATATATATACTGAAGTATAAACTATACTAGTCATAACAGTACAGTATAAGTACCATCATTGGTTTCCCAGATTGATCTCTGGTGGCCTTGGCTTGCAGTGGCTTGAAGAAGGGTTTCAGTTCCCAGCCAGAGAATGAAGTTGTGTCTCAGCGGTGAGAGCACCAAATCCTAGCCACTAGACCAGTGGTCAGTGATAAGGCCTTGGCCCTACAGCTTTGCAGGAAAAGAATTCCCACAAAGACAGAAAATAGTGAAACAAAAAAAGTATTCATTAGGGAAAGAAGTACAGTACGTGTGGATAGACACATGGACAGGCTCAGAGAGAGAGTTGCACCCTCATGGCAGTTTGAATCACTTTTATGGGGAATTTCTTCCAGGTTTCTTTTGGCCAATCATTTTGATTTGCCTGCTTCAAAGTCCTTATTTGGTATACCTCAGGATTTTCCCATGTGTACATGTGCATCTCTTAGCTAAGATGTATTCTACCAAAGAGGTCTATGGGTAGTGAGCATCAGTTGGCATCAGTTAGCATCACTCCCCTTTAGACCTCCAAGGAGCCTTTCTGCACATGTGTAGTCTGGGAGGTCTCCTGACTTTGAGAAAGAGGAGTATGTGGTCTCTTATCTTCTCTCTGGGAAGGGCTCAGTCTCCTCACTCAATTGTCCTGTTATTCCCGTCTCAGAGTACAGGTCCGCATGGAATGAACTCCCACCATTTGCCCTGGGAGCCCATCTATCTCTTGCCTCAAGATGAATATTTTAAAATGCCCACATTCCAAGCATTTGTATTTCCTAATCCAGTAAAAAAAATACACTCTCTCTCTCTCTCTCTCTCTCTCTCTCTCTCTCTCTCTCTCTCTCACACACACACACACACACACACACACACACACACACACATTCACACAAACACTTCTGGGACAGCCATCAAATTGGCAATTAAATTTTGCCAAGTAAGAGCACTAAAGGAAAAAAAGGAAGCATGACATAAACTAAAAACCTGACATGAAATTTAATTATCATTTTGCAAAAGATATTTTAATATTCCAAAAAGAAAAAAGGTATAATCTCAAGATTAGAAGAGTTCTTCTCAGGAAAGGGCAATTAGAAATCACAAATCAACAAATCCTTTGTCCTTGCTTTACTCATCTTATAGTTTTATCTCCTTTCCAAGGGTAAGATTTTAGTGTTTTTCTGTGAGGAAGACTCCATAGTGCTTTTGCCTTTTTCTCCTTGATGATAGCTTCTCCAAAACTAAAAATGTATTTATGTGTAAATATCCAATCTAGATAAAACTAATGAGTTCACCATTGTTTCAAGTTTTTGTTGCTGTTATTGTTGTTTGCATTTCTTAGGACATGTATTATGGCCTTTAATCTGATGAAATAATTTTACTGGCATTTCTTCATAGTCACAGTCATTTTGCATATTTTAACCTCTTGTTTGTGTATAATTATTTCTCTAAATAATAAATTTCTTGAAGAGGTATGTATGATTCACTTTGTATTCTCTTGAGTGCCCACAACAATACATCTAAATTGAAGGAGAATAATTTATTTCTCAGAAAAACAAACTGAGGATAGTCATTGCTTGCAAACATATTCTAAAAGAAATATTAAAGGAAATTCTTCAGGCATAAGGAATATGATATAGGTCAAAATCTCACATCTTAATAAAGAAATAAAGTGTTGGAAATGGAGGAAAAATAAAAACATTTTTATTTTATTCTAATTGCTTTTAAAAATAACTAGCTCTTTAAATATAGTAGTTGTGTGTTTATATCATATGAAAAATGAAATTTATGGCAACAATAGCACAATAAGTTGGAGAGAGAAATAGGTAATATACCATTATAAGGTCCTTACCCAACATACGTGGCATTAAAATGCCATTTAAAGGTAGATAACAATTATATTAAAATGTATATATTACAAGTACTTTAAACATTAAATAATAAGAAAAACAAGCAACCTAACTTGAAAACAAAAGCAAAATATTTTAGCAGAAATTTTATAAAAGAATGTATGGAGAGGGCAAATAAACATGTGAACATTATCAACATTTAGTCATTAGGGAAATGCAAATTAAAACTGTTTTGAGCAATTCTGCATTGCTAGTAGAAATGTAAATTGGTGTTATTTTACTAGTGAAGAACAGTTTGACAGTTTCTTAAAAAGTTAAATATAAATTTACCATGTGAGAAGAACTTCCATAATGATGGAGTAAGGACCTCCCAATATAGACACCTCCATAATGAAATGAGAAATTTGGTCCAAAGAGTTAAAATGAAATATTTTTTCAGAACTTTGGCAATTAACCAAAGACTTGCATTAATCCATGAAGCATTTATTTAAGAAAATGTTAGAATCTTGGGGTGAACAGTGAGGTTTTTGGCATTTTATCCTTTCTCCATCTCAAGAAGTCCTATGCCTACCTCCACGGTAACTTTGAAACCTGGTGGTTAGAAATGTAGTCTCTCTGGAAATAAGCAGCCTAGTATCCAGTGGAGGAAACAGAATGAGTTTGGAACTCCCCACAAGAGAGAAAAACTCTAGAGAATAATTAATATTTGACTTGCCTGGCAGCTTCCTGGAAAATCGCTATTCTCAGGGTTTTTCTTTTTCACCCTGACTCAGAACTTGCTCAGTGAGCAAAGTCCTCTCCCCAAAGGCTTTTGTTTAAAAATCTCAATGGCAATTGTCTAACATTGTAGCTCTCTGGGGCTGTGATACCAGTTGGAAAAAATAAGAGGGAGAAAGAAAAACTTATCTAAAAGAGATGCACAGGAAAACCTGAGAGGGCTCCAAATTTTCATTTCTTTTTGAGCTTGAGGTCCCTGGACAAGCAGTAAGTGAAGGTCAAAAGAGTGTTATGTAAGCTACTTGTTCATTTAAGGCACGTCTCTCAAAACACACAGAGCACTAGAGCAAAGGGTCCAAGACTTATTGCTTCAGGACGTTTAAGAAATCTCTGTTCATTAGATGGCCAGTATGCTAACCATGCAGAGACTTCACTGACCATAAACAATAAAGAAAACAGACATTACAGAAGTAGCTCAGGGAATTCATTAAACAAACAATCAACAACAACAATATACAAAGACCAACACCAAACTGGAAACAACCCAAATGTTTATCAACTGGTGAAGAGATCTACAAAAAGTAATATAGACATACAACGGAATACTATTAGCAATAAAAAGGAATGAAGTATTGATGGCATACCATAATATGGATGAAACTCAAAAATATTACATTAACTGAAAGAAGCCAGACAAAGAAGATCACATGTTGTATGATTCCATTTAATGAAATGCCCATAATAGGAAAATCTAGAAATACAGAAAGTAGATTATCATTTGTTTAGGGAAGGAGGTGGTAACAGGGAATGACTGGAAAAGTGCACAGGGGATTTTGGGGGTGGTTATAGAAATGCTCTAAAATTGGTGATGGTTGTATAACTTTGTAAACTTAATAAAATTCACCCTTGTGTATATGTAATGTACTGTGTAGTCTGTAAATTATATCTCAATATAATTCTCAACAACAAAACAAACATACACATGCACACACATATTGAGATACCATTACAACTATTAGAACAGCTAAATTTAAAAAGAGAATTATAACCAAGCATTGGTGAATATATGGAGAAACTGGGACTCTCACACACTTCTGGAGAAATGTAAATATTACAACCCCTTTAGAAAATAAATTTGTTTTTAAGTTAAACATACAGTGATTATATGATCCAGTCATTTAAGTCCTAGCTATTTATCCAAAAGAAACAATATCATATGTCCATACAACAACTCTTATGTGAATATTGATAGAAGCTTTATTTGTAATTGCTCCAAAAGGGAAACAGCCAAATGATCATCAATGCAAAATGGATAAACATTTGAAGGTATGTTTATACAATTGAATACTATTCAACAATAAAAAAGAATGAGCTAATGATACATGCTCAACATAAATGAATCTCAAAATAATTATACTGAGTGAAAGAAGCTAGACAAAAACCAGTACATACTTGTAATTACATTTCTATAAAATTCAAACCAATCTATACTGACAAAATACAGCTTGATTGTTGCCTGAGAAATGTAGGAGTGATGGGGAAAAGTAAAAGATAGGAATACAAATGGGCACAAAGAAACCTGGAGTAATTAACATATTTACCATTGTCTGTAATGGTGATTACCCGAGGGTATACATTAGGCAAAACTTCTTAAAGAAAGAAACACTTACATTCCCAAAAGTTCCAACGAATTATTAAAAGTACCTCCAAAAATGTCTCCAGAATCCTTCAAAAATAATGTTTCTTTCTCCATTTATTTTGGGCGACTGTTCATTAAACAGTAATTTATATTTTAAGCCTGATCTTCAAAGTTGTATTATTTTCAACTACTACAGCTGTTCTTTCATCTGTTAATTGCCCTAGTTCTTTACCTTAATGAGAATTCAGTACCCATTTATCCAATGTATTTAATTAGCACTTTATAATTTTAAGTTTTTTCAGATATAGTGTGGTATTTGATCCTCACAGGTTTTTAATTATAAAGAACATTAACATACTTAGATTCTATTTTTGATCAGTAGATAAAATTTCCAAATTAACTGTTATTAGTGTTTTATAAACTCAACTTATTCACATTATTATTGTTTTTTCAGTCTTTTTTTCATTTTATTATTCTATGATTTTATTCTCCATTAAAGATTTGAAAATAGTGCCTAATGTACTTAGTATTCTTACTGCTTTCCTGGCTATTGCTAAGAACTTTATGTTTATTGATATTATAATATCTAGCATTTATGATGCTATTCTAAAATAGGCATCATATCCCCCTTTTATAAATGAGGAAATTGAGGCTCACTATAGATGAATAATGTTCTTCAGTTGATATGCAGTGTACATATTAAATTTGGCTTGATGTGAAGGTCAATGTTTCGAAATTCTAAGGTATTATTATGTCATTTTAACTCTCTCATGCAGTGTTATACTGTATTTCTACTCTCCAAAGCATTCTCTTTCTTGTCAGAGTGCGAACTATTTTTTTTAACTTTTTATTTTCTATTGGACTGCAGTTGATTAACAATGTTGTGTTAGTTTCAGGTGTACAGTAAAGTGATTCAATTATACATATACATGTATTTATTCTTTTTCATATTCTTTAGGTTGTTACATAATATTGAGCAGATTTCGCTGTGCTATACAGTACATCCTTGTTGGTTATCCAGTTTAAACATAGCAGTGTGTATATGTCAGTTCCAAACTGCCTATCCCTCCCCACCACCCTTCCCACCTGGTAACCATATGTTCGTTCTTTAAGTCTGTGAGTCTATTTCTGTTTTGTAAATAAGTTAACTTGTATCCTGTTTTTTGTTAGATTCTGCATATACATGATATCATATGATATTTTTCTTTCTCTGTCTGACTTACTTCACAGTATGACAATCTCTAGGTCCATCTATGTTGCTACAAATGGCATTATTTCATGCTTTTTTATGAACTTTTTAAATAGGTTTCCTTCTACTAAGATTTCTTTTCATTTTTTTTAACCATAATCTTTGCCAGATGATCTCCAAAGTATTTTCCTATTTCACATTCAGTCACTATCAATAAGTTCTCCTTACCTCCTCACCTAAACCCCCTTTTCAATGGCTTCCTCTACCAGATTTTTCTTTCATACTTCTGAAAATTATACTGCTTATTTTAATGTGTTCAGTATGTAAGAGTTTGATTTTTTCTGAAAGTCTCTAAGCTTCTGAATGATCTAGTGACCTATTTAACTTTACATATTATTGGATTGGCTCTTTACCTGCTGCTTTCTGCTTTTCCTTTTAAATTATCAACTTCTATGGTTTACTCTGCCTTTTACTTCAATTTATCAGTACCATACTTTCCTTAATTAATGATGAAAATACTAAAATGAAACATATACAATAACTGTTATGAGCCAGTCACTGTCTTAAGAGCTTTATTTTATTTAATTCAAAACTACAGTGAGCCTACAAAATAGGTAGTACAACCAGCCCCAACTTTATAAATAAGAAAAATATAGGAAATTATGCATATTGCCCCCAAATTACCCTACCAGTAAATGGTGATGTTGGGGTTTGAGTCCAAGCTGTCTGCCTCCAGATTTTATGCTACTAATATCTTTGTTATACTCCTACTTATTAATTGAAAAATGCATTTCTTACTATGTGTTTTCAATTTTTTTTTATTTTCAAAAAATTATCAGAGCATTTTGTCTATTTTTGTCATAGGGAGGCAGAATTTTAAAGACTGTTCTCAATTTTTTCTGAGTTCTAAAAAAAAGTGATATTAAAATGTAACCTCATCCACACAGACTGAAAACTGTTCCCATCATATACACAAACACATTGATTTATAAGGAAATATCCAAATCTCTTCCCCTTATGTTATTTTCCTTTTGACTGTGTCCTTGTACTTTCTAAAAATTTTACCAGATTAATCCTTCTTTTTTTCTTTTATTTACTGGAAACACACATGTATAGAATTCCAGAATACTAATGCCAGAAAATACATATCCTGCTTACCCTAATGGTGATTTCCCAAGCCCTTGTCTGTAAACCATCTTCCAAAATTTAAAATTTTCTAGTTTAGCAAGCTGTGTGCAAAAGTATCTCACATTTTTTTCTTCCGTTTTTTATTCTTAATACTCTTTTATCGTCTCCATTGTTATAGCTTTGTAGTTTGTTTTGATAACTCTTGTCTATTAAAATGACATTCCTTTTTAATGTTATTTTTCTTCTATTATATTGTACATTAAAAACAATGACCAAGTTCTTCCAAAAAAATTTTTTTCAGATAATTCTCAGACATCTATATAGTTCAACATTGAGTCCTGTCAGATAAATGCTTCTTTTCACTGACAATCACATTGTCACATCAATTATTAAACATTCAAAAGATTTTATTAAAAGAACAGAGAGAACAACAAAAAGATAGATACATAGGAATTACAAAGTATCAAAATATCCAGTTCACACCATGCAGACTCAGCCTGAGACTTGTAGATGCCTTCCTGCAGTCTCCCCAAACTGATTGCATTACAGATTTTTATTAGCTGGGATACATTTTTCCTGGAAAGGCATGCATAAGTACACAGTCTCCTTGTCTGACTAACTTAACTAGTTCCTAAACTATCTCCAAGAGGTAATAATAGTTAACATTCATATTTCAGCTTATACTTCCCAGGCAAGTTAACATTTCAATGTCAGGAACAAGCCCATTCTCCAGGCCAGCAGACACATTTCATCTTATTCTCAAATTTGGACCTGTGAGATACACAACTCTTCAAGGTAATCATCACTCTAAATGAGTTATACTTTAAAAATTTAGAAGTGGGTGTACTCTTGAGTGACATACAATGTAATATTTATTTCTAACACAAAATGTTTTATTTTTGAATTATAAATGAAATTCATCTATAAAGTTATAAGGGGTAACAATGAGGTTATGTTCTAATAATTTTATTTCAAGTCAAATTAACATCCATGTTAATTTGGGTGTTAACATGTATAATATGGCTTACAACCACTCAAAAGAATGAGCTCAAGAATAAGGAACTCATGGTTTAGACAAATTTATAAATATATTGCTGTACACCTGAAACTAACACATTGTTAATCAACCATAATATAAAATAAAAAGTTAAAAAAATAAATATACACGAGTAAATATAGAGTTAAAGCTAAATAGAATGATGATCTTTTGCTCCCATCTTTTTAATAACTCTCCTCTGCAAGCATGCTTCTTGTTTTGATTGACTAGAATGTCAAGTCAATGATCTTGGGAATTATTTAGAATTCTTAATCTGTTACTGTTTTTACTAGAAAACTCTTAGTGTTTAATATTGTGTGATGTGAAATAGAAAATATTTATCACTTAAATAAATGATCTTTTTAATATCTTTATTGAGTATAATTGCTTTACAATGTGTTGTGTTTCTGCTGTAGAACAAAGTGAAACAGTTATATGTATACATATATCCCCATATCCTCTCCCTCTTGAGCCTCCCTCCCACCCTCCCTTTCCCTCCCCTCTAGGTGATCACAAAGTATCAAGCTATTCTCCCTGTGCTATGTAGCCCCTTCCCACTAGCCATCAATTTTACATTTGGTAGTGTATATATGTCAATGCCACTCTCTCACTTTCTCCCAGTTTCCCCTTCCCCCCTCTGTGTCCTCAAGTCCATTCTCTATGTCTTCATCTTTATTCCTGCCCTGACACTAGGTTCATCAGTACCTTTTCTTAAGATTCCACATATGTGCGTTAGCAAATGGTATTCATTTTTCTCTTTCTGACTTACTTTACTCAGTATGACAGACTCTAGATCCATCCACCCCATTACAAATAACTCAGTTTCATTTCTTTTTATGGCTGAGTAATATTCCATTCTATATATGTTCCACATCTTCTTTATCCATTCAAGTGTCAATGGACATTTAGGTTGCTTCCATGTCCTGGCTATTGTAAATTGTTCTGCAATGAACATTGTGGTACATGACTCTTTTTGAATTATGGTTTTCTCAGGGTATATGCCCAGTAGTGGGATTGCTGGGTCGTATGGTAGTTCTATATTTAGTTTTTTCTAAGGAACCTCTGTACTGTTCTCCATAGTGTCTATATCAATTTACATTCTCACCAACAGTGCAAGAGGGTTCCCTTTCCTCCACACCCTCTCCAGCATTTATTGTTTGCAGATTTTTTGATGATGGCCATTCTGATTAGTGTGAAGTGATACCTCATTGTGGTTTTGATTTGCATTTCTCTAATGAGTAGTGGTGTTGAGCATCTTTTCATGTGTTTGTTGGCAATCTGTATGTCTTTGGAGAAATGTCTATTTAGGTCTTCCACCCATTTTTGGATTGGTTTGTTTGCTTTTTTTGATATAGAGCTGCATGAGCTGTTTGTATATTTTGGAGATAAATCCTTTGTCAGTTTCTTCATTTACAATTTTTTTTCTCCCATTAACAGGGTTGTCTTTTTATCTTGTTTATAGTTTCCTTTGTAATGCAAAATCTTTTAAGTTTCATTAGGTCCCATTTGTTTATTTTTGTCTTTATTTCCATTTCTCTAGGAGGTGGGTCAAAAGGATCTTGCTGTGATTTATGTCATACAGTGTTCTACCTATGTTTTCCTCTAAGAATTTATAATGTCTGACCTTACATTTAGGTCTTTAATCCATTTTGAGTTCATT
The DNA here is from genome assembly GCF_011762595.2 of Tursiops truncatus. NCBI lineage: Eukaryota > Metazoa > Chordata > Mammalia > Artiodactyla > Delphinidae > Tursiops > Tursiops truncatus. The sequence continues at coordinate 35,252,745 of NC_047041.1, forward strand.
TTTGTGTATGGTGTTTGGAAGTGTTCTGATTTCATTGTTTTACATGTAGCTGTCCAGTTTTCCCAGCACCACTTATTGAAGAGGCTATCTTTTCTCCATTGTATATCCATGCCTCCTTTGTCATACATTAGTTGACCATAGTGCATGGGTTTATCTCTGGGCTTTCTATCCTGTTCCACTGATCTATATTTCTGTGTTTGTGCCAGTTCCATACTGTCTTGATTACTGTAGCTTTGTAGTATAGTCTGAAGTCAGGGAACCTGATTCCTCCACCTCCATTTTTCTTTCTCAAGATTGCTATGGGCGGCTGGAGCAGGACCTGGGAGGCAGCGGCGGGGATACACCAGAAATACATCTACATGTGGAACAACTCCAACAAAACACCTACTGAACGCTGGCAGAAGACCTCAGACCTCCCATAAGGCAAGAAACCCCCCACGTACCTGGGTAGGGCAAAAGAAAAAAGAATAAACAGAGACAAAAGGATAGGGACAGGACCTGCACCAGTGGGAGGGAACTGTGAAGGAGGAAAGGTTTCCACACACTAGGAAACCCCTTCGTGGGCAGAGACTGCGGGTGGCGGAGGGGGAAAGCTTCGTAGCCATGGAGGAGAGCACAGCAACAGGGGTGCAGGGGGCAAAGCGGAGAGACTCCCACACAGAGGATCAGTGCCGACAGGCACTCACCAGCCTGGGAGACTTGTCTGCTCACCCGATGGGGTGGGCGGATCTGGGAGCTGAGTCTCGGGCTTCAGTCAGAGCGCAGGGAGAGGACTGGGGTTGGTGGCATGAACACAGCCTGCAGGGGGTTAGTGAGCCACGGCTGGCCAGGAGGGAGTCTGGGGAAAAGTCTGGACCTGCCGAAGAGGCAAGAGACTTTTTCTTCCCTCTTTGTTTCCTGGTGCGCGAGGAGAGGGGATTAAGAGTGCTGCTTAAAGGAGCTCCAGAGACGGGATCGAGCCACGGCTAAAAGTGCAGATGCCAGAGACAGGCATGAGATGCTAAGGCTGCTGCTGCCGCCACCAAGAAGACTGTGTGCGAGCACAGGTCACTCTCCACACCCTGCTTCCGGGAAGGCTGTGCAGCCCGCCACTGCCAGGGTCCCGGGATCCAGGGACAACTTCCCCGGGAGAACGCATGGCGTGCCTCAGGCTGGTGCAACGTCACGCCGGCCTCTACCACTACAGGCTCACCCCGCACTCCGTGCCGCTCGCTCCCCCCGGCCTCAGTGAGCCAGAGCCCCCGAATCAGCGGCTTCTTTAACCCCCTCCTGTCTGAGTGAAGAACAGACGCCCTCCGGCGACCTACAAGCAGAGGTGGGGCCAAATCCAAAAGTGAGAACCTGGGAGCTGTGAGAACAAAGAAGAGAAAGGGAAATCTCTCCCAGCAGCCTCAGAAGCAGTGGATTAAAGCTCCACAATCAACTTGATGTACCCTGCATCTGTGGAATACCTGAATAGACAACGAATCTTCCCAAATTAAGGAGGTGGATTTTGAGAGCAAGATTTATGACTTTTTCCCCTTTTCCTCTTTTTGTGAGTGTGTATGTGTATGCTTCTGTGTGAGATTTTGTCTGTATAGCTTTGTTTCCACCATTTGTCCTAGGGTTCTATTCGTCCGATTTTTAATTTTTTTTTCTCTTAATAATTATTTTTTTTATTTTAATAACTGTATATTTTATCTTACTTTATTTTATTTTGTTTTATCTTCATTCTTTCTTTTTTCCTTCCTTCCCTCCTTCCTTCCTTCCTTCCTTCCTCCCTCCCTCCCTCCCTCCCTCCTTTCTTTCTTTCTTTCTTTCTTTCTTTTCTTTCCACTTCAATGAATTCTTCCTTTCTACTTTTTCTCCTTTTTATTCTGAGCCATGTGGATGAAAGGCTCTTGGTGCTGCAGCCAGGAGTCAGTGTTGTGCCTCTTAGGTGGGTGAAACAACTTCAGGACACTGATCCACAAGAGACCTCCCAGCTCCACATAATATCAAATGGCGAAAACCTCCCAGAGATCTCCATCTCAACAACAGCACCCAGCTTCACTCAACGACCAGCAAGCTACAGTGCTGGACATCCTATGCCAAACAACTAGCAAGACAGGAACACAAACCCACCCATTAGCAGAGAGGCTGCCTAAAATCATAATAAGTCGACAGACACCCCAAAACACACCACCAGACGTGGATCTGCCCACCAGAAAGACAAGATCCAACCTCATCCACCAGAACGCAAGCAATAGTCTCCTCCACCAGGAAGGCTACACAACCCACTGAACCAACCTCAGCCACTGGGGACAGACACCAAAAACATCAGGAACTATGAACCTGCAGCCTGCAAAAAGGAGACCCCAAACACAGTAAGATAAGAAAATGAGAAGACAGAAAAACACAGAGCAGATGAAGGAGCAAGATAAAAACCCACCTGACCTAACAAATGAAGAGGAAATACGCAGTCTACCTGAAAATGAATTCAGAATAATGATAGTAAAGATGATCCAAATTCTTGAAAATAGAATAGACAAAATGCAAGAAACATTTAAAAAGGACCTAGAAGAACTAAAGATGAAACAAACAACGATGAACAACACAATAAATGAAATGAAAAATACTCTAGAAGGGATCAATAGCAGAATAACTGAGACAGAAGATCGGATAAGTGACCAGGAAGATAAAATAGTGGAAATAACTACTGCAGAGAAGAATAATGAAAGAAGAATGAAAAGAACTGAGGACAGTCTCAGAGTCCTCTGGGACAACATTAAACGCACCAACATTCGAATTATAGGGGTTCCAGAAGAAGAGAAAAAGAAAGGGAAAGAGAAAATATTTGAAGAGATTATAGTTGAAAACTTCCCTAATATGGGAAAGGAAATAGATAATCAAGCCCAGGAAGCACAGAGTGTCCCAAACAGGATAAATCCAAGGAGAAATATGCCAAGACACATATTAATCAAACTGTCAAAAATTAAATACAAAGAAAACATATTAAAAGCAACAAGGGAAAAACAACAAATAACACAAAAGGGAATCCCCATAAGGTTAAAAGCTGAACTTTCAGCAGAATCTCTGCAAGCCAGAAGGGACTGGCAGGACATATTTAAAGTGATGAAGGAGAAAAACCTGCAACCAAGTTTACTCTACCCATCAAGGATCTCATTCAGATTTGATGGAGAAATTAAAACCTTTACAGACAAGCAAAAGCTGAGAGAGTTCAGCATCACCAAACCAGCTCCACAACAATTGCTAAAGGAACTTCTCTAGGCAGGAAACACAAGAGAAGGAAAAGACCTACAATAACGAACCCAAAACAATTAAGAAAATGGGAATAGGAACATACATATCGATAATTACCTTAAATGTAAATGGATTAAATGCTCACACCAAAAGACACAAATTGACTGAATGGATACAAAAACAAGACCCATGTATTTGCTGTCTACAAGAGACCCACTTCAGACCTAGAGACACATACAGACTGAAAGTAAGGGGATGGAAAAAGATATTTCATGCAAATGGAAACCAAAAGAAAGCTGGAGTAGCAATTCTCATATCAGACAAAATAGACTTTAAAATAAGGACTATTAGAAGAGACAAAGAAGGACACTACATAATGATCAAGGGATCCATCCAAGAAGAAGATATAACAATTGTAAATATTTATGCACCCAACATAGGAGCACCTCAATACATAAGGCAAATCCTAACAGCCATAAAAGGGGAAATCAACAGTAACACATTCATAGTAGGGGACTTTAACACCCCACTTTCACCCATGGATAGATCATCCAAAATGAAAATAAATAAGGAAACACAAGCTTTAAATGATACATTAAACAAGATGAACTTAATTGATATTTATAGGACACTCCATCCAAAAACAATAGAATACACATTTTTCTCAAGTGCTCACGGAACATTCTCCAGGATAGATCATCTCTTGGGTCACAAATCAAGCCTTGGTAAATTTAAGAAAATTGAAATTGTATCAAGTATCTTTTCTGACCACAATGCCATGAGACTAGATATCAATTACAGGAAAAGATCTGTAAAAAATACAAACACATGGAGGCTAAACAATACACTACTTAATAATGAAGTGATCACTGAAGAAATCAAAGAGGAAATTAAAAAACACCTAGAAACAAATGACAATGGAGACACAACAACCCAAAACCTATGGGATGCAGCAAAAGCAGTTCTAAGGGAGAAGTTTATAGCAATACAAGCCCACCTTAAGAAGCAGGAAACATCTCGAATAAACAACCTAACCTTGCACCTCAAGCAATTAGAGAAAGAAGAACAAAAAATACCCAAAGTTAGCAGAAGGACAGAAATCATAAAAATTAGATCAGAAATAAATGAAAAAGAAATGAAGGAAACAATAGCAAAGATCAATAAACCTAAAATCTGGCTCTTTGAGAAAATAAACAAAATTGATAAACCACTAGCCAGACTCATCAAGAAAAAAAGGGAGAAGACTCAAATCAATAGAATTAGAAATGAAAAAGGAGAAGTAATAACTGACACTGCAGAAATACAAAAGATAATGAGAGACTACTACAAGCAACTCGATGCCAATAAAATGGACAACCTGGAAGAAATGGACAAATTCTTAGAAATGCACAACCTGCCAAGATTGAGTCAGGAAGAAATAGAGAATATGAACAGACCAATCACAAGCACTGAAATTGAAATTGTGATTAAAAATATTCCAACAAACACAAGCCCAGGACCAGAGGGCTTCACAGGCGAATTCTATCAAACATTTAGAGAAGAGCTAACATCTATCCTTCTCAAACCCTCCAAAATATAGCAGAGGGAGGAACACTCCCAAACTCATTCTACAAGGCCACCATCACCTTGATACCAAAACCAGACAAGGATGTCACAAAGAAAGAAAACTACAGGCCAATATCACTGATGAACATAGATGCAAAAATGTTCAACAAAATACTAGCAAGCAGATTCCAACAGCACATTAAAAGGATCATACACCATGATCAAGTGGAGTTTATTCCATGAATGCAAGGATTCTTCAATATATGCAAATCAATCAATGTGATAAACCATATTAACAAATTGAAGGAGAGAAACCATATGATCATTTCAATAGATGCAGAGAAAGCTTTTGACAAAATTCAACACCCATTTATGATAAAAACCCTGCAGAAAGTAGGCATAGAGGGAACTTTCCTCAACTTAATAAAGGCCATATATGAGAAACCGACAGCCAACATCATCCTCAATGGTGAAAAACTGAAAGCATTTCCACTAAGATCAGGAACAAGACAAGGTTGCCCACTCCCACCACTCTTATTCAACATAGTTTTTGAAGTTTTAGCTACAGCAATCAGAGAAGAAAAGGAAATAAAAGGAATCCAAACTGGAAAAGAAGAAGTAAAGCTGTCACTGTTTGCAGATGACACGATACTATACACAGAGAATCCTAAAGATGCTACCAGAAAACTACTAGAGCTAATCAATGTATTTGGTAAAGTAGCAGAATACAAAATTAATGCACAGAAATCTCTGATATTCCTATACACTAATGATGAAAAATCTGAAAGTGAAATTAAGAAAACACTCCCATTTACCACTGCAACAAAAATAATAAAATATCTAGGAATCATTAGAAAAATGCAAATGAAAACTACAATGAGATAACATCTCACAACAGTTTGAATGCCCATTATCAAAAAATCTAGAAACAATAAATGCTGGAGAGGGTGTGGAGAAAAGAGAACCTTCTTGCACTGTTGGTGGGAATGTAAATTGATACAGCCACTGTGGAGAACAGTATGGAGGTTCCTTGAAAAACTACAAATAGAACTACCATATGACCCAGCAATCCCACTACTGGGCATATACCCTGAGAAAACCATAATTCAAAAAGTGTCATGTACCAAAATATTCATTGCAGCTCTATTTACAATAGCCCGGATGGAAACAACCTAAGTGTCCATCATCGGATGAATGGATAAAGAAGATGTGGCACATATATACAATGGAATATTACTCAGCCAGGAAAATAAATGAAATTGAGCTATTTGCAATGAGGTGGATAGACCTAGAGTCTGTCATACAGAGTGAAGTAAGTCAGAAAGAGAGAGACAAATACCATATGCTAACACATATATATGGAATTTAAGAAAAAAAAATATCATGAAGAACCTAGGGGTAAGACAGGAATAAAGACACAGACCTACTAGAGAATGGACTTGAGGATATGGGGAGGGGGAAGGGTAAGCTGTGACAAAGCGAGAGAGAGGCATGGATATATATACACTACCAAACTTAAGGTAGATAGCTAGTGGGAAGCAGCCGCATAGCACAGGGAGATCAGCTCGGTGCTTTGTGACCTCCTGGAGGGGTGGGATAGGGAGCGTGGGAGGGAGGGAGATGCAAGAGGGAAGAGATATGGAACATATGTGTATGTGTAACTGATTCATTTTGTTGTAAAGCAGAAACTAACACACCATTGTAAAGCAATTATACTCCAATAAAAACAAAACAAAACAACAACAAAAATAAAATAAAAAGATTGCTTTGGCTATTTGCAGTGTTTTGTGTTTTCATGCAAATTGTAAATTTTTTTGTTCTAGTTCTATGAAAAATGTCATTGGTAATTTGATAGGGATTGCATTGAATCTGTATTGCTTTGGGTAGTATAGTCATTTTCACAATGTTGATTCTTCTAATCCAAGCACATGGTATATCTTTCCACCTGTTTGTATCATCTTTGATTTCCTTCATCAGTGTCTTATAGTTTTCTGTATATAGGTCTTTTACTTCCTTAGGTAGGTGTATTCCTAAGTATTTTATTCTTTTTGCTTCAGTGATAAATGGGAGTGTTTCCTTAATTTCTTTTTCTGATTTTTTTTGTTTTTAGTGTATAAAAATGCAAGAGATTTCTGTGCATTAATTTTTTATCCTGTTACTTTATGAAATTCATTGATTAGTTCTAGTACAGTGAAATAACTGTTTCTTTTTTAGTAGTGGTATTTTAAATTTGTTAAATGCCAATTCCTTTTTATTAATTAGATATGAGAGAGTCATAAATGCTTTTGTTTTAAAGTTTTTGTATGTTTTTGTGATAGAATATTGAAAAAAATGGCTGCAGTAATGTGTCTTATCTCTGTATACAGGCCAGTTTGCAATGTGACTTTTGAGCCCCTTCCATCAAGAGGAAGAGTTTAATTCTCCGTCACTTGAATCTAGGCTTAGCCATGTGACTTGCTTTGGCCAATGGAACATTAAAGAATAGGGGGTAAACAAAGACCAGGAAAGTGCTTGTGCTTTCAACTTGCCCTCTCTTGTGGTAGATATCCTATGACACCATATAAACAAGCTTAGGATAGCTTCCTAAAGGATGAGACCATATGGATAGAGGTCCCAGCTATCTTTACTAACATGACTTCTTACTCACTCCAGCTAGGGCCACAGATCTGTGAATGATATCATCCTAGATCTTCTACCACTAGCCAAGACAGACCAGAGAACCATACAAGCACACTATAGAATTATGACGAAAAAAAAAATTTTTTTTTTTTTTTTTTGCTTTAAGCCACTCAGCTTTGAAGTGGTTTATTACACAGCAAAAGTTAATTGATAGAGATGTTTATACTTTGTAATTTTTTTTTAAATTAAATCTTCATTTTTATTAGAATTTTGTTTTGTTTCCCTGTGCTAGAAATTTTTGTGTAATTACTTTATTATACTCTAGTAACTCATTTTCAATTTTTTTATCTCCTCTCTCCAAATATCACTTTGATTCTTCACGGATATTCCCTTTTAAAGTATAAGCTACCTTTAGTGGATGGATCTATGTAAGTTTTCCTTTCACCAAACATGCCCAGCTTTGAATAGCAAATATATAATATTTATTTAAGGAGCAATCTGTCATGTTTGGATCTTTTCATTGGGATTAGTTTTGTTTATTACAGCATTCAATGCTTTCTATATTTTAACAATTTATTGTTAACTACATTTCTAATTATCCTAATCCCTTTTGGGTGATGTTGACTCTTTTTGTGACAGGAAATTATGAGAGCAGTCAATAAAATATGCTGCCACTACTATTACCAAATTGAGTCAAATTATTATAAAAGACTTCTTAGGGAGGATGAGCTTGATTCTCTTCCAGACTGAGGGCTGCTTCTCATGCAATAGCGGCCAACTGGCAGAGTACATGAAGCAAAACGCATTTCCCCAAACTCTTATTTTTCCTGATATGGCAGGATTCTTGCTAACACTGGGCTTGACAGGTAAAGAATTGTGGACTAAGTAAGGCTGAGATGTAGTTGAGAAGAGGGCTCAGAGGAGCCTGACTAAAGTTTGGTCAAGCAAGGAGTCCTTGTTATTATGTCAGTAAAATTAAGAGAGACACTGTAACTGGGAAATTGGCAGTGATACCTATAAATGTCTGTCTTTGGTGGACACTAAGCTCTATTTTATTGAACTATAATTGGGTCTTTTGCTCATCTCAAGTTTAAGAAGGCAAGAATGTGAACCCTCTGCTGCCTCTTAACTTTCCTTTTAATTTGGTCTATTTTCTCTTAATGTTTATCCTAAATTTACTGACATAACAAGTTTTATTTCTACAAGTTAAATTTGATACATTTTCCTCTTCCAGTGTAGATGCTTTCTCTTCTGATCAATATTACCTAATATGTGTCTGGAAATTTTTGTAAATTTATTCAATTAAGATCTTTATGTTTGTATTAACTACATATTGATGTATAACAAATTACCTTAAAGCTTGTCAATTTAAAACAGCAAACATTTATTATCTCACAGTTTCTGGGTGTTAGGATTTTGGACGTGGTTTAGCTGGATGTCTCCTGGTCAGTCTTTCATAAGGGTCTAATCAAGATGTCAATGGAGTTAGTTCTCTCTCTTATGAGGGAAAACCAATTTCCAAGATCACTAACACAATTGTCAACAGGCATCAGACCTCAGCTGACTGTTAGCAAGAGACCTCTCTCTGTTCCTTGCCATATGGTTCTCACCGTGGGCTATTCACAAACTGGCAGGTTTTTTCCCTATTGAAAGGAATCTAAGAGAGAGAAAATGATATAGGGCATGCAAGACAAAGCCATACTTTCTTTTTATCTATCCTCCAAAGTGACATCTTATTACTTTACCATATTCACTTCATTAGAAACACATCACTAGTTTCAGACCACAAACAAAGGAAAGGTATTAAAATATCTATACTATTAATCTATTATTATGTAACCAATTACCCTGAAATTTACAGCAGACATGTATGGTGTCACAGCTACTGTGCATAGGAACCCAGGCACAGCTTATTTGCATTTCTCTGCCTGAAATCCTCTCACAAGGTTGCAATCAAGATGTTGGCAGTGTCTGTATTTTCATCTGAAGGACTGACTGGGAGAGAATTATGGTCCAAGATGAGTCACATGGTTGTCAGTAGGCTTCAGTCCTTTTTTGGTCCATTGGATGGAGGGTTTTTAGTGTCTAAATTGCTGTTAGGCAGAGTCCTTCCCTCAGCTCCTTGCCATGTTCACCTCTCCATCAGTCAACTCACAAATGGAAGCTTACATCCTTAGAGCAGTCATAAGAAAGAGCAAGATGAATTTTACCTTTTATTTTTTTAATACTCTAATCCCAGAAGAGATACCCCATCACTTTTACCATGTTTTATTTGTGAGAAGTGAGTCAATAGGTCCAGCTCACATTCAAAGTGAGGAGATTACACAAGGGTATGGATACAGGAATGAGGGATCCTAGGAGCTATTTTAGAAGCTGCCTGACCCAGTGCTATTATCTTAACTGATTTATACGAACCTTTTTATTTAAAGTATTACTTAGTTGTAATATTTGCTGCAAACATCTCCCATAATTTTAGTTGTCATTTTAATTAGTTTGACATATACACATATTAACTGTATGTTATCTTATGAAGTTTAACTTTTTCTCTGCAATGACTTCCATTGTCTTTAAACTTGCCAAGTCACCTGAAAAATATGGTGAAATTTTACTTAGATTCTGTCCCTCTGTTTTTTCTTTTCTCATTTCTGTCTCTTTATACTTATTTTCCTTTTCCTTTGTAATAGCTGAATAATATCAATTTGGAGGGACTTGCCTGAAATTTTTAGCCAGTCAACCCAATTTCTGCTATTTTTAATGAAAGAAATTTTCCTTTACCTCATAATTTATGCATCTTTCTTTGTTGTAACTCAATATCTTACATATCAGATTCTATTTATTTTTACTTCTCATGTTTTAAACTGTGATATCTGCTGTTGAGTAATATACTTCTCATGTTAGAATTGTTATTATTAAATTGGCTTACATCACTGCTTCTAGCATGTTGATTTATTTCCTTTCCTATGATATTGCAATCCCCTTTTAACCTTCTTCCTGTCCTTCCTCCCTTTAACTCAACATCAGTCTCCCTTTTTTCTATACACATCCTTCTTTCCTTTTTGGTTCTTGAGATTTTGTAAGTCCTATGTTACCCTCCTCTCCTGTATTCCAAATTTTCTATTAATTTGGATTGTTTTAGACTTAGAGTTATACTGTTCTCATTATCTTTGTATTTTCCCCATCTCTATTCATTTCCTTAGGTAATTATTAACTATTTTCTATAGCCCTTAGATGAATATGTATTCTCTATGTCAAGTATTTCTTTGTTCCACAAAGGACATGTTTACCATAATGTATATTATAGAACAGATTGTCAATCCCTAGCAACTATATCTAATTTAATTTTCCTGGTAGCTAATGAGGTAGCATTTATATCTCTATCTCTATCTACCTATCTATCTATCTATCAATCTAGATATGGATATATATTTTCAGACTCTTCTATGTTTAAGGGTATAAGACAAGTGTCCTAGAACTATATTTCATTTATTTTGTAAATAGTAAAATGAGTGGCCTCTTTTCACTGCATACTTTAATGGCAGAGGTATATGTTTCCCTGAGAGAAGTTTAATGGAATGTCCTATTACCCCTTATAGATACTCTTATGTATAATAGGAGAATATTTGAAACTTCTTAGGACGATTTTATAAGGATAGAGTAAGGAACAGATCTTGAAGGGAGAGGAGAGAAAACCAGCACGTAATTGGAAGTAGTACGGTTGCACTGTGTTATCCCTCCTCCATGGTCTCCAAATAGTTAAGTTTTATAAACTTTTAATATTCTTGTTGTGAGAGTTTTCATTAGGAGAGCCAGAGAAGTGGACAATTTCACTTGGAGTAAATGTGGTAAGAAATAAAATAAAAGGCTAAAAAAACCTGTAACTTCAGATGCAAAAAAATAAAAACAGGTGAAAATAAGCCAGTGAGAATTAACATGTTATGGGGTTATCTAATGATCTAATGAATGGTAGAATCATACTTTGATCTCTGAGAAACAATGTGACTACAATATTATATCTGATAAAACATATAAAGTACATATCTTATATTTATGTTGTATATTATAAAATTCTAATAGTAATTACATTTACCTAGACATGTCATTCTTGATCCAATTCAATCAATGAATAAAACCAGTAATTAAAACCTACTTATTAATTATCACAACTGTTTATTTCCAAATGAGGTAATTAATAAAGATATAATTACAAAGTTAAAAGTATAAAAAATAAGTTCTTTCTAATGGCTCAAGCAAGCAGTTAGTAATTTAAGTTCACATATTCTCTAGGAATGTGCCCCAGTATTTCTGATAAGCAAATAAAATTAGGTGAGAATTGTCAGAAACATGTCTGTAGAATCATAAATTTGAATTAAAAAAACCTTGCAGATTCTTTTAATTAATTGCACAAAATATCAGAAGCCTTGTTAATTTTCTCACAAAAACCAAATAAAAAAGTTTTAAACTATTTCTATCTATTTTGAGTGTTAGAATTGTCTTTTGAGTGTTAGAAGTGTCAGAGGACAATTTTAGCTATTACTTTCCCTCATCAGTGCACTGGTTATTCTCACACAGTAGCAAGAATCCCAGGCATGACTGAGAGAATTAGAAGTTATAAATCACAGCAGTTTTGAAATGGTTCTGTCACTTGTTTCAAAACAATGATAAATTTGAAAGTAGTTGCTACATATGTTCTTATTATATAAAATGTCTATTTTTCAGTAAAAATAGACATCAATATGTACTAAATATGATCTTCCTAACAACCAAAATGATATTCCTCAATTGTATTTCTAAATATTATTAAGCAATATTGTTCTTGATTAAGAATCTTAATTAATGAAGTAATGACTTGAATTTGAGGCTCATTCTAGTCTGAATTTTTTTCTTTCCTTCTTAGTAATAGATAATATCATTTATTCAAAAGTTGTCTCACAAATTTCTATGATCATTTATGCTGTGAATATCTACAACATCCTTGCCTTCATCCAGGAACCAAATTAATTCAATTTTCTATAATTCCTAATGCCTCTGATTGTGTCAGAATGGATCCATAGAAGCACATGGTAGAACAGAGGAAGGCAAAACCAGGAATTATCAGATAATCAGCTCATCAGATAAACTGGACTTTAATGTTTTCTCCCACAAGTATCATATACTGATATTCAGTGAATTCCAAGAGACCTAATTAGCTTATTAGGGCATAGCAGTAGAAAATTTATTAAATATTGTTTTTTTTTTAACATCTTTACTGGAGTATAATTGCTTTACAATGGTGTGTTAGTTTCTGCTTTACAACAAAATGAATCAGTTATATATATATACATATGTTCCCATATCTCTTCCCTCTTGCATCTCCCTCCCTCCCACCCTCCCTATCCCACCCCTCCAGGAGGTCACAAAGCACCGAGCTGATCTCCCTGTGCTACACGGCTGTTTCCCACTAGCTATCTACCTTACATTTGGTAGTGTATATATATCCATGCCTCTCTCTCGCTTTGTCACAGCTTACCCTTCCCCCTCCCCATATCCTCAAGTCCATTTTCTAGTAGGTCTGTGTCTTTATTCCTGTCTTACACCTAGGTTCTTCATGACATTTTTTTTTCTTAAATTCCATATATATGTGTTAGCATATGGTATTTGTCTCTCTCTTTCTGACTTACTTCACTCTGTATGACAGACTCTAGGTCTATCCACATCATTACAAATAGCTCAATTTCATTTCTTTTTATGACTGAGTAATATTCCATTGTATATATGTATATATGTGCCACATCTTCTTTATCCATTCATCCGATGATGGACACTTAGGTTGTTTCCATCCGGGCTATTGTAAATAGAGCTGCAATGAACATTTTGGTACATGACTCTTTATGAATTATGGTTTTCTCAGGGTATATGCCCAGTAGTGGGATTGCTGGGTCATATGGTAGTTCTATTTGTAGTTTTTCAAGGAACCTCCATACTGTTCTCCACAGTGGCTGTATCAATTTACATTCCCACCAACAGTGCAAGAAGGTTCTCTTTTCTCCACACCCTCTCCAGCATTTACTGTTTCTAGATTTTTTGATAATGGGCATTCAGACTGGTGTGAGATGATATCTCATTGTAGTTTTGATTTGCATTTCTTTAATGATTAGTGATGTTGAGCATTCTTTCATGTGTTTGTTGGCAGTCTGTATATCTTCTTTGGAGAAATGTCTATAGATGCAGAGAAAGCTTTTGACAAAATTCAACACCCATTTATGATAAAAACCCTGCAGAAAGTAGGCATAGAGGGAACTTTCCTCAACATAATAAAGGTCATATATGACAAACCCACAGCCAACATTGTCCTCAGTGGTGAAAAACTGAAAGCATTTCCACTAAGATCAGGAACAAGACAAGGTTGCCCACTCTTACTCAACATAGTTTTAGAAGTTTTAGCCACAGCAATCAGAGAAGAAAAGGAAATAAAGGAATCCAAATCAGAAAAGAAGAAGTAAAGATGTCACTGTTTGCCCATGACATGATACTATACATAGAGTATCCTAAAGATGCTACCAGAAAACTACTAGAGCTAATCAATGAATTTGGTAAAGTAGCAGGATACAAAATTAATGCACAGAAATCTCTGGCATTCCTATACACTAATGATGAAAAATCTGAAAGTGAAATTAAGAAAACAATCCCATATACCACTGCAACAAAAAGAATAAAATATCTAGGAACAAACCTACCTAATGAATATTGTTATTCAGTGGATATCAAGGTCCTGGGACTCATCCCAGGCATATTTGAAGCATCAGGATAGGAAATCTCATTTTAGAAACTCATGAGAGTATGCCAATTTATATTCTGCCAGACTGGAATGATTTTTTCAGAAAATAAATTATCCAATATTTTGCAAGTGTTTAGCATCTGTAGCTGGCTAATAACAGGAAAGATAAGCTAATAACTTTACTCCAATTTTGAAAGAAAAATATATCTTGAATCCATTCACTTATTTCCATTTTCACTACTATTACTCAACTGTTAATAGACTAGGTCTCTTTCTGTAAACCACCCTGAAACTAGAAAAAAAGTGCATGAAATAACTGTATTTAGATATATTGGACTAAAAGAAATGGAGAGTTGAGTTCCTCAAGCAAAGGAAAACAAATAATTTAGCCTCATTGATTATTCTGGATTTCTGCCTAAAACCACTTTTTCTAAATGCATTGCAGAGAAGGGTAGCTCAAAGAGAGCATGATGGTCTTGCTGAGATAAAGAATCTAAGGGACTTACCTGGTGGTCCAGTGGTAAAGAATCTGCCTTGCAATGCAAGGGATGTGGGTTCGATCCCTGGTCAGGGAACAAAGACCCCACATGCCACAGAGAAACTAAGCCCACATGACTCAACTAGAGAGCTTGCATACAACAAACTACGGAGCCCATGCACTCTGGAGCCCATAAACCACAACTACAGAGCCCATGAGCCCTGGAGCCTATGTGTCACAACCAGAGAAGAGAAAACTCACACACCATAACTTGAGAGAAGCCTGCATGCCACAACAATAGATCCTGCGTGCCACAACGAAAGATGCTGCATGCCCCAGTGAAGATCCATCATGCCATAATGAAGACCTGACACAGCCAAATAAATAAAATAAAAATAATGTTCAAAAATTGTTTCTAAAAATTTAAAAAAAAAGAATCTAATATTGGAGTTTGAAATACTGGGATAGCTCAAATTTGGAGGCAAGATAATGAGGGTAGGAGAACATGCAGAGAAGGTGCTGTAAATAGAAGTCACCTTGATTTTTGGCCAAATACTAAGCTGCACATAAACAGAGCTACAAATATAAAAGACTAGACGAAGAACAGCTACTGGGGAAAGAACGTCTACCAGAAAAAAAAAGCAAAAACTATCACAAAACTTCAAAGTGAAAAATTACACAAGGAGATGTAGACTAACTAGTTCCAAATTGCCAGAGTAAAGACACCTCCTTGAACACTTTGTGTATTCCA
Organism: Tursiops truncatus; assembly: GCF_011762595.2. Taxonomy (NCBI): domain Eukaryota; kingdom Metazoa; phylum Chordata; class Mammalia; order Artiodactyla; family Delphinidae; genus Tursiops; species Tursiops truncatus. The sequence continues at coordinate 35,268,114 of NC_047041.1, forward strand.
TCGAGAACTCATATAGCCCTAAGATTTTAAGTAGCATTTATCAAGATACTCTATACTTATTAAAAAATTAAAAGAAACCTCAAAAGTATCAAGCTGAAACAAAAGCAAATTAGCCATATGCTCAGAAGCTCAGTGCTCTATTAAGACAGAGGGCAAAATCCATACACTAAACAAATGTAACTTCTGTAATATGCAGCATATAATCACAAATTACCAGACATATGGTGGATTAGAATAATGTTATTCATAGTCAGGATAAAAATAAGGCAAAAGAAAATATTTGACATTTTAAAAGTAAAGAAATTAGGAAATTAGAAGACAGATTATTTAAAGTAACTAATAAACATGACAAAGATTGGAAGGCAAGTATAAATATAATTAGAGAACAAATAGGAAATATAGAGAAATGAATTTACTAAAAGAAAACATTGAAATTCTAGAATTGAAGAATATATTTTTATTATTTATTTATTGATTTTTACTGAATGGACTTGGAAACATGTTAGAAACTAGATAAACTAGATAAGATCATTGAACATATAGATAGGGTTTAAAAAAAACAACAACAACTCTCCAAACAGCAGCATCAAGATCAAAATTATGAGTAAAATGAATGAATCTCAGGGACCTGTTTGATAATAGCAAGTTGTCTGATATATATGTTATTGGAACACCAGAAGAATAGGAGAAAAAAAGATTGGGGAAGAAAATATTTGTAAAAAAATGTGAAAATTGGTCGAATAGTGATATAGAACCCATATACCCATGAATCTCAATGATCACTAATCCAGATAAGCACAACAAAAAAACACAAAATGGATCAAAATTGATGACAAAAGGAAAACCTGAAAGCAACCAGAAAAAACAAAAACACACGCAGAGTATATAAGGGAGCAAATAAGAACACTGTAAGTCTTCTTTTGAAATAATGGTATTTGTACATTGGACAAAAGGAAATAAAGGACTAGGCTAATTATGCAACCAGAAGACAATGGGACATCTTTAAAGTCCTGAAAAAATCATGTTAACCCAGAGTTTTATATCTGGCAAAAAACATCCTTCAAAAATGTAGATGAAATAAAGATATTTTTTGAAAACCAAAAGGTAGAAAGCCCAGAGATAAACCCACACACATATGGTCACCTTATCTTTGATAAAATAGGCAAGAATATACAGTGGAGAAAAGACATCCTCTTCAATAAGTGGTGCTGGGAAAACCAGACAGGTACATGTAAAAGAATGAAATTAGAACACTTCCTAACACCATACACAAAAATAAACTCAAAATGAATTAAAGACCTAAATGTAAGGTCAGATACTATCAAACTCTTAGAGGAAAACAGGCAGAACACTCTGACATAAATCACAGCAAGATCCTTTTTGACCCACCTCCTAGAGAAATGGAAATAAAAACAAAAATAAAAAAAATGAGACCTAATGAAACTTAAAAGCTTTTGCACAGCAAAGGAAACCATAAACAAGACGAAAAGGCAACCCTCATAATAAGACAAAATATTTGCAAACGAAGCAACTGACAAAAGATTAATTTCCAAAATATAAAAGCAGTTCATGCAGCTCAGTATCAAAAAGACAAAAACCCAATCCAAAAATGGACGGAAGACCTAAATAGACATTTCTCCAAAGAAGATATACAGATTGCCAACAAACACATGAAAGAATGCTCAACATCATTAATCATTACAGAAATGCAAATCAAAACTACAATGAGATATCATCTCACACCAGTCAGAATTGTCATCATCAAAAAATCTAGAAACAATAAATGCTGGAGAGGGTGTAGAGAAAAGGGAACCCTCTTGCACTGTTGGTGGGAATGTAAATTGATACAGCCACTATGGAGAACAGTAAGGAGGTTCCTTAAAGAGCTAAAAATAGAACTACCATACGACCCAGCAATCCCACTACTGGGCATCTACCCTGAGAAAACCATAATTCAAAAAGAGGGTTTCCCTGGTGGCGCAGTGCTTGAGAGTCCGCCTGCCGATGCAGGGGTCTCGGGTTCGTGCCCTGGTCCGGGACGATCACACATGCCGTGGAGTGGCTGGGCCCATGGGCCATGGCCACTGGGCCTGCGCATCTGGAGCCTGTGCTCCACGGAGGGAGAGGCCACAGCAGTGAGAGACCCATGTACCACAAAAGAAAAAAAAAAAAGAGTCACATACCAAAATGTTCACTGCAGCTCTATTTACAATAGCCAGGACATGGAAGCAACCTAAGTGTCCATCGATAGATGAATGGATAAAGATGTGGCACATATATACAATGGAATATTACTCAGCCATAAAAAGAAATGAAACTGAGTGACTTGTAGTGAGGTGGATGGACCTAGAGTCTGTCATACAGAGTGAAGTAAGTCACAAAGAGAAAAACAAATGCCATATGCTAACACGTATATATGGAATCTAAAAAAAAAAAGAAAGAAAGAAAAGAAAATGGTCAGAAGAACCTAGGGGCAAGATGGGAATAAAGACACAGACCTACTAGAGAATGGACTTGGGGATATGGGGAGGGGGAATGGTAAGCTGGGACAAAGTGAGAGAGTGTTATGGACATATATACACTACTAAACATAAAATAGATAGCTAGTGGGAAGCAGCCGCTTAGCACAGGGAGATCAGCTTGGTGCTTTGTGACCACCTAGAGGGGTGGGATAGGGAGGGTTAGAGGGAGGGACACACAAGACGGAAGAGATATGGGAACATATGTATATGTATAACTGATGTACTTTGTTATAAAGCAGAAACTAACACACCATTGTAAAGCAATTATACTTCAATGAACATGTTAAAAAAAAAGTTGACATTGTTCATATCCTTCAGGACTATAATACATGAAAAAATAAATAAGTCTTTCAGGCAAAAGGGAAATATTAACAGTAGGGAATTTGGATCTATACAAAGAAAGGAAAACTGTTGAAATAGAAATAAGTGAGTAAATACAACACAATTTTTCTCATGTTAATTTCTTTAAAATATGATTGGCAGTGTAAATCAAAGAATAAATAGGTAGTATAGGACATTTACATATGTAGGATTAAAATGTATGAAAACAATAGCACACAGGATGTGAAGGGGAAATAAACATCAGCTGCTACAACATATTTATATGACAACAGATAAAATAATTATTTAAAGGCAGAATATAAAATGTTAAAAGTATGCTCTAAAATTTAGAGCAATCAATAAATAAAAACAGAGATAAAACCAACAAAAAGATAAAGCTACTAGGTCAATAAGAGATAAAAATGGAATACTAAAGAGTATTCAATTAATCTACAAAGAAAACAAAGAAAGAAAAATGAAATAAGAACAGATAAAACAAATAGAAAAATGGAGAGATAGAAGACAAACACAATATATTACTAAATTAGATCAATTATCAATAGATAAAACATTCCAACAATATTGCAGAGGTTCTCCCCCATTAGTGAAAGTACTGATCCCCATATGGGACTCCGCAGCCTGCGTCAGAAAGATGAGCCTCCAGATCATTTGGCTTTGAAGGTTAGCAGGACTTAATTTTGGGAGCCCCATAAAATTGGGGAAAATAGCGATTTCACTCTTAAAGGGTGCACACAAATTCTCACACGCACTGGCTCTCAGGGCAAAAGGAGTAATTTGCTAGAAGCATGGACCAGACCTATCTGCTGGTCTTGGAGAGTTTCCTGAAGAGGTTAAGAAGGGTTGGGAGGTGGACTGTGGCTCATCCTTGTGACATAGACACTGGTGGCAGCTGTCTTGGGAAACATCTACTGCATGAACACTGCTACTGGAGGCTGCCATCTTGGCTCATTAGTGCCTTTAAGACTTGGCCCTACCCAAAATCCTGCAGGTGCCAGTGCTGGGATGCTTCAGGCCCAACAATTAACTGGGCAGGGACACAACTCCATGCATTAGCAGACAGGCTGTGTAAAGGCTTCGTGAGCCCATAGCCACCTATAATCATGCCTCTAGACATGGCACTCCTCACCAGAGGGCCAAACCCCATTCCACCCATCAGTGGGAAGGCACTAGCCCTTCCTTCCAGGAAGCCTGCACTACCTTCTAAACCAGCCTTACCCACTAGGGGGAAGACACATGAGGCAAAAAGCACAAAAACAAACAAAGAAAATTACATCCTGCAGCCTACAGACCCTGGCCAACCACAGCAGTCCAGACCCTACCCTGGGACTAGCTGAGCCCTGGCCCTGTCCACTAGCAGGCCAATGAAAACTTCAGGACACCCTGGATCCCATATGTAACTGTGCCAGGAACTGCCCCCTCCACCAAAGATCAGAAACAAGCTCTGCAATGGCTGGGCCCTGCAGTCTTACTCAGGGAATGAACCCTGCCAGCTAGTAGTCCAGCACTAACTCCAGGACCTGGCTTTACCTTCCTGGAATTATAGGGACCCTGACTCCACCCACCAATGAGCCAGCACTAGCCCTGGGTTCACTTACAATTCTGCAGCCAGCTGCCTGTTCACCAATCTCTGTTAAACAGCAGCCAGCAGCATCTGAACATGGTAAGTCCTGGCAACCTACCAGGCTAGGAGCCAACCAAGCATACCAGACCACCCACATAGTCAGCCTGCCACAACAGAAGGAGCCAAGCAGCTCTCTTACGGGGAGCCATTAGAACATACAGCTTGGATGACTAGAGGGGAGTGCACAGTAGGGACACATAGGATGAGTCCTACAGAGAGCCACTTCTCCACGGTCGAAAAACATAATTAACCTACCCCACACACAAAAATACAAATAGCAACTTAGACAAAATGAGGTGACAGAGGAATATGTTCCACATGAAGGAACAAGATAAAATCTCAGAGGAAAAACTAAGTGAAGTGGAGATAAGCTACTCAAGAATGAGTTCAGAGTAATGATCATAAATAAAATCAAAGAAATCAGGAAAACATGCCTGATTAATATGCTACTAAACAACAAATGAATCACTGAAGAAATCAAAGAGGAAATCAAAAAATACCTAGAGACAAATGAAAATGAAAATATGATAATCCAAACGTATGGGATGAGCAAAAGATCAGAGCAAACAAAACCCAAAGATGGTAGAAGGAAAGAACTCATAAAGATCAGAGCAAAAATAAATGAAATAGAGACTAAAAAACAATCGAAAATATCAGTGAAACCAAAAGTTGGTTCTTTGAAAAGATAAAGAAAATTGATAAACCTTTAGCCAGACTCATGAAGAAAAAAAGAAAGAGGACACATATCACTAAAATCAGAAATGAAAAAAGAGAAGTTACAACTGACACCACAGAAATACACAGGATCATAAGAAACTACTATGAACAACTTGACTCCAATAAAATGTACAACCTAGAAGAAATGGACAAATTCTTAGAATGGTACAATCTCCCAAGACTGAACTAGGAAGAAATAGAAAATATGAACAGACCAATTACCAGTACTGAATTTGAATTAGAAATTTAAAAACTCCCAATAAGCAAAAGTCCAGAACCAGGTTGCTTCACTGGTGAACTGTACCAAACATTTAGAGAAGAGTTAAAACCTATCCTTCTCAAACTATTCCAAAAATATTCAGAGGAAGGAACACTTCCAAACTGATTCTATGCAGCCAGAATCACCCTGATATCAAAATCAGACAAAGATATCACAAAAACAGGAAAATTACAGTCCTCCAATAACACTGATGAACATAGATGCAAAAATCCTCACCAAAATACCTCAGATTGTACTAAACTGAATCCAACAATACATTAAAAGGATAACACACCACAATCAAGTGAGATTTATACCAGGGATAAAGTCCTAGCCACAGCAAAAATGTGTTTGTTTTATTTCGGGTATATAACCAGTAGTGGAATTGCCGGGTCATAAGGTAGTTATATTTTGAGCTATCAAGAAAACTCCATACTGTATTCCACAGTGGCTGTGCCAATTTACATTCCCACCAACAAAGTACACGGGTTCCATTTTCTACAAAACCTGGCCAACAGTTTTTATTTGTTTTCTTTCTGATGAACATTCTAAAAGGTGTGAGGTGATATCTCATTTGGTTTTTACTTTTCAGTTTGTTAACGTGGTGTATCACATTGATTGAGTTGCAGATATTGAAAAATCCTTGCACCCCTGGGATAAATCCCACTTGATCATGGTGTATGATACTTTTAATGTGTTGTTGGATTTGGTTTGCTACTCTTTTGTCTTTATATTTGTCTATGTTTTCTTTAATATCTTTCATAATTACTGTATAGCTTTCACTGTACAAGTCTTTTACTGCCTTGGTTAGGTTCTTCCTATTTTTTAAATTCTTTTGACACTATTGCAAATTGTCTGATTTCCTTTCATATATTTCCTTATTAATGTATAAAAATTGAAAGATTTTTGTATATTGATTTTGTATACTGAAACTTTATCGAATTCATTATGTAGTTCTAACAGTTTTTTATGGACAATTAAGTGTGTTTCCCTATATAAAACCTTGTACAGAAGATTATCACCAATCAGGTTAGAGTTTCTATAGGCCTCTCAGACCTTTCTGCTAATCCAAACTGCTGTTTTTGTTCTTAGCAAAATCCAGGCAACTGGGGTAGGCCAGAACCTGTCTTTAATCCTAGACAGATGGGACAAAAGCCAACCCCTCAGGTATCTCCCAGATAAATCAACACATTAGATGTACAGTTCAACATTTTCCCTTCTCAGAGAACATCTGTGAGCTGGGATTTACAGGCTGCTCACTCTGCAAGGAGTTGGGGTAAGGAGCTGTGGTGAGTGCTTGCATGCTTGTTGGTTCAGACTTCTTTGTTCATTGTAGCCCCCAGGGTACTATTGTATACAGATCTCTGTTAGTTCTCTGAGACCTGTCCCTTGGGTAACACCTGGAAAAGTTGAGGTCTTAGCTGTGAGGCCCAACCCTTTAGCCACTCAGGGAAAAGCTGGGAGCTAGGGGTTCTCTTCTGATTATATGACTCTGTGTTAGGGCTGGGATTTTGGCAAAAAAAGTGTCTTCACTTCTCCTACTGGTTTCCATGTGGCTGATTTTACACTTGTACAAGGTGCAGTAGCCTCCCAATTAGTTTCTGTGTTTCTCATAAAGGGAATTTATCTGTGAGTTGTTATCAAATCGATGTCTCCATGGGGAGAGGAGGGTCCAAGTCTTCCTATTCAGTCATCTTGCTGTCCTGGATGTATTATTTAATCTCTGTAAAACTTGGTATCACTGTGTGCAAAGTGGCAATGGTGATAATATAAATGTGCTTATCACAGAAGGTTGCTGTGGAGATTAAAAGAGCATTAAAACTATTTAAGGTATTTGGCACAATGTCTGACAGATAGTAGGTATTCAATGCCTATGAAGTCTTATTAGATATGAGTATTGATACTAATATTGCTTAAATGTCACTAAACTGTGATATATTCTGAATCCTTACGGTAGACACTTTGCAGAGATTAATGATTTCTATTTATGTTGAGTCAGTTCCCTTGCATTTCTTCTGGGAATTAGTCTGCTACGTAAATGATTAATCTCACACTTAGTCCATTTTGTAGCTTTTCTATGAGGAAATTCCGGGAGAGGAAGTGTTTGTTTAGGATTCCTGTTGAACACCGAAGTTTCCTACATGAGAAGGAATACCTCTTCCACGAGTGTACTATGTGAGGAGACAAAAGGCAGTTTAACTAATGTTGAACTTTAATTCGGAGCATACTAAGGAGAGGGTTATAGATTAGAGGTCACCTTAAGGTAAATGAGATATTAAACACCCATAAACTGCAAGAAGCTAGTTAGAACAAATTGTTTGACATGGAATCTAGAAAAATGCTCAAATTTTATGTACCAAAATAGGAAACATATTTCAGTGCAAGGAGTTGTTCACTGTTGCTATGATGTACAAGAATTAATTCACAGCTAATTAGAGGCAGAGGCAGCCAGGAAAGATCAGACATGGGACACACAGAAAAGCAAAAAAAAAAAGGATTTTTTTTTTTAAACTCATGGATTCAATGGGAATTGAAGCCAATACAATTAAATTTCTTTCAAATGCATTCGAATACAGCAGACAATCATTACTTTACAAAATATGGGTCTTTAGATGTGCTAAAGAATGCAATAAAATGTATAGAAAATGAGAAAAGTAATGAATAGAACAGCATACCATGGCAACAATAGACATTTATATTCAGATCCACTAGGGATTAAATTTAGTTTCTTGCCTTATTTGACACTTATGTGAAAGTCTTTTTTATGTTGAGACATATTAATATCTCACACCCTATCAAATATTCTCAATAGTGAAAAAAATCCAACTCCATTAATATCATCATCTATTCATATCTACATTTTAATGGCAAAAATAAAATTGCTGTTATTGATATAACCTTTAATTTCTGTGGTGAATAATTTTACTCAAAAAGCTTTATAGTTTCTAAGCTGATTATTGAATTTCCCCACATATTAAAGTGAGATTTTTATTAGAGACAGAGGAAGAGAGTGAAGAAATTAAGAAGAGAGGTGCTTAGAATTAAAGTGTGGTGGGGAACTTCCCTTGTGGTGCAGTGGTTAAGAATCCACCTGCTAACGTAGAGGACAGGGGTTAGATCTCTGGTCCAGGAATATCTCACATGCGTGGAGCAACTAAGCCCATGGGCCACATACTGAGCCTGCACTCTAGAGCCCACGAGCCACAACTACAGAGCCCCTATGCCACAACTACTGAAGCCTGTGCACCTAAAGCCTGTGTTCCACAACAAGAGAAGCCACCGCAATGAGAAGCCCACACACTGCAATGGAGAGTAGCCCCCACTCACCACAACTAGAGAAAGCCTGCATGCAGCAACAAAGACCCAGGGCAGCCAAAAATAAATAAATTAATTAATTTTAAAAAAATAAAGTGCTGGTGGGACTTTATATATAATCGACTCTGTCACCCTCATTTTCTTATTAATACAAAACATATGCATAGAATACTTACTATGTAGCAGGTGAATCATGCTAGGTGATTCAGACCAAGTAAAGAAGATACTTTACTTGTTTTCTGTTATTAATATTCTACAGCACAGGCAGCTCAGTTCAGTGCTCTGTGATGACTTAGATGGGTGGGATGGGGAGTGGTGAGAGGGAGGTCCAAGAGGGAGGGGATATGTGTATACATATAGCTGATTCACTTCGTTGTACAGCAGAAACTACCACAACATTGTAAAGCAATTATACTCCAGCAAAAAAAAAGAACATATGTGAAAATAAAAATATTGGTATGATGTGAGAGAATGTGTTGCCACAGAATTCTATGTGGATTCAAAAGAAATGAAGATAATATTAGTTTTAGGGTCCTGGAAAAGACTTAAGAAGATCTGAAAAGGAGCTTCAGGAATTAGGTAGAATGTGGAAAACTAGTGGGTGCATTAGGGTTCTCCAGAAAAGCAGAATCAATATGATGCATATACACACACACACACACAGACACACACACACACACACACACACACACACACACACACACACAGAGATTTTAAGGAATTGGCTCACATGATTGCAGAGGTTTGTAAGTCCAAATTATTCAGGGTAGGCCAGCAGGCATTCTCCTGGCAAAATTTCTTTTTTCTTGCCAGGTCAATCTTTTTCCTATTTAGGCCTTCAACTGAATGGAGGGCAGATAATCTGCTTTACCCAAAGTCTACTGATTTAAAAGTTAATCTCGGGCTTCCCTGGGGGCGCAGTGGTTGAGAGTCTGCCTGCCGATGCAGGGGACACGGGTTCATGCCCCGGTCCACGAGGATCCCACATGCCGTGGAGCGGATAGGTCCGTGAGCCATGGCCGCTGAGCCTGCGCGTCCGGAGCCTGTGCTCTGCAACGGGAGAGGCCACAACGGTGAGAGGCCCGCGTACCGCAAAAAAAAAAAAAAAAAAAAAAAAAAAAGTTAATTTCATCTGAAAAATATCTTCACAGCAGCATCTAGACAAGTGTTTGACCAAAGAAGTGGGTACCGTGGCCTAGCCAACTTGACACACAAAATCAACTTCACATGTTTAAATAGAAAGAGGGTATTTCAGGTGGATAGGTCATTACAAAAAATACAGAGATGACAGTGTAGGAAGATTGTTCTGGGAAAAGAAAGAAGGAAAGAATGTTTCATTGCATCATAGTGGATTGTGCTATTAATCAGATAAACTGTTTAAAATTGTGACTCTTCTACTTACTAGGTATCTGGGTTTAGACAAGTTAGTATTTGTAAACCTTAGTTTTCCAGGTATTTAAATTAGTAGATCAATCCCTACTTCATTAATGTGATTTGAGGATGAAATTCAGTTTGGAAAGTTTCTAGCACCCTGCTTAGTACATCAGGCACATAGTAAGTGCTCAAGAACTGAGAGACAGCATTGTAGTTAAAAGTTCAGAGTCTTGAGCAAGGCTCAGCTCTAATCCTGGATGCACCATTTTTTAGCTGAGTAATCTTGCACAAATTGCTTAATCTCTCTGCACATATTTCTTCCTTGAAAATGTGTGTGATAATAAAACATCCAGAACACAGCTGGTATAAAGCAAGGGCTATAGAAGTGTTAACTATTAGTATTTATAGGGTAGCAGGATAATACAATATATTGGATTAATTCATGGTGGTTTCGTCATCAATATTAGTACTAAATTTGCCATGCTCTTAGAATTAATAGGAGACAAAAGTATGAAAAGATGACAATTCTTTGTAGTCTGAGTTCTGAGCTCACTGAATCTAAGGAATTATCAGTGGACTGTATATCTCAGGGCCTGAAACAAAAGTTGGCAGAAAGTATTCCCTCATTCAGGCCTCTGTGTGAGAGTTTCTGCCCACTTAAACAAAGGTGCACTTGCCACAGAGATAGAAGATAAAAGGAGGCTTGAAGGACACAGGTTCAACCACACTTAGATGGGGAGGGCATTTGGGGGATTTCTATGAGTGAAGTAGGTGGCATCTCAGAGATTACTGTTGTATGCATCAGAGAAATAACTCCTGATATCTTTCTTGGCAACATCAGCAGAGGATTTTGTGTTGAAATTGTTCAGTGGCAAGGAAGGAAGAGTGAACATCTCTGATGCTACTGACTGTAGCTGTGCTACATTGAGTGTAGATGACCAACATATGGTAGCAGTACCAGCTAACAGAAGGAATAATGGTAATAATGAAATCTTCAGGAACTAAGTAGTAGAGCCATGTCCCATTTTCTTAGTATCAATTAAGCCTCAGGACCCTTTCTAACCATTTTGAGGTGATGCTTATAGTGGTGGTTCACAGACCACACTTCCAATAGGAATTTACTAGATTCTCATTTGGTGTTTAGAATAATCTTTTAACAACTAAATATTTTCTCTTAAATTTCTTTAATTTTTACACTTGTTCCTGGAAAAGAATATAGACCAAATGGTCTCTTTAACTGTACTTCTAAGCATTCATTTCTAAGAAGCACTCTGTACTATTATGTAATTATTTATTCATCATTCACTCAATTACCGCATATTAACTAATAATTAAATATTAATTATTAATCTCCTATTATGTGCCAGACACTATTTTAAGTCCTGGAGATACAGTGATGACAGGGAAGAGAAGTGACATCATCTGATCTAAGCACTAAAAATATAACTTCTCAACAAACACATAAAAAGATGCTTGACATCATTAGTCATCAGGAGAATGCAAATCAAGACCACAATGAGATGCTACTTCACACTCACTGGAATGACTAGAATCAAAACTTAAAATAAGTTTTGGTAAGGATGTGGACAAATTAGAATATTCATACACTGCTGGTAGGAAGGTAAATTGGTGCAAATGCTTTGGAAACCAGTATGGCAGTTGCTCAAATGATTAAACATAGAGTTACCATATGATATTGTAAGTAATTCCAGTTCTTGGTATATACTCAAGAGAAATGAAAACATATATATGAATACTCATATATATGAAACTTGTATATGAATGCTCATATCAACACTATTCATAATAGTCAAAAGGTAGAAACAACCCAAATGTCTATCAGTGGACAAATGGGTAAACAATATATGGTTTATGTATACAATGGAATATGATTCAGCTATAAAAAGGAACAAAGTACTGATACTTGCTAAAACCTGAATCTATATTCATTATGCCAATTAAAAGAAACTAGTCTTAAAAGACCACATACTACATGACTCATATGAATATCCAGATCAGGGAAATCTATATATAGAGAAAGTAGGTTAGAGGTTGCTTAAGAATGTGGTAGGGAAAGGGAGAATATAGAAGTGATAGCTGAAAGGCATGCAGTTTCTTTTTGAGATGATGAAAAAGTTTCAAATTTGTGGTGATGGTTGCACATATACATGAATATGCTAAAAGAAAAAGTTGAAATATACACTTTAAATGGATGAATAGTATGAGAATCATACCACAATAAAGTTGTTTATTTTTTAAAGTATTGCTTTGGCTCTTGCACAGCACACGACTAGGAGAGGGAAATCATGGGAGCTGGTAAGCCCCATATGAGGTAATTTCAGTAGTCCAGAGAAATTCAAGGAAATCATCGACCAAGTGATTGCAATGGAAATAGAAAAAGATAAATTCATTCCAGATTTATTTTGGAGATAAACAGCAAAACTTGTTAAAAGATTTGTTATTGATGGTGAAAAGAGTGAGATCGAGGATGATTCACACATGTGTGGCCTTAGCAATTGGGTAATTTAGAATGTGATTTGCTAACAACAGACTTTCTGAAAATGAAGGTGAGGTGAGAGAGGGTGGGGTCAGATATTCTGAGGAGAATTCTAGATTTCTGTTTAAAAATAACTAATCAGTTGAGTATATGAATCTGAAGCTCAAATGAGAGATTAAGGCTGGGGATATAAATGTCATTTATTTATTGGTTATTCATATTAATAACTGCTTTATTCTGCACATTCATGGAGCCAAGGCAACTTGCTAGCTAGGTATTGATGGAGAAAACCAAGGAAAACCAGACACATTCTTGCCTTTATGGAATTTACAATGAAGGACTCATGATCCTCTTTATTCACCAAAATATTAGATTGGATAAATGTGTGAATGCATTAATTTTCACCTCTATTAAGTGTAATGTAATAAAGGGTTTGCTATTTAGTCATACTTTGTTTCAAGTTAGCTTGGTTAGAGACCACTATATAAAATCTGTCATGGATCTTCCATACATAAAGAACCTAGCTTTATGTGACATAAAGAATAGGCTCTATGTCTATTCTCTAGAGCTATAAACAGGAGTGATTGTGCAGAAGATCTCTCATGGCTCCTCAAATCACCTAGAGTTAAAAATAAATAACAATGTACAGATATACTTCTGTATCCACAGATTCAAGTTACCAATTAAATCATCTATTTCTTATAAATCCCCTCCTCAAGTGATTCTAATGATATTTAGGGCTGGAAACCACTGGCTTAAGGAAAATGAAATGTTGTTGTCAAAAGCAGTTTAGATAACTGGAATGGGAAATTGAAAATTGAAAAAAGTGTCTGCAGCAGAATTACTCTAATTTTACTTGGGATCTAATGCATTCTCCAAACTGCAAAACAGGGAGTATGAGATTTCACTCTCTCAGAAATTTAAGGTGCTTGTTTTAGATGTCCCTCCCAGAGAGGGGGGGAACAAGGAGGTAAAACAACATAAGAAATGAGCTTACGCTATTTTGAGCCTGCTTATTTTTTATGGAGCAGAATGTTAGAAATGATTTGTGTATGCCCTAAGGAAAGATTGTTTGTCTGAAGTCATTTTGTTGTTTTCCTTTTAGTTCTAGTCCAAGTCTCCATCCAATAGGAGATAATGGCAGTCCTTTTAAGGTCAGTGACATGACCTAAAGGCAAAGAAGGTAGGGAAGAAATGTCAGATGGCAATAGTGTCCGTGGCATGGATGGATGTCAATATGGAGATGGTGAGGATGACAGTGATGGCAATGAAGAAGGTAAACAAAAGTGTCATCTGTTTGTCACTGACCCCAGTGATGAGGCCTTGACTGCCATAGCCTCTCTAACAGAGGAAAGAATCTCCTGAGCACTTTCTGGATTTGGTGAGGGGACAACTCAGAACAATACCCTTTGTTGGTAATACAAAAAGGCAGGAGCATCAACATTTGATCTCCTAATTCTGAAGGACTATAGGATAATATTTGAATTTTTAAATCCATACCAGCCAGTAAAGGACAAATTAAGTCTGGGGATCAGACATAATTTGGGGTTGATTGAAGCATGGGAACAAGTTTGATATCTCTAAGGGTTTTATTTTTTTCAATTAATATAATTTGTGAATATGCATGTTAGAGAATAATTATAAAAATACAGTTACGAACAATAAAAACAAAGAGCAACTACTATATTTGTCCATATTTGAAGGTCTCACTCATATCAAATAATAAACTCTCACTTTAAAAGAGATAATTCTATCCTGTGTTTATAAATGTGTTTGTTGGGCTTCCCTGGTGGCTCAGTGGTTGAGAGTCCGCATGCCGATGCAGGGGGCATGGGTTCGTGCCCTGGTCTGGGAAGATCCCACATGCTGTGGAGCGGCTGGGCCCATGAGCCATGGCCGCTGAGCCTGCGCGTCCGGAGCCTGTGCTCCGCAACAGGAGAGGCCACAACAGTGAGAGGCCCACGTACTGCCAAAAAAATAAATAAATAAATGTGTTTGAAAGGTACACAAAGCAGGTCATTGCAAATATTAAAAAAAAAAAAATAATATGACTAGGTATTAAAATACATGAAAATTTATTAATTCAGATCCTATTAGTTGTATTTTGCTCCTGTTTATTTAGCACATTTTTTAAAACTTTAATTGGTTGCTTAGTTCATTTACTCTTACTATTTTAAAAAGTGACATGAGTGGTTTTTCTTCTGCATGCTGCTTTGCAAAGGCATTTATCCCATAGGTTCTGATATATAATGTTTTCAAGATTGTTCTTTCTTAGGAAATCTGAAATTTTACTTAGGAGTTAACAGTGTTTAATTTCCAAATGGATCTTATTTTGTTCATTTGTTTGTTTATTAGTTTGTTTGCTATCTGATTTTGTTATTAGATATTTTATTACACTATTATCAGAGAATTCTGTATTATTTCTACTTTTTGAAATTTATTGATATTTTCTTTGTGGTCTAAGGCATGGAATTTTTTTAATACATCATCAGCTCTCAGAAATAAGTTGACTTCTGTATTTTTAGGACATGGATTTCCAAAGGTATCCAGTACAACTGTCCTATGAATTGTGGTATTTATGTTTTTTTCACTTGGGACTTTTGCCTGATTCTGTTGGTATAAGTATTATTAACAACATTTATACAATTTGGAGTCTGTGTTTTCTTTCTTTATTTCACTAAACATGTGTGTTTGTTTTCTTTCAGGTTCTCCTTATTTCCATGAGAAGTGGGAAGACTCAAACCTAATACCAATATGCTTATTAAAACCTAGTCAGATCTTGCTAATTGGAAATTGCTAGAAATGTGAACAGTGGACAAACAAGCTTAGTTTTGACTAATCTACTAAACTACAACAAAAATAATTTCAAATTTCTCAAAACCACTAAGGTAGAATTTTTTCCTATTTAATGGGATTGATATATTGAAGTCCATCTATATTCCTAAATTAATAATATGTGAGTTTATTTTTAAATTATATCCTGTAACATAAGTGCTTCAGTAGATTAAATTGCCTTTCTACAAATTATACTGAACTAATGAGTATCTTATCTTCATTTATCATGTGATGCTTTAGAAAGCATCAGGGCAACATAGTTCTCAACACAATAAATTGAATCCAAATCTTGATGATCAAATAATTTTTGAGTTGACATAAAATTTTTCAGGGAAATCTTTTAAACCACATGGAACAAATTTCCCTCTCTGCCTTGATTATATAAATAAATAGTAGCATCAAAATTCTGAGGATGTTTAAAGAATTCTGTTGAATTATAATATGATGCAGAAAACCAATAAAACACTTGATCATTTTTCCTCCACCCATATAATTATAATTATTGCCATCATTACGAATACCAGTTTATGAGAAAAAATACTTTAGGACTTTTGACTCAACAATTCTTTTTGTTCAGCTAAACAATTAAGGACATCTCTAAGTCGGTTGATTCAAGCAGGCCCCATTCTTTCAGCGACTTTCCTGCAGTTGCTATTTCTTTGACCCTTGGCTGAGCCAGCCATTGCCAGTGGCATAAGCACTTTGCTGCAGTCAATGAAGTTGATAAATGAAGTACCTTTATGTAAGCAGGAACTATTAATAAAAGTGCTCTTAATGGGTGGTCTGACTGCTTGTACCATGCAAGTTCATACACTGACATACAGGAAGAGATAAAGGACTTATTCATCATTGTTCCTTACAGATCAGCATGGCAGTCTCACTTTGGGGACAAATAATATAGCTAAATGTTGTAGTTTATTGTCATGGTCAAAATGTTTGCTCTTTTTCTAATACATGCAATAGATCATTAAAAAAACAACTAAAGGAAATGTACTTAGCTGTGTCTATATGAGGCAATAATAACATGAGATTTGTTGCAAACAATTGTTTCTTAGTTTGATTTTGTCAACAGAGAAAAAGAAAAGGATTTACATAGTGCAGGCCTAACTTGATGATTAAGCAGCCAAAACTGACCATCATTAAAACAATAAAGACATTTACATAATGGAGATTATTACACAAGGTACTTTGACTTATAGATCAACACTGAGGTATAAGTTCTTAATTTTAATAATAAATAGATTTTTTCTTCTTGATAATTTTTGTGGGTTTGTCCTATTTAAAAACACTTTGCAAGATCATGAAAATAGCCACTTCTGTTGCCTTCTAAATTTTTTTAATTTTCAAATTTTGATTTATAATCCAATCTGTATTAAATTGCTTTGTGATTAGAAAAAAATGCTAATTCCTTAAATATTCCATGTGTACATGAAAAGACAATATATTCTGTAGTTGTTAAGTGTAGTGTTTTATTTAGGTAAATCCAACCAAGTTTGTTAACTGTTTATATCTTCTACTTATTTTTGTCTATTTATCCTATTAGCTAATGAGAGGTATATTATATCCTCTAACTGTGGTTTTATCTAGTCCTTCTTTTAATTCTGTCGACCAACTCATTATATTATTTGAAGTTATTTGGTATGAATATACATTTAAGATTTTGATATTTTTCTTACAGTTTGACCCTGTTATTGTTATTTAATATTACTCCTTTTCTACAATATAACACTTCTTGCCTTAAAGACTACTTTGTCTGATGGTAATTTAACTACAGCTAGTCTCCTCTTTTTAATGCTTGTATAGATTCTATCATTTCAAATACTCTTTCTGTATATATAAAATTTCTTACATAAAAATCAGTATATAGTAAAAAAATAATCAGTGCATAATCAGCTTTTGTTTTATAATCAAGTCAGACAATCTTTGTCATTTATTTGGATTATTTTGTCCTCTTATTTTAATGGGATTACTGATTTACTGTTGCCTTACTATTTGTTTTTTTGTTTTGTTTTTTTTTTTGGTATTTTCTCCCTTCTTTCTTTTTTTCTACTAATGATTATTTTATTATTTAATTTCATTCTTACTTAGTTTGTTAGATATGAGTATACAACATGCATTCCTGACATATTAAAATATACCAAAAAGTACTTTAATTCTCCTGCACAATGCTAAGGACCTCAGATACTTTAGATCCAATTATCCTGCTACCTGTGATGTTATTATTATCATCATGCATTTATATGTACACAGTCAAAATTTTTATAGGTTTATTCAAATATTAATTTTAGATGATACCCTCAAATTCCAAAATGCTTGTTTCATTTTACAATTCCATGAATAATACAGTAAAATTCAAGTTGTCTTCTATATTTTTTCAATACTTGAGTTCATCAGAAATTTTTCTGA
This sequence comes from Tursiops truncatus, assembly GCF_011762595.2. Lineage (NCBI taxonomy): Eukaryota > Metazoa > Chordata > Mammalia > Artiodactyla > Delphinidae > Tursiops > Tursiops truncatus. The sequence continues at coordinate 35,286,002 of NC_047041.1, forward strand.
AATATATAAACACAAGCCTCTAAGTGGGAATAGATTATCATTATAACATCTTGTAATGTGCTTGGTGGTAATTCATGTATCTCATTATGTGATAGGTCAGTTCATACTCATTGCTTATTTTTAAAATTGAGTTACTGACAATTTATTTTTGATTTGTAAGAGTTCTTAAATATTAAGGAAATTTGTCTTCTATCATGTATATCTATCTATATCTATCTATACAGAGAAAATGAATATTAATTATATTTGCTATTACTGTATAACTGTATATTTTGTTTTTACAATTTTTTTCAATTGCATTTTGATAGTATAAAGTTACAAGATTGAATATTGTATGTTGGCCCTGTACCCATTATATTTTTAAATTCAATTATTAATTCTATTCATTATTTCCAGATTCTTTTGAAGGTTTATTGCAAGCAATTACATCATTTACAAACACAGAGAGCTGTATTTCTTCCTTTCTAAAATATACATTCCTTTTCTTGAATACAGTAGCTAAGAATTTCATATATGTCCAAATAGGCATGATGTAGTAAATGCTTTTGTCTTATTGCACACCTCAAGGGAATGTCTTATTGCACACCTCAAGGGAAAGTGTTCAATGTTCAATCATTGAACTGTAACTAAAACCCAAATATCTATAATAGTTACACACAAAAAAATAAAGAAATCTAAACATAACACTAAAGATAGTCTTCAAATCACAAAGGAAGAGAGCAAAAGAAGAAAACAGGAAGAAAAAAGAACTACAAAAATCCCTCAAACAATGAATAAAGTGGAAATAATTACATATCTATTAATAATTACTTTAAATATAAATGGAATAGAAGCTCCAATCTAAAGAGTGGCAGAATGAATACAGAAACAAGACACATTTATATCCTGCATATAAGAGACTCACTTCAGATCTAAAGACACATATCTTTTCATGTGACTCTTGGCCATCTGTATGTCTTCTTTGGTGAAATGTCTATTTAGGTCTTCCACCTATTTTTTGATTGGGTTGTTTGTTTTATGATATTGAGCTGTCTGAGCTGTTTGTATATTTTGGAGATTAATCCCTTATCAGTTGCTTCATTTGCAAATATTTTCTCCCATTCTGAGGGTTGTATTTTCATCTTGTTTATGGTTTCCTTTGCTGTGCAAAAGTTTTTAAAAGGTCCCATTTGTTTATTTTTGTTTTTATTTTCATTACTCTAGGCAGTGGGTGAAAAAGATCTTGCTGTGATTTATGTCAAAGAGTGTTTTACCTATGTTTTCCTCCAAGAGTTTTATAGTGGCCGGTCTTACATTTAGGTTTTATTCATTTTGAGTTTATTTTTGTGTATGGTGTTAGGGAGTGTTCTAATTTCATTCTTTAACATGTAGCTGTCCAGTTCCAATAATTGAAGAGATTGTCTTTTCTCCATTGTATATTCTTGCATCCATTGTCATAGACTAGGTGACCATAGGTGTGTGGGTTTATCTCTGGACTTTCTACCCTGTAACATTGATCTTCATTTCTGTTTTTGTGCCAGTACCATACTGTCTTGATTACTGTGGCTTTGTTGTATAGTCTGAAGTCAGGGAGTCTGATTCCTTCAACTCCATATTCCTTTCTCAAGATTGCTTTGGCTATTCAGGGTCTTTTGTGTTTCCATACAAACTGTAAATTTTTTTTTCTAATTCTATGCAAAATGCTATTGGTAATTTGATAGGGATTTCATTGAATCTCTAGGTTACTTTGGGTAGTATAGTCATTTTGACACTACTGATTCCTCCAATCCAAGAACATGGTATATCTCTCCAACTGTTTGTGTAATCTTTGATTCTTTTCATCAGTGTTTTATAGTTTTCTGAGTACAGGTATTTTGCCTATTAGGTAGGTTTATTCCTAGGTATTTTATTCATTTTTTTTTGCAATCATAAATGCGATTGCTTCCTTATTTTTTCTTTCTGATATTTGCTGTTAGTGTATAGAAATGCAAGAGCATTCTGTGCATTAGTTTTATATCCTGAAATTTTACCAGATTCATTGGTTAGCTCTAGTAGTTTTCTGGTGTCATCTTTAGGATTTTCTATGTATAGTATTGTCATCCACAAAAAGTGACAGTTTTACATCTTTTTTTCCAATTTGTATTCCTTTTGTTTCTTTTTCTTCTCTGATTTCTGTGGCTAGGACTCCCAAAAAAGAAGTTGAAAAATACTTGTGAGAGTGGATATCTTTGTATTGTTCCTGATCTTGAGGAAATGCTTTCAGTTTTTTACCATTGAGAATGAAGTTCACTGTGTGTTTGTCATACATGGCCTTTATTATGTTGAGGTATGTTCCCTCTATGCTCACTTTCTAGGTGTGTTTAATCATAAATGGGTGCTGAATTTTGTCAAAAGCTTTTTCTGCATCTATTGAGATGATCATATTGTTTTTATTCTTTAATTTGTTAATGTGGTGTATCACATTGATTGATTTGCATATATTGAAGAATCCTTGCATCCCTGTGATAAATCCCACTTGATCATGGTGTATGATTCTTTTAACGTGTTGTTGGATTCTGTTTGCTAGTATTTTGTTGAGGATTTTTGTGTCTGTGTTCATCAGTGATATTGGTCTGTAATTTTCTTTTTGTATGATATCTTTGTCTGGTTTTGGTATCAGGATGATGGTGGCCTTGTAGAACAAGCCTGGGAGTGTTTCTCCCTCTACAATATTTTGGAAGAGCTTGAGAAAGATAGGTGTTATCTGTTCTCTAAATGTTTGATAGAATTCACCTTTGAAGCTATCTGGTCCTGGACTTTTGTTTGCTGGAAGATTTTTAATCACAGTTTCAATTTCATTACTTGTGATTAGTCTGTTTATATTTTCTATTTCTTCCTGGGTCAGTCTTGGAAGTTTGTACCTTTCTAAGAATTTGTCTATTTCTTCCAGGTTATCCATTTTATTGGCAACTAGTTCCTTGTAGTAGTCTCTTATGATCCTTTATATTTAGAGAAATGCAAATCAAAACTGCAATGAGGTATCACCTCACACCGGTCAGAATAGCCATCATAAAAAATTCTACAAAATATAAATGCTGGAGAGAATGTGGATAAAAGGGAACTTTCTTGCATTGTTGGTGGGAATATAAATTGATACAACCACTATAGACAACAGTATGGAGGTTCCTTAAAAAACTACAAATAGAACTTCCATACAACCCAGCAATCCCACTACTGGGCATATACCCTGAGAAAACCATAATTCTAAAAGACACATGTACCCTAATATTCATTGCAGCACTCTTTACAATAGCCAGGACATGAAGCAACCTAAATATCCATCGACAGAGGAATGGATAAAGACAATGTGGTATGTATATACAATGGAATAATACTCAATGATTAAAAGGAACAAAATAGTCCCATGACATGGATGGACTTAGAGATTGTCATACAGAGTGAAGTATTTCAGAAAGAGAAAAACAAATATATATTAACGCATATTGTGGAATGTACAAAAATTGTGCAGATGAACCCATTTGCAGAGGAAGAATAGAGAATCAGATGTAGAGAATGAACAGGGGGAAACAGAGGGTGAAGGGGAGTGTGGGATTAATTGGGAAATTAGGATTGGCATATATACACTACCATGTGTAAAATAGATAGCTCTTGGGAACCTGCTGTATATCACAGGGAGTTCAGCTTGGTGCTCTTTGATGACTTAGATGGGTGTGATGGGGGGTGGGAGGGAGGTCCAAGAGGGAGGGGATATATTTATACATATAGCTGATTCACTTTGTTGTACAGCAGAAACTAAAACAACATTGTAAAGCAATTATGTTCCAATTAAAATAAAAATAAAGACATACACATAGAATGAAAATGAAGGTATGGAAGAATGTATTTCTTGAAAATGGAAATGAAAAGAAAGCTTGGGTAGTAATATCTATATCAGACAAAATAAACTTTAAAACAAAGACTGTTAACAAAGCGAAGAAGGATACTATATAATGATCAAGGGATTAATCCAAGAAGATATAAAATGCATCCAACATAAGAGCACCTAAAAATATAAAACAAATATTAATAGACAAAAATGGAGAAATTGACAGTAACACAATAGTAGTAGGGAATTTACACCTCACAAACACCAGTGTACAGATCATCAAGGCAGAAAATCAATAATAAAACACTGGCCTTAAACAACACATTGGACAAGATGAACTTAAAAGGTATATGTAGAACATTGCATCCAAAATCAGCAGAATACACATTCTTTTCAAGCACACATGGAATATTCTCCAGGATAGATCATATGCTAGACCACAAAACAAGAAGCAGTAATTTTTTTAAAAAATGAAATCACAGCAAGCATCTTATCTGACCACAAAACTGAGACTAGATATCTAATACAAGAAAACAAAACAAAACAAAACAAAACACATATTTGTGTTTCTGAGGTTAAACAATATGCTACTACACAACCAATGGATCACTGAAGAAATCAAAGAAAAAAAAAAAAAAACCTGGAGACAATTGAAAAATAAAACACAATGATCCAAAATCTATGGGATGCAGCAAAAACAGTTCTTAGAGGAAACTTTATATGACAATACAAGCTTACCTCAGGAAACAAGAAAAATCTCTAAAAAACAACCTAAATTTACACCTAAAGAAACTAGAAAAAGAACAAACAAAAGTCAAAGTTAATGGAAGAAACCATAAAATCAGAGCAGAAATAAATGAAATAGAAAATAAAAATAGAAAAGACCAATGAAACTAAGAGCTGTTTCTTTGGAAAAAAAAAAATTGACAAACCTCTAGTCAGACTCATTGAGAACAAAAGAGAAAGGTCAAAATCAATAAATTCAGAAATGAAAAAGAAGTTACAACTGACACCACAAAATGCAAATAATCATAAGAGGTTACTATAAACAAGTATACATCAATAAAATGGATAATGTTGAAGAAATTGACAATTACTAGAAATGTACAAGCTCCCAAGACTGTTCCAGGAAGAAATAGAAAATGTAAACAAACAAATTACCAGGAATGAAATTGAATCAATAATAAAGCAAATCACAAACAAACAAAAGTCCAGGAGCTGATGGCTTCACAGGTGAATTCTACCAAACCTTTACAGAGAGTTAAAACCTATCTCTCTCAAACTATCCAAAAATTTCAGAAGAAGGAATGTTTCTGAACTCTTTCTATCTGGCCAACATCAACCTGGTACCAAGACCAGAAAAAGATAGCATGAAAAATAAAATCATAGCCCAATATCACTGATAAACATAGATGCAAAAATCCTCAACAAAATATTACCTAACAAAAGTCAACAATACATTAAAAGGATCATGCAACATGACCAAGTGGGATTTATCCCAGTGACTCAAGGATGATTCAATATCCGTAACTCAATCAATGTGACATACCACATTAATAAATTGAAGAGTAAAAATGTTATGATCATTTCAGTAGATGCAAAGACATCTTCTGACAAAACTCAACATCCATTTATGATAAAGCACTCTTAGTAAAGTAGGTATAGTGGAAACATGCCTCAACATGAAAAAGGCTATAAATGACTAGCACATAGCTAACATAATTCTCACCTGTGAAAAGCTGAAAGAATTCCTTCTAAGATCAGAAAAAAGAAAAGGATGCCACCCTTGCCACTTTCATTCAACAGTATTGGAAGTCCTAGCCATAGAAATCAGAAAAGAAAAAGAAATAAAAATAATCCAAATTAGAAAGAGAGAAATAAAACTGTCCCTGTTTGCAGATAACATGATACTATATATAGAAAATCCTGAAAGTGTCACAAAAAATCTACTAGGACACATTAATGAATACAGTAAATTTGCAGGACACAAAATTATAAATATTTATAAATATATAAAATATATAAATATGTTGCATTTCTATACAGTAAAAACAAACTGTCAGAAAGAGAAATTAAGAAAACAATTCAACTTACAATCACATCAAAAGGAATACAATACCTGAGAATAAATCTAAGGAGGTAAAATACCTGTACTTGGAAAACTATAAGGCACTGATGAAAAAAATTGAAGATAACATGACACAAACACATGGGTTTGTGTTCATAGGTTGGAATAATTATTATTGTTAAAATGACCATAATACTCAAAATATTCTACAAATTTCCTCATATTCAAAGAAAATGAAAACACTAATTAGAAAAGAAACACACATCTGTGCCCACTGCAACATTATTTACAATATCCAAGATATGGAAGAAACCTCAGTGCCCATCAATTAATGGGCAAAAAAGATGTGGGGTCTGAGTGTGTGTGTGTGTGTGTGTGTATATATATATAATATTACTCAGTTCATAAAAAAATAATTGAAATCTTGCCATTCACAACAACATGGATGGTCCTAAAGGGAATTATGCTAAGCAAAATGAGTCAGAAAAAGAAAGACAAATAGTGTATGATTTCATTTATATGTGAAATCCAAAAAAAAAAAGCAAATGAAATGAACAAACAGGTGGTTGCCAGAGTAGGATGTGTGGTAGTAAGAAAGAGGTGAAGATGATTAAGAGGTACAAATTTCCATTTTCAAATATAGTGGGAGTATAGTCAATAACTATGTAATTTATTTGTATGGTTACTGATTATAACGAGACTGATCCTAATGATCATTTTGAAAGGTACAGAAATGTCAAGTTTCTATGTTGTGTAATAGGAATTAACTTAATGTTGCATTAAACATTTAGAGAAGACTTAACACATATCCTTCTCAAAATATTCCAAAAAATTGCCAAGGAAGGAACACAACCAACCTCTTTCTATGAGACCACCATCATCCTGATACCAAAACCAGACAAAGATATCATAAAAAATGAAAATTAAAGGCCAATATCACTGATGAACATAGATGCAAAAATCCTCAACAAGATGCTAGCAAACTGAATGCAAGAACATATACACCATGAGCAAGTGGGATTTAGCTCAGGCATGCAATGATTCTTCAACATACATAAATCGATCAATGTGATACACCACATTAACAAACTAAAGAATAAAAACGATATGATCATCTCAATAGATGCAGAAAAAGCTTTTAACAAAATTCAACATCATTTATGATAAAAACTCTCCAGAGTGGGCATAGAGGGAACATACCTCAATGTAACAAAAGTCATATATGATAAACCCAGAGCAAACATCATTCTCAATGGTGAAAAACTGAAAGCATTTCCTCTAAGATCAGGAACAAGACAAGGATGTCCACTCTCATCACTTTTATTCCACATAGTTATGGAGGCAATCAGTGAAGAAAAAGAAATAAAATGAATCCAAATTGGAAAAGAAGAAGTAAAACTGGCACTATTAGCAGATAAAGAAAATCCTGAAGACACTACCAGAAAACTACTAGAGCTAATCAATGAATTTGGTAAATTTACAGAGTACATCATTGATTCACAGAAATCTCATGCATTCCTATACATTAACAACAAAAGATCATAAAGAGAAATTAAGGAAACAATCTCATTTACCATCACATCAAAATGATAAAATATCTAGGGATAAATCTACCTATGGAGGCAAAAGACTTGTACTCAGAAAACTATAAGATACTGATGAAAGAAATCAAAGATGAAACAAACAGTTGGAGATATATACCATGTTCTTGGACTGGAAGAATCAATAGTGTCAAAATGAGTATGCTACCCAAAGTAACCTACAGATTCAATGAAATTCCTATCAAATTACCAATAAAATTTTTCACAGAATTAGAACAAAAAAATTTACAATTTGGACAGAAACACAAAAGACCCCAAATAGACAAAGCAATCTTGAGAAAGAAAAACGGAGCTGGAGGAATCAGACTCCCTAGCTTCAGACTATACTAGAAAGCTACAGTCATCAAAACAGTATGGTACTGGCACAAAAACAGAAATAATAGATCAAGGGAGCAGGGTAGGAAGTCCAGAGATAAACCCATGCACCTATGGCTACCTAATCTATGACAAAAGAAGAAAGAATATACAATGAAGAAAAGACAGTCTCTTCCATAAGTGGTGCTGGGAAAACTGGACAGCTACATGTAAAAGGATGAACTTAGAACACTCCCTAACACTGTACACAAAAATAAACTCAAAATGGATTAAAGACCTAAATGTAAGGCTGAATACTATAAAACTCTTAGAGGACAATGTAGGGAAAACATCCTTTGACATAAATCACAGCAAGATATTTTTGACTCACCACCTAGAGTAATGAAAATAAAAACAAAATTAAACCAATGGGACCTAACTTAAACACATTTGCACAGCAAAGGAAACCATAAACAAAATGAAAACACAACCCTCAGAAAGGGAGAAAATATTTGCAAACAAAGCAAATGACAGGGGACTAATTTCCAAACTATACAAATAACTCATGCAGCTCAATATCATAAAAACCAAACAACCCCATAAAGAATTTGCAGAAGATCAAAATAGGCATTTCTCCAAAGAAGAAGTACAGATGGCCAACAAACATATGAAAAGATGCTCAACATCACTAATTATTAGAGAAATGCAAATCAAAATTACAATAAGGTATGACCTCACACAGGTCAGAATGGTCATCATTACAAAATCTACAAACAATAAATGCTTGGGAGGGTGTGGAGAAAAGGGAACCCTCTTGCACTGTTGGTGAGAATGCAGATTGATACAGCCACTATGGAGTACAGTATGGAGGTTCCTTAAACAACTAAAAATAGAATTACCATATGACCCAGCAATCCCACTACTGGACCTATACCCAGAGAAAACCACAATTCAGAAAGACACATGAATCCCAATCTTCATTGCAGCACTATTTGCAATAAGCTGGACATGAAATCAACCTAGATGTCCATCGACAGAGGAATGGATAAAGAAGATGTAGTACATATATACAGTGGAATATTACTCAGCCAAACTAAAAAACAAAATAATGCTATTTGCAGCAACATGGATGGACATAGAGATTTTCATACTAGTTGAAGTAAGTCAGAGAAAGACAAATATCATAAGTTGTTGCTTATATGTGTAATCTAAAAACTGGGTACAAATCAACTTATTTACAAAACAGAAATAGAGCCACAGATGTAGAAAACATACTTATGGCTACCAAGGGGGTGGGAGGGAGAGATAAACTATGTGATTGTGATTGATATATACACAATACTATATGTAAAGTAGATAACTAATGAGAACCTACTGTATAGCACAGAGAACTCCAGTCAGTGCTCTGTGGTGACCTAAATGAGAAGGAAATCTAAAAAAGAGTCTCTCTCTATATATGCATAACTGATTCACTTTGCTGTGCAGCAGAAAACAACACAACATTGTAAATCAACTATACTCCAATAAAAATTAAAGAAAAAATAAAAAAAATAAAGCCACAGTAAAAAAAAAATGGTATTGTAGGTCAGTTATACTTCAAAAACAACAACAAAAAACAAACAAATTCATTAAAAAAGAGATCATGTTTGTGGTTACCAGGGTTGGGGATGTGGAGGGAGGGGGAACTGGTTGAAGACAGTCAAAAAGTACAAACTCTCAGTCATAAGAGAAATAAGTAGAAGGGATGTAATGTACAACATGATAAATATAATTAACACTTCTGTTTATTATATATGAAAGTTTTGAAGAGAGTAATTCCTAAGAGTTCTCATCACAAGGAAAAATATATATTTTTCTCTTTCTTCAATTTTGTAACTGTATGAGATCATTGATGTTCGCTAAACTTACTGTGACTATCATTTCATGATGTATGTAAGTCAAATAATTTTGCTGTACACCTTAAACTTACACAGAGTTCTATGTCAATTATATCTCAGTAAAACTAGAAGATAAATACATCATTGAATATGTTAGCTGTAGGATTCTTATAGATATCATTTGTCAGATTAATTTACTTCTATGCCTACTTTTTTGAAACATTTTGTAATATAGGAGTCTTAAATGTATCAGATATTTTTTTCTACATCTAATATTATGATATAAATTTCACTTTAACTATGTTAGTGTGTTGAAGTACATTGATTGATTTTTTAAAAGGTTAAAACATTCTTGTAATTCTGTATTATACATTACTGTTTCTGTTTATTTGTTTAAAAGATTGACATTATTTCTCCCTTATGGATTTGAAATTATTTGCCACTGAAGCCATTCAGGCAACATTGAAATTTTATTTTTGGAAGTTTTACAATTATGTATTCAAAATTTTAATAGATATAAGACCAGTACATTTTCTATTTGTTTGCCAGTCTCTGGTCACTTGTGTTTTTCAAGCAATTTGTTAATTCTGTTTAAGTTTGTGGATAATATTCACACATTTATTCTTTTTTTTTTAACATCTTTATTGGAGTATAATTGCTTTACAATGGTATGTTAGTTTCAGATTCACAACAAAATGAATCAGTTATATATATACATATATTCCCATATCTCTTCCCGCTTGCATCTCCCTCCCTCCCACCCTCCCTATCCCACCCCTCCAGGCGGTCACAAAGCACCGAGCTGATCTCCCTGTGCTATGCGGCTGCTTCCCACTAGCTATCTACCTTACGTTTGGTAGTGTATATATGTCCATGCCTCTTTATCGCTTTGTCACCGTTTACACTTCCCCCTCCCCATAGCCTCAAGTCCATTCTCTAGTAAGTCTGTGTCTTTATTCCTGTTTCACCCCTAGGTTTTTCATGACATTTTTTTTTTAAATTCCATATATATGTGTTAGCATACAGTATTTGTCTCTCTCTTTCTGACTTACTTCACTCTGTATGACAGACTCTAGGTCTATCCACCTCATTACAAATAGCTCAATTTCGTCTCTTTTTATGGCTGAGTAATATTCCATTGTATATATGTGCCACATCTTCTTTATCCATTCATCCGATGATGGACACTTAGGTTGTTTCCATCTCTGGGCTATTGTAAATAGAGCTGCAATGAACATTTTGGTACATGACTCTTTTTGAATTATGGTTTTCTCAGGGTATATGCCCAGTAGTGGGATTGCTGGGTCATATGGTAGTTCTATTTGTAGCTTTTTAAGGACCCTCCATACTGTTCTCCACAGTGGCTGTATCAATTTACATTCCCACCAACAGTGTAAGAGGGTTCCCTTTTCTCCACACCCTCTCCAGCATTTATTGTTTCTAGATTTTTTGATGATAGCCATTCTGACTGGTGTGAGATGATATCTCATTGTAGTTTTGATTTGCATTTCTCTCATGATTAGTGATGTTGAGCATTCTTTCATGTGTTTGTTGGCACTCTGTATACCTTCTTTGGAGAAATGTCTATTTAGGTCTTCTGCCCATTTTTGGATTGGGTTGTTTGTTTTTTTGTTATTAAGCTGCATGGGCTGCTTATAAATTTTGGAGATCAATCCTTTGTCAGTTGCTTCATTTGCAAATATTTTCTCCCATTCTGAGGGTTGTCTTTTGGTCTTCTTTATGGTTTCCTTTGCTGCGCAAAAGCTTTTAAGTTTCATTAGGTCCCATTTGTTTACTCTTGTTTTTATTTCCATTACTCTAGGAGGTGGGTCAGAAAGAATCTTGCTGTGATTTATGTCATAGAGTGTTCTGCCTATGTTTTCCTCTAAGAGTTTGATAGTTTCTGGCCTTACATTTAGGTCTTTAATCTATTTTGAGCTTATTTTTGTGTATGGTGTTAGGGAGTGATCTAACTTCATACTTTTACATGTAGCTGTCCAGTTTTCCCAGCACCACTTATTGAATAGGCTGTCCTTTCTCCACGGTACATTTCTGTCTCCTTTGTCAAAGATAAGGTGACCATATGTGCGTGGGTTTATCTCTGGGCTTTCTATCCTGTTCCATTGATCTATCTTTCTGTTTTTGTGCCAGTACCATACTGTTTTGATAACTGTAGCTTTGTAGTATAGTCTGAAGTCTGGGAGCCTGATTCCTCCAGTTCCTTCTTTCCTTCTCAAGATTGCTTTGGCTATTCGGGGTCTTTTGTGTTTCCATACAAATTGCAAAATTTTTTGTTCTAGTTCTGTGAAAAATGCCAGTGGTAGTTTGATAGGGATTGCATTGAATCTATAGATTGCTTTCGGTAGTAGAGTCATTTTCACAATGTTGATTCTTCCAATCCAAGAACATGGTATATCTCTCCATCTATTTGTATCATCTTTAATTTCTTTCATCAGTGTCTTATAATTTTCTGCATACAGATCTTTTGTCTCCTTAGGTAGGTTTATTCCTAGATATTTTATTCTTTTTGTTGCAATGGTAAATGGGAGTGTTTTCTTGATTTCACTTTCAGATTTTTCATCATTAGTATATAGGAATGCCAGAGATTTCTGTGCATTAATTTTGTATCCTGCCACTTTACCAAATTCATTGATTAGCTCTAGTAGTTTTCTGGTAGCATCTTTAGGGTTCTCTATGTATAGGATCATGTCATCTGCAAACAGTGACAGCTTTACTTCTTCTTTTCGGATTTGGATTCCTTTTATTTCCTTTTCTTCTCTGATTGCTGTGGCTAAAACTTCAAAAACTATGTTGAATAAGAGTGGTGAGAGTGGGCAACCTTGTCTTGTTCCTGATCTTAGTGGAAATGCTTTCAGTTTTTCACCATTGAGGATGATGTTTGCTGTGGGCTTGTCATATATGGCCTTTATTATGTTGAGGAAAGTTCCCTCTATGCCTACTTTCTGCAGGGTTTTTATCATAAATGGGTGTTGAATTTTGTCAAAAGCTTTCTCTGCATCTATTGAGATGATCATATGGTTTTTCTCCTTCAGTTTGTTAATATGGTTTATCACATTGATAGATTTGCATATATTGAAGAATCCTTGCATTCCTGGAATAAACCCCACTTGATCATGGTGTATGATCCTTTTAATGTGCTGTTGGATTCTATTTGCTAGTATTTTGTTGAGGATTTTTGCATCTATGTTCATCAGTGATATTGGCCTGTAGTTTTCTTTCTTTGTGACATCCTTGTCTGGTTTTGGTATCAAGGTGATGGTGGCCTCGTAGAAGGAGTTTGGGAGTGTTCCTCCCTCTGCTATATTTTGGAAGAGTTTGAGAAGGATAGGTGTTAGCTCTTCTCTAAATGTTTGATAGAATTCGCCTGTGAAGCCATCTGGTCCTGGGCTTTTCTTTGTTGGAAGGTTTTTAATCACAGTTTCAATTTCAGTGCTTGTGATTGGTCTGTTCATATTTTCTATTTCTTCCTGATTCAGTCTTGGCAGGTTGTGCATTTCTAAGAATTTGTCCATTTCTTCCAGATTGTCCATTTTATTGGCATAGAGTTGCTTGTAGTAATCTCTCATGATCTCTTTTATTTCTGCAGTGTCAGTTGTTACCTCTCCTTTTTCATTTCTAATTCTATTGATTTGAGTCTTCTCCCTTTTTTTCTTAATGAGTCTGGCTAGTGGTTTATCTATTTTGTTTATCTTCTCAAAGAACCAGCTTTTAGTTTTATTGATCTTTGCTATTGTTTCCTTCATTTCTTTTTCATTTATTTCTGATCTGATTTTTATGATTTCTTTCCTTCTGCTAGCTTTGGGGTTTTCTTGTTCTTCTTTCTCTAATTGCTTGAGGTGCAAGGTTAGGTTGTTTATTCGAGATGTTTCCTGCTTCTTAAGGTGGGCTTGTATTGCTATAAACTTCTCCCTTAGAACTGCTTTTGCTGCATCCCATAGGTTTTGGGTCGTTGTGTCTCCATTGTCATTTGTTTCTAGGTATTTTTTGATTTCCTCTTTGATTTCTTCAGTGATCACTTCATTATTAAGTAGTGTATTGTTTAGCCTCCATGTGTTTGTATTTTTTACAGCTCTTTTCCTGTAATTGATATCTAGTCTCATGGCATTGTGGTCAGAAAAGATACTTGATACAATTTCAATTTTCTTAAATTTACCAAGGCTTGATTTGTGACCCAAGATATGATCTATCCTGGAGAATGTTCCATGAGCACTTGAGAAAAATGTGTATTCTGTTGTTTTTGGATGGAATGTCCTATAAATATCAATTAACTCCATCTCGTTTAATGTATCATTTAAAGCTTGTGTTTCCTTATTTATTTTCATTTTGGATGATCTGTCCATTGGTGAAAGTGGGGTGTTAAAGTCCCCTACTATGAATGTGTCACTGTCGATTTCCCCTTTTATGGTTGTCAGTATTTGCCTTATGTATTGAGGTGCACCTATGTTGGGTGCATAAATATTTACAATTGTTATATCTTCCTCTTGGATCGATCCCTTGATCATTATGTAGTGTCCTTCTTTGTCTCTTCTAATAGTCTTTGTTTTAAAGTCTATTTTGTCTGATATGAGAATTGCTACTCCAGCTTTCTTTTGGTTTCCATTTGCATGAAATACCTTTTTCCATCCCCTTACTTTTAGTCTGTATGTGTCTCTAGGTCTGAAGTGGGTCTCTTGTAGACAGCAAATATATGGGTCTTGTTTTTGTATCCATTCAGCCAATCTGTGTCTTTTGGTGGGAGCATTTAGTCCATTTACATTTAAGGTAATTATCGATATGTGTGTTTCTATTCCCATTTTCTTAATTGTTTTGGGTTCGTTATTGTAGGTCCTTTCCTTCTTTTGTGTTTCTTGCCTAGAGAAGTTCCTTTAGCAGTTGTTGTAGAGCTGGTTTGGTGGTGCTGAACTCTCTCAGCTTTTGCTTGTCTGTAAAGGTTTTAATTTCTCCATCAAATCTGAATGAGATCCTTGCTGGGTAGAGTAATCTTGGTTGCAGGTTTTTCTCCTTCAACACTTTCAATATGTCCTGCCACTCCCTTCTGGCTTGCAGAGTTTCTGCTGAAAGATCAGCTGTTAACCTTATGGGGATTCCCTTGTGTGTTATTTGTTGTTTTTCCCTTGCTGCTTTTAATATGTTTTCTTTGTATTTAATTTTTGACAATTTGATTAATATGTGTCTTGGCGTATTTCTCCTTGGATTTATCCTGTATGGGACTCTCTGTGCTTCCTGGACTTGATTAACGATTTCTTTTCCCATATTAGGGAAGTTTTCAACTATAATCTCTTCAAATATTCTCTCAGTCCCTTTCTTTTTCTCTTCTTCTTCTGGAACCCCTATAATTCGAATGTTGGTGCGTTTAATGTTGTCCCAGAGGTCTCTGAGACTGTCCTCAGTTCTTTTCATTCTTTTTTCTTTATTCTGCTCTGCAGTAGTTATTTCCACTATTTTATCTTCCAGGTCACTTATCCGTTCTTCTGCCTCAGTTATTCTGCTATTGATCCCATCTAGAGTACTTTTAATTTCATTTATTGTGTTGTTCATCGTTGCTTGCTTCATCTTTAGTTCTTCTAGGTCCTTGTTAACTGATTCTTGCAATTTGTCCATTCTATTGTCCATTCTATCTCCAAGATTTCGGATCAACCTTACTATCATTATTCTGAATTCTTTTTCAGGTAGACTGCCTATTTCCTCTTCATTTGTTAGGTCTGGTGGGTTTTTATCTTGCTCCTTCATCTGCTGTGTGCTTTTCTGTCTTTTCATTTTGCTTATCTTACTGTGTTTGGGGTCTCCTTTTTTGCAGGCTGAAGGTTCGTAGTTCCTGTTGTTTTTTGTGTCTGTCCCCAGTGGCTAAGGTTGGTTCAGTGGGTTGTGTAGGCTTCCTGGTGGAGGGTACTAGTGCCTGTGTTCTGGTGGATGAGGCTGGATCTTGTCTTTCTGGTGGGCAGGTCCACGTCTGGTGGTGTGTTTTGGGGTGTCTGTAGACTTACTATGATTTTGGGCAGCCTCTCTGCTAATGGGTGGGGTTGTGTTCCTGTCTTGCTAGTTGTTTGGCATAGGATGTCCAGCACTGTAGCTTGCTGGTCGTTGAGTGAAGCTGGGTGCTGGCGTTGAGATGGAGATCTCTCGGAGATTTTTGCTGTTTGATATTATGTGCAGCTGGGAGGCCTCTTGTGGACCAGTGTCCTGAAGTTGGCTCTCCCACCTCAGAGGCACAGCACTGAGTCCTGGCTGCAGCACCAAGAGCCTTTCATCCACAGGGCTCCTTAATTTGGGATGATTCGTTGTCTATTCAGGTATTCCACAGATGCAGGGTATATCAAGTTGATTGTGGAGCTTTAATCCGCTGCTTCTGAGGCTGCTGGGAGAGATTTCCCTTTCTCTTCTTTGTTCTGACAGTTCCCAGGGGCTCAGCTTTGGATTTGGCCCCGCCTGTGCGTGTAGGTCGCCGGAGGGCGTCTGTTCTTTGCTCAGACAGGACGAGGTTAAAGGAGCCGCTGATTCGGAGGCTCTGGTTCACCCAGGCCGGGGGGTAGGGAGGGTCACGGAGTGCGGGGCGGGCCTGCAGCGGCAGAGGCCGGCGTGACGCTGCAGCCTGAGGCGCGCCGTGCGCTCTCCCGGGGAGCCGTCCCTGGATCCCGGGACCCTGGCAGTGGCGGGCTGCACAGGCTCCCCGGAAGGGCGTGTGGCTAGTGACCTGTGTTCGCACACAGGCCTCCTGGCGGCGGCAGCAGCGGCCTTAGCGTCCCATGTCCGTCTCTGGGCTCCGCACTCTTAGCCGCGGCTCGCGCCCGTCCCTGGAGCTCTCTCAAGCAGCGTTCTTAATCCCCTCTCCTCGTGCACCAGGAAACAAAGAGGGACGTAAAAGTCTCTTGCCTCTTCGGCAGGTCCAGACCCCTCCCCGGACTCTCTCCCGGCCAGCCGCGGCGCACCAACGCCCTGCAGGCTGTGTTCACGCCGCCAACCTCAGTCCTCTCCCGGCGCTCCGACAAAAGCTGGAGCCTCAGCTCCCAGTCCCGCCCGCCCCGGCGGGCGAGCAGACAAGCCTCTCGGCTGGCGAGTGCCAGTCGGCCCGATCCTCTGCGCTGGAATCTGTCCGCTTTGCCCTCCGCACCCCTGTTGCTGTGCTCTCCTCCGCGGCTCCCAAGCTCCCCCACTCCGCCTCCCGAAGTCTCCACCCGCGAAGGGGCTTCCTAGTGTGTGGACACTTTTCCTCCTTCACAGCTCTCTCCCGCTGGTGCAGGACCCGTCCCTATCCTTTTGTCTCTGTTTAGTTTTTTCTTTTGCCCTAACCAGGTACGTGGGGGGTTCCTTGCCTTTTGGGAGGTCTGAGGTCTTCTGCCAGCGTTCAGTAGGTGTTCTGTAGGAGTTGTTCCACGCGTAGATGTATTTCTGGTGTATCTGTGGAGAGGAAGGTGATCTCCGCGTCTTACTCTTCTGCCATCTTCCCGGAAGTCTCCACACATTTATTCTTCATAGTCTCATTGTCTTTATAATGTGTATAATATGTAATATCAATTTTATTACCTGATATTAGCAGCTTGTCTTTTCTCTCTTTTTCATCCTGATCATTCTTGTTATAAATTTCTCGAATGTATTTTTCTCTCCAAATAATTAATGTTAGGCTCATTAATTTTATCTATTTTAAATCTATTTTAGTTCATTGATTTTGGCTTCTATTTTTAAAAATTATTTTATTATTTACTTTAGTTCCTTTTTGGATTTTATTAGCTTTCTTTTCTCATTGTTGTTTCTCCTGATGGTAGCTCTCTTTTCTCCAGCTATTTAATTGTGTCTTCTGTATTGCAGTTAGATAATTTATATTGTTTGTCCTTCAAGTACATGCATTTTTTTTGTCTGTTCTGATTCCTTTGAGGAAATTGTTAAAGCCATTCCTTATCAGTTTTACTGTGCTGTACATTTTAATGTCTCCCATTTGATTCTTGTGGTTTTTATTTCTTGTGCTAACATCTTATTATATCTGTTGTTTGTAATTTTCATTAGAGCCTTTGACATTTATCATAGTTATTTTAATTTCCCTGTCTGATAGCTAACAACATCCTTATCATACCTGAATCTAGTTTTGATGATTGGTCTATTTGTTGGTGATGTGCTTATTCTTGTCTTTAAAAGACTTGTAATTTCTGTTGAAACCCAATTATCTCATGTAGGATAGATGATAAGTGGGTTTCCAGCAAACATACCAGATTGCATTTTCTATCAACAACCTCATGATGTTAATCCCAAACTAGTAACATATACACACTACTATATATAAAATAGATAATCAGCAAGGACCTACTGTATAGCACAGGGAACTCTTCTCAACATTCTTCTCATATATATTATAAGTTTATAATATATAAATATATATATATATATAACTGAATCACTTTGCTGTACCCCTGAAACTAACATAAAATTGTAAATCAACTACGCCTCAATATAAAATAAAAATTAAATTTTAAAAAAACCTCATGAAATTAAGTTCTTAAACTTGAATTAGATCCTGCTGAACTTAAGAATAATTGCCAAATTATATCCATATAAAGAAAAATGAGATTGGAAGAATTGAAAAATATTGCTAATTCACCAGCCTTGATGTCTTCATCAATAGGGTTAGGAAGGAATGCTTGAAGTTGGAGTAAAACCATCCCTCTAGGTATTTCTCTTTTCCTCACCTTACTTGCAATCAATGTATACTATTATCTCTTCCTTCATAATATGTGTAGAATCAATCAATTATCAGGAAGACCACTGTTACTACCTTAGTCTAAGAAATTATTACCTCTGAACTTGAATGTTATCATTGTTATTAATTCATCTATACCTTTATCTATCCTTCCTGTTCTAATCACAGTAGCTAGTCTGATCTTATTAAAAGCCAAGTCAAATTATGTCATTGTTACACTTCTGTATTAAATTTTCCTTTAGCTTTCTTTTATGCTGAGTATTTTTTTTCTAATGTTTTGTTCTACTTATCCAGTTCCATTACCTCTTATGCCTATCTCCTGCTACTTACCTATTTGCTCATCCACTTTGGCTTCCTTGCTATTCTCAAATGTACCAGCATGTTCTTACACAGAGCTTTTGTACTTACTATGTCATATTCCTGGAATAGTCTCTCAGCATATATCTACATATCTTGCTGCTTTATATTGTTTATACCCAGCAGAGCCTATTCTATTTTTCTGCTTAAATTTTCTTGATGGTACTTATTACCTAAAAGTGTATAGTCTACTCTTATTTTGTGTCTCTTCTGACACAGAGACAAATATCTCACAACTGCAGATATATTTGCCTTCTTTGTTCACAGAAGCATGTCAGAATTTTCCCTTCAAGTGAAGAGCAAGTTTCCACACTGTGATCCCATATCACTTGAAAAATAGGCACAATCTTTGTAGAACATTTTGGATTTGGAGAAAACTATAGGCATACCTCGGAGATAATGCAGGGTCAGTTCCAGACCATAGCAATAAAACAAACATTACAATAAAGTGAGTCAAACAACTTTCTTGGTTTCCAGAGTATATTAAAGCTATGTTTACACTATACTATAGTCTATTAAGTGTACTATAGCATTATATATAAAAAACAATGTACATAACTTAATTTAAAAATAATGCTGTTGGAAAAATGGTGCTGGTAGACTTGCTCAACACATGGTTGCCACGAACCTTTAATTTGTAAAAAAAAGAAATTGCAATATCTGTGAAGTGCAATAAAACAAGGTATGCCTGTATATTTGAGTATGCTGTTCCAACCCAATTACAGATGATCCCCAAAAGTGCTAACTTTGGGTGAGCTTATAGCAAGAAAAATCTCATCTGATGATTTTGTTGTAGCTCTGCCACTTCGTCATTCTGATCCAGCAAATCAAACTGTGCTGAAAGTTTCTGTGATAGATTGGGTGTATTGTGGTAGCTGAGTGTCCATATAACATAATATATTAGCTTGCTAAAGTTGCTGTTACAAAATATAACAGTTTAGGTGGCTTACACAACACAAATTTATTGTCTCACAGTCTGGAGACTAAAAATTCAAAATTAATGTGTTGCAGTGCTGGTTCCTTCCAAAGACTATGAGGGATGGATTTTTTCCAGTTTTCTCTCTTTGCCTTGTAGATGGCTGCCTTCTCTCTGTTTCTTTACATCGTCTTCCTTCTATATGTGTCTCCATGTTCAAATTTTCCCTTTTAATAAGGATACCTGTCATATTGGAATAGGGCTCACCTTAATGACTTCATTGTAACTAGACTCCCTTTGTATAGACCCTATCTCTAAGTGTGGTCATATTCTGGTGTATCTGCATTTATAAATTCAACATATGAATTTGAGGCTGTGGGATACAATTCAACCCATAACACACAGTGGCTAGTAAGTGACTGCCTAGGACCAAATTCAGGCCCTGCTTGTTTTTATAAGTCAAGTTTAATTTTAGCATAGCCTTATTCACTTGTTAAAATATTGTCTATATCTGCTTTCACACTACAACAGTAGAGTTAAGTGGTTGCAACAGAAACCACATGGCACACAGAGTCTAAAATATTTACTATTGGCTTTTTACAGAAATTGTTTACTCACTCCTGCTAAAATATTGGAAAAATTGATAACCACTTTAGTATGTTTTTTAACTTGAGAAAAGTTTCCTGTCCTGGCATGCTATTGGCTTTTAATAAGACATCATGTAAAGGCTAATGTTGGGGTGCCTTGGGTGTTAGATAATGCTGATCAAAACATATACATATTAACTGACACCCAAGTTTAAAGTTACATTGGCAGAGATGAGACCTGACAAGAATCCAGATTTTTATATGTAAGTTATGTGAGCACCTTGGTCAAATTGTTAGCAGGCTTGCTCCTTGATGCCCTTCCCTTTACTGACACCTATGACAAGATGATTAAAGAAGGAAAAAGTACATGAGACTAGATTTAAAATGGCTCTTTATGATATGTTACTTTAACCAGAATGGGTTTCTTTGGCTTTTCAATCATTGCCATCATCCAGTTGACCATAAAAGAGAGTGGAGAAGAGTATTCCTTGTCATGAGTAGAACCTGAAGAAGATCAAGTTCTACTTTACCTGTAAGAAGATCTGTCTTCATTGAAGTTCAACCCAGATTAATGGGAAATGGTAGTGACTAGTTGACATGGATATGGAATATCCTCTCTTCTGTTCAACTTTCCATGTGTAACCTCTTTTAGTTTTATATTCTTCATTTTCTATGAATTTATTGCACACCATTTCAACATGTACTGACTCTCCCTACCATAAACTTAGAGACACAGAAGGAGTAATATCAGTGAATCTGTTACAAGAGGTTGGGGAAGATATGTGGGTGGATCTAACTGTTGTTTTTCATCCAATCTCTCTCATTCACCTCTTACTCCAATCCAATAGAGGGGCTCCCCTACGCTATGATCAGTGACTTCAAAGTTGCAGTAAATATTTAGTCTTCATATTCGTCTACCTTCCTAAACTTTTTAGAACATTGAAGAGTCATGTAATCAGTAAACGATTAAAAAATCCAGGACTAGAAGCTAAAACTTTATACCACATTTCTAAACCTTTTATTTTTTTTAATAAACTTTATTTTTAGAGCAGTTTTAGGTACACAAAAAAATATTGAGCAGGAGGTAGAGATTTTCCTTATATCCCCCGTTCCTACACATACATAGCTTCCCTCATCAACACCATATACCAGAATGGTACCTTTGTTAAAAATGATAAACCTACATTGACACATCATTATCATCCAAAGTTCTTAGTCTACATAAAGATTTACTGTTGGCATTGTACATTCTATGGGTTTGGACAAGTTTATTGTGATGTGTATTCACTATTAAAGTATCATATCAAGTATTTTTACTGCCCTGAAAATTCTTTTTGTCTCTGACTATTCATCCTCCCCTCTCCCTTAACTCTTGGCAACCAGTGATTCTTTTCTTGTCTCCATAATTTTCTCTTTTCCAAAATATTATATAGTTGGAATAATACAGTGTGTAACTTTTTCAGATTGGCTACTTCACCTAATAATATGCATTTAAGGTTTTTCTATGCTTTTTCATGTCTTGACAGCTCATTTCTTTTTAGCACCTAATAGTATCCCACTGTCTGAATGTACCACAGTTTTTTTTATTTTTTTTTTAAATCCACTTATTTACTAAAGGATATCTTGGATGCTTCCACGTTTGGCAATTATGAATAACCAAAGCTTCTATAAACATCTATGTGTAGGTTTTTGTGTGGACATAAGTTTGGGAAAATACCAAGGAGTTTGATTGCTCGTTGTATGGTAAGAGTATGCTTACATATGTCTGAAACTGCCAAAATGTCTTCCAAAGTCGCTGCACCAATTTTTTTTGTTGTTGTTGTTTTTTGCGGTACACAGGCTTCTCACTGTTGTGGCCTCTCCCATTGCGGAGCACAGGCTGTGGACACGCAGGCTCAGCGGCCATGGCTCACGGGCGCAGCTGCTCCACAGCATGCGCCTCACCATTTTTTTTATTCCCACCAGCAGTGAATGAGAATTACTGTTAATTCAAATCCTTCTGAGCATTTAGTGTTGTCAGCGTTCTGGACTTTGCCATTCTAATAAGTGTGTAGTGGTATCTCACTGTTTTAATTTACATTTCCCTAATGATATATGATGTAGAATAACTTTCCATATGCTTATTTCCCATCCATATATCTTCTTTGATGAGGTATCTGTTAGTGTCTTTGGTCCATTTTTTAACTGGGTTGTTTATTTTCTCATTATTGAAAAAATAACCCTATTAAACCTATTTTTTAATTGGGTTCATTATTTTCTCATTATTCAGTTTTGGGAATTGTTGTATATTTTGCAAAACAGTCCTTTATCAGATTTGCGTTTGCAAATATTCTTCCCAGTATGTGGTTTGGCTTTTCATTACCTTGACAATATCGTTCATGGAACAGAATTTTTTATTTGAATAACCACATAGTTTAACTCTAAAATGTGTAATCACAGGTAGTTATGAAAGTATCTTCAATAGAGTAATAAAATTAGTCATACTTTAATTTGTGTTTATAAAAAGGACATCATTACAAACTTTGATCCTTTCCTTGAATCATATATTCATTCATTTAGGCACTCATTTATTTGTTCAATCCATTATGTCTACAGCAAATATCTATTAAGCCAAGCTCTGTCTACACCTAGGACTACTAATAAGTTATATGTGACACACTACAGAGTCATCATTACATGTTACTATACTGTGATTTCTTAATTAAAAATCTTAAATACTATTATAATGATTAAGCATTTAGGGTAGGGAGAGATTTATACAGGCTGGAATAGTGTTTGTGGATTCAGAAGGTGGTTGAATTTAAAAGTAATCACAGAGGGTTGATTATGTTTGTTTATCAGGGAGAAGGGGCTTTCCAGGTTATTTAATCATACAATAATTACTCATTCAACAATATGAATTTGTTAGTGTAGTTAAAACTTCGAAGATTGATCCATAGCTACAAATTATTTTTGATGTAAAAATGCAGAATCTTATTTAACTGTCCTTAATTATTTTACAGTATGGAAATTCAAGGTTTCAATAAGCATCTCAATATGAAAGTTTTAAACTGAAGCTCTGTAAATGAACAAAATATAATCCCAGAGATCTGGGTACACAGCAAGACTAGAGTCAGTTTAATAAACTATCAATGTGTCTAGTTTGAAATTTGAATTACTAAAACAATTAAAGGAAAATCATATGGCTGACAGTTTCACCCATTTGATCCTCATTAATAGGGTGAAGAATGACATATGCAGGCCAATTCAAAGTCATTGCTCTGGTCTATGTAGGCAAATATTCTTTGCTGCTTCAACTGTTGACCATGTTCTTGGATTGGAAGAATCAACATTGTGAAAATGACTCTACTACCAAAGCAATCTACAGATTCAATGCAATCCCTATCAAACTACCACTGGCATTTTTCACAGAACTAAAAAATAAAATTCACAATTTGTATGGAAACACAAAAGACCCTGAATAGTCAAAGCAATCTTGAGAATGAAAAATGGAGCTGGAGGAATCAGGCTCCCTGACTTCAGACTGTACTACAAAGCTACAGTAATCAAGACAGTATGGTACTGGCACAGAAACACAAATATAGATCAATGGAACAGGATACAAAGCCCAGAGATAAACCCACACACATATGGTCACCTTATCTTTGATAAAGGAGGCAAGAATATACAGTGGAGAAAAGACAGCCTGTTCAATAAGTGGTGCTGGGAAAACTGGACAGGTACATGTGAAAGTATGAGATTAGAACACTCCCTAACACTATATATAAAAATAAGCTCAAAATGGATTAAAGACCTCAATGTAAGGCCAGACTTTATCAAACTCTTAGAGGAAAACATAGGCAGAACACTCTATGACATAAATCACAGCAAGATCATTTTTGATCCACCACCTAGAGAAATGGAAATAAAAACGAAACTAAACAAATGGGACATAATGAAACTTAAAAGCTTTTGCACAGCAAAGGAAAGCATAAACAAGACCAGAAGACAACCCTCAGAATGGGAGAAAATATTTGCAAATGAAGCAACTGACAAAGGATTAATCTCCAAAATTTACAAGCAGCTCATGCAGCTCAATAACAAAAAACAAACAAACAATCCAATCCAAAAATGGTCAGAAGACTTAAATAGGCATTCCTCCAAAGAAGATATACAGATTGCCAACAAACACATGAAGGAATGCTCAACATCATTAATCATTAGAGAAATGAAAATCAGAACTACAGTGAAATATCATCTCACACCGGTCAGAATGGCCTTCATCAAAAAATCTAGAAACAATAACTGCTGGAAAGGGTGTGGAGAAAAGGGAACACTCTTGCACTGCTGGTGGAAATGTAAATTGATACAGCCACTATGGAAAACAGTATGGAGTTTCCTTAAAACACTACAGATAGAACTACTATACGACCCAGCAATCCCACTACTAGGCATATACCCTGAGAAAACTGTAATTCAAAGAGTCATGTACTAAAATGTTCATTGCAGCTCTATTTACAAGAGCCAGGAGGTGGAAGCAACCTAGGTGTCCATCATCGGATGAATGGATAAAGAAGATGTGGCACATATATACAATGGAATATTAGCCATAAAAAGAAACGAAATGGAGTTATTTGTAGTGAGGTGGATGGACCTAGAGTCTGTCATACAGAGTGAAGTAAGTCAGAAAGAGAAAGACAAATACCATATGCTAACACATATGTATGGAATCTAAGGAAAAAAAAAAAGAAAAAAGAAAAAAGGTCATGAAGAACTTAGGGGTAAGATGGTAATAAAGATACAGACCTAGTAGAGAATGGACTTGAGGATATGGGGAGGGGGAAGGGTAAGCTGTGACAAAGTGAGAGAGTGGCATGGACATATATACACTACCAAATGTAAAATAGATAGCTAGTGGGAAGCAGCCACATGGCACAAGGAGATCAGCTTGGTGCTTTGTGACCACCTAGAGGGGTGGGATAGGGAGGGTGGGAGGGAGGGAGATGCAAGAGGGAAGAGATATGGGAACATATGTATGTGTATAACTGATTCACTTTGTTATAATGCAGAAACTAACACACCATTGTAAAGCAATTATACTTCAATAAAGATGTTAAAAAAATTTTGTTTTGACCTAAAATCTGCTCATATATTTCTGATTCTCCTTAGTAGAGATTCTCAGCTGCTAAACTGATGAGTTTTGATATTATATTTTTGTGAACGACATAGTAAATTGCATTAAGGAAAATCAAAGCATCAAAACAAAATAAGGGCCTTACTAGATGTTGTGATGAATGTAAAAAATGCATACATAGGAAATCATCTATCTTATATTCATGTTGATAATGATAACTAATTTGGCTCAGATTTATTTTAATGTTTTTGTTAATTTGATTTTGATAGATAACAAACCTTGTATATATGAAGAATTTGGTAAGGTCATCTCTGTTAGCTACAATTTTAATACACTCTTCTATGTAGATTCAGATATCAGGCATACTGAAATATGTCATTTAACTCAAAGCTCTGATCTATAAGAATTTAATCAATGAGGATGGTATATAATCACTATTTTACTCAAATCTCAAGAAACAGCATGTCTTTGGGAAACATTGGTCAACAGTTTAATTAAAACAGAAAATACTAGTAAATGTTTCTTAAACTTACTCTATGAAATTGTTTTGAAATTAGTCAATAAAGACATTATATGAACACTACGTAGTAACTTCAATTATAACATTAAATCCTGATTTTTAAAAAAGTTTAATTCATTTCCTATCATGTATAGAAATTACTGACAGAACAGAAGGAAATTTTCTGTTTAATCAAAAATTGATTCAAGGACCCTGAACCAAAGGATATATTTTGGGAAACATCATTTATTGACAACTATCTAGCATCAACTTTATAATATCAAATTATACATACATAGATATAGATTTATATATCTATAATATGCACATATATATATGCATAAAAGCTTTAATTCTGAAATAAGTATTTTATTCGTGCTGATATATGTTGAAGAATGAAAAAATCACGCATATATGTCAATGAATCAAAATTTTCCCAGTTTTGATATATGGCATTTTATTATTATTTAAGTTATTAGGTAAATATTTAGCTTACCAAACTCAATACAATTTTAGTGGCAAATTGATTATTGCATTTGGGAAACCAGAGTTTCTTACAGACTATACATCCCTAAGCTGGGTAAGTCAAAGGCAGTTGTGAGAAAATGTATAAATTCAGCTTTCTGGACTCTATCTCAGAAGAGACTGATTTGGAAATCTAGGGTTGGGTCTGATTATTTGTAAAATTTTTTTAAAGCCCAGGTGTTTCAGATTTGCAGATAAGTCTTACATAATCATATACAATTATTGATTTCACAGGTTATTCTTAAGGATTTGTCCCATTAGCTTATTACTCACAGGATGAAGTTGATGTAGTGGAAAGGACAGATTTACGTCCAAATAATGGCTATGTGTGAATAGTCAGCTACTTAAATTCTTAAAGCATCCATTTTATCATTTATAAAATGGTAATTATAACACCTACATCATGTTATTGTTGTGCTGAATTAACTGAGGAAATAAATCTAAATGTAAGATAATATACTGTATTTAGGAACTTCTAAGTTCAATACATTGCATTTAATTGAATTTGGAGTACATTTCATTTAATTAAGAGAACTACCCAGATAAATTGATTGTTCCCTCATAGATTAGAATAATTGAGAAAAAAAAATCTTCATTTCTGTAGACCAAAGTCAGATTAATTCTAGTTTTTATCATCATCTTTATCTCAAAATAAATATTACTGAAAGTTGAAGGATTATTTGACCTAACATTATGGTGCAATATGGTTATGTTTGATTTATGTAGATCTAGATATAAATAATAGCATGGAATTAACCTGTCTTTGAACCTTATTGTAGATCATATATGCTAACAGTGATTAGTTACTAGGAGAAAGATTTATTATACTTGATTAAAAGTAAGTGGACATTCTGAAGCCTGGGCTATGGAACAAATGTTCCCTAATAATCAAAGATCATATGGGAGAAAGTCACTAAAATATAGCTGTCAATTATATAGTTGAGAGGAGTATAATAAATGCTGGAGAAAAAAAATCTATTAGTGATACATCCATTTATACACATATACATATATGTATTCTGAATAGATTGAGTAAATAAATGAATTTATTCAATAAATACTCATAAGAATCAGGTATAATATTAGACAATGTTATGGATATAGAAATTAATAAAACAGATTCATTAGGGATTCATATGCATAACAATTATGCATTTGACTGACACAAATAATGTAACTGATTAACACAATAGTTATAACACTTAGGTGCCCAAACCTGGCATTTTGTTAGAGCAATCTAAGGATTTCAGTTTTATTTTATAAATAACAAATTAAAGCTCCTGTTCCTTAGTCACAGGTCCACATGTTCTGAAGTGAAGCTTAGATATGTATACATTTTTAAGGTTTGGCTTTGAAACTGATGTAGACAAATATTTGGAAATCATTGCCGATAGATTTTAGAGAATGGAGATTTCTTCCTGTTGGGAGGTCAAGGAGTTCTCTGTGGATGTGTTGGTGTAGAGTGTGGAATAACATGATGCTTGCTGATTTTATTGCCATCTGTGCTTGGGTATTCAGTATAAATGTAATTTTGCTTTTCCTCCATTTCCAGTGAAATTTTGTACTATATTCACAATTATTCACCTGCATCATATTTTTCCCTTTCCTTTTTAAGAATTTTTTTTTGTTTACTATAAATCCAAAGAATGAAGATACAATGTCTTCTTGTTTTGACCATTTTGCATTTCATTTTTTTCATATTCTGTTTAAATATCGAGGAAATAAAGGCTGCATTTTTTGGTATGCTTAAAGTGAGACAGAATCTTATATTATGTTAATCTGTTTTAAGAGTTTTTAAATTAATTCCCAGTGATGTGAAATTTATATTTTCTACCTACCACTGTTTAAACTTTATCTTCCACAATAGTCCAATGAGCAAGTTTCATTACAGTGATACTGAACTACTTTGTATTCTCTAGAACGCTTTGTTATCTCAAGCCTCTAGGTCTTTGCACATGCTCCTCTGTGATAATTATCTTCTAAACACTAATTCACACCTTAATACTGAGCTCTTGGAAAATGTGCACTCCCAGATGCAGAGTTTTTCTATACATACATCTATTGTCTTGTTCATCACACTGTATCGTAATTATCTGCAATTTCTTGGCAGAAAGAATGTGTCTTTTTCATCTTTATTCCATAACCCAGCATGATTTCAGGAATATAAAGCATAACTTTTAAAATGAGAGCATACATACATATTTAAAAATATGTTTCTATTTCTGAAATAAAATAGAAGAATTGCTTGAAATACTCTCCAATGCATTATAAACTGGAGGCAATCTCAGAGTTATTGTGGGTTCAGTTCCAGACCCAAAGTGAATGTTGCAAAAGTTAGTCATACAATTTTTGTTGGTTTTATAGTGTATATATATTTTATGCTTACACTATACTCTAGTTTATTGAGTGTGCAGTAGCTTTATGCAGAAAAATACAATGTACATATATTAATTTAAAAGACATTATTGCTAAAAAATGCTCACCATCATCTGATCCTTCATAATCTTTTTGCTAGTGAAGAGTCTTGCCTAAATATTGATGGCTGCTGACTGATCATGGTGGTGATTGCTGTAATTTGAGGTGGTTGTGGCAATTTCTTAAAATAAGACAATGAAGTTTGTCACATCAATTCTCTTAATTTAACAAAAAATTTCTCTGTAGCATGCAATGCTGTTTGATAGCATTTTGTCCACAGTAGATTTTTTTTCAAAATTGGAGTCAATCCCCTCAAACTCTGCCACTCCTTTATCAACTAGGTTTATTTAATGTTTTCAGTCCTTTGTTGTCATTTCAATCAACTTCACAGCATCTTTACCAGGAGTAGAATCTGTCTCAAGAAACCACTTTCTTTGCTCATCCATAATAAGCAACTTCTCAGCCATTAAAGTTGTATCATGAGATTGCAGTAGTTCAGTCACATCCTCAAGTTCCACTTCTAATTCTACTTTCCTTACTATTTCCAGCATATCTGCAGTTACTTCCTTCATTAAAGTCTTGAACACCCAAAGTCATCCCTGAGGGTTGGAATCAACTTATTCCAAACTCCTTTTAATGTTATTTTGATGTCTACTCTGAATCACAAATGTTCTTAATGACATCTAGAATGATGAATCCTTTCCAGCATGTATTCAATTTATTTTGCCCAGATCCATCAGAGGAATCACTATTGATGACAGCTATAGCCTTACAAAATATATTTCTTAAGTAATAGGATTTGAAAGTCAAAATGACTCCTTGATCCATGGGATGCAGAATAGATGTTGGATTAGCAGACAAGAAGATGACATTAACCTTGTACAATTCCATCAGAGCTCTTGGGTAACTAGGAGCATTATCAATAAGCAGTAATATTTTGAAAGAATTGTTTCTTTGTTTGTTTGTTTTGTTTTTTTTCTGAGCAGTAGGCTTCAAGAGTGGTGTTAAAATATTCATTAAACCATGTTGTAAACAGATGTGCTGCCATCCAGGCTTTGTCATTACATTTAGAGCATAGGCAGAGTAGATTTAACATAATTTTTAATGGCCATAGGATTTTCAGAATGGTGGTTAAGTGTTGGCTTTAACTTAAAGTCACCAGTTGCATTAGCCCCTAACAAGAGAGTCTGCCTGTCCTATGAAGCTTCAAAGCCAGGCATTGACTTCCCCTCTCTAGCTATAAAAGTCCTAGATGCCATCTTTTTCCGACATAAGGCTGTTTTGTCTACAATGTAAATCTGTTGTTTAGTAGAGCCACACTTCACTAATTATCTTAGCTAGATTTTCTGGAATAGTTGGTGCAACTTCTACATCAGCACTTGCTGCTCACCTTGCACTTTTATATTATAGAGATGTTTTCTTTCCTTCAACCTTATGAACCAACTTCTGCTAGCTTCAAGATTTCTTCTACAGCTTCCTCACCTCTCTCAGCCTTCATAGAATTAAAGAGAGTTAGAACCTTGCTCTGGATCAGGCTTTGGCTTAAGGGAATGTTGTGATTGGTCTATCTGGATCAGGCTTTGGTTTAAGGGAATGTTGTGATTGTTCTATCTTCTATCCACATCATTAAAACGTTCTCCATTATCACTAGTTAGTCAGTTTTGTTTTATTATCAGTTGTTTGTTCACTGAGTAGCACTTTTAATTTCCTTCAAGTACTTTTTCTTTGCATTCACAACTTAGCTGTTTGGTGCAAGAAGCCTAGCTTTTGGCCTATGTTGGCTCCTGAAATGCCTTCCTCACTAAGTTTAATTATGTCTAGCTTTTGATTTAAAGAGAGAAACATGTGACTTTCCCTTTCATTTGAACACTAAGGGGCCATTGTAAGGTTATTGATAGGCCTAATTTCAATATTCTTGTGTGTCAGGGAATAGGGAAGCTTGAGCAACAGGAGAGAGAAGGGAGAACAAGAGTTGTTGAGCAGTCAGAACACATAACATTTATCCATTAAGTTCACTGTCTTGTATGGGCACAGTTCATGGCACCTCAAAACAATTACAGTTGTGAGATTAAACCGCTCATCAAAGATCACCATGACAAATATAATAATAATGAAAAAGTTTGAAATATTGTGAGAATTACCCAGATGTAATACAGAAACAACAGGTGAGCAAATGTTGTTGGAAAATTTGTGCTTGCTTGATGCAGGGTTGCCACAGCAGACCTTCACTTTGTAAAAAGAAAAAAAGAATATATATATATATATATATATATATATATAACGTATGTATATACATATACATATCTACAAAGATTAGTAAAGCAAAACAAAATAAAGTGAGGTATGTCTGTATGTGCTATCTTTATTTTTTTTGGTGAAGAAATTATATTATGTTAATAAAAGTTAAGAATTCCAAAATAAAGAGTTTAAAGCAATTAATACATGTCTCGTGTTCATTCATACTAAGTTTAAGTTTCAGTAGTGCTGTGTATTTTGAATGGTGAGATAAAAGCAGGCAGCTTTAAGTTAGGAATGTGAGTTCCTATTACTGAATTTTCTAATATACAGTATTATAGAAACACTGATTCCAATGTTATGCTTATACATAGACAACAGAATACAATTAAATAGCTTCACATATAAAAAATGTTAAGGACTAAAAACTACTTTTTCATGAAGTGTATAGTTGGAAATACATTGCCTTTAAAGAATTCATTACTGTACCTCCTTTCCTCAAAAGGAATCATAGAGACAATTGGTGTAGTACTTAGGTTGTCCACCTAAATCCATTCTTGTCGTGATCTGAATGACTGCAATTTATATAAGGATGCTAAAATTATGGGTTATTATTAATTTATATACTTTTGTTTTCTCCATTTTCCTTCCGCAGTATGAAGTTGGAATGCAATAAATTAGCAGGGCTTTTTTCCCCAAGTCAAGCCAACAAGCATTTATTAATCTGACTTTATTCGTTAAAAGTTATCAATTGACTCCATGGCTTTGTCTGAATTTTAATCAAGAAACATTTGACAGCTCTTCCCTGAGGCCAAGGAAAATTCAGTCTAGAAATAGAATTTGGCAGCATTTGACTTGCATGATGCTCCAGGGCTTTTTCACAAGCAAGATTTTCACAATGTGCAGGATTTCATTATTCTTTTTAGAAATTTGTATCATTATTATTTTACATTTCTTTTGATTGAAAAAAAAAGCATTTCATGCTGTTAAAATCCCTAAAAGCAAAATCCACAGTTCTTGGGTACATATCTTAAAGCATTCTGTACTTAGCTGTTCTGATAACACTGCTGACAACTAATATTGCTTCTATGCTTCTTGTGCTTCTTTCTGTTTCTACTATTCCCTAATAGGGTCAGGATTCCAAACACTATCTTAGTATTGAAGAAGACCTATCAGAAATGATTGCTTTGGGTGACTGGTAATCCAGTGACAGCTTAGGAGATGTCCAAGATGCATCTGTCAGATTTTGACAGAAGCATTGTTTTCAGTAAACTCTGAACTTCAGTTTGCTGATTTGAATGCATTTCTACGACCATGCTAGGAAAAATGAACATTTTTTGCTTAACATTATTATTTTGTAAATCATTTTCCTCTTGCCTGGCTCTTAAAATTTACTTCTAGTGTAGTTAATAAAACTTTTCAGATAAGGAAACAAAAGAGTGAGGAAATTAAATTAACTATGTCACAAAACTAACAAATGCCAGACTTACTGCTAGAACTCCTGTTCCCTGGATTTCACCCCAGTTCATTCCACTTACTTACCCAGGAGTTATTTCGCTAACCACTCACACTAGAAAAGAACCCTAAATTATATACCACAATATTTTGTACATTTCCTTTATGCCACTTAAAATGATATTTTAATACTTGTTTATATTTGTTTTCCTTACTACAAAGCAGGTTTGAGAAGAATATTTCTGTGCTGTTCACGTTTAGAAACATGGTATTACTCAATGATATTTGTTGACTAATACACAGCAGTGGAAACTAAGTGGCTCAAAACATTACTTTGATACTGATATTTAAGAACTGCTTTCTGCCTTGTTTCTCCAACTGGCACACCTGCCATCTGGCTGAAGTCTGTCTGTTGAACTTTGCTCTCGTTTTTTATATTCTGCCTGTTCTCCCTCCCTTTTATGAGTCTTATCCCCAGCCCTACCCTGACCAGTCCTCCCGACCCACCTGACACCCCACCCCCCAAAAAAAATAACCTGTCAGGAATGACTCAGTTCTGGCATCTCCTTTAGCCATGCTATATGAATTAGAACTAAAACAATAGCATGTAAGTTGCTATCTTTATGTTATCAAATTCTTTCTGCCCATAGATTAAATAGTTGCTTAATTATAAACTTGTTCCTATCTCCAAAGGAATTAATATGGCCAATTGGATTAATAAAGGTTTTGTGACAAGCAGATCTGAATGCACATTCTAGGTGAACCTCTAGCCTCAGTTTCCATAAATATCAAATAACAGTATTAATATCTAACACAAAGTTTTGATAAGAACAGAATATATCAAGCACCGGAATTACAGCAGGTTCTTGTGTTCTCCATCTTTTATCTTCAACATGGAAAAATCACAACTTCTGGGGCTTCCCTGGTGGCGCAGTTGTTGAGAGTCCGCCTGCTGATGCAGGGGAGACGGGTTCATGCCCCAGTCTGGGAAGATCCCACATGCCGCGGAGCAGCTGGGCTCGTGAGCCATGGCCGCTGAGCCTGTGCTCCGTAACGGGAGAGGCCACAACAGTGAGAGGCCTGCATACCGAAAAAAGAAAAAAAAAGAAAAATCACAACTTCTTTTTCTAATGAATGCTCCCTCCAAACTCCACACTCACACCTTTTCATACTTTTCATTTCCATAGAATATATTCCTACCATTACTGCTGTCTCACCTATTAGCACTTCCCTGTGTGAATTCTGGCCTTCTCTAATTGTTTACTCCATCATTCTGATCTTACATGTTGCTCTCTTTATCTTGATTGAAGGCTGGTTGTTCCTTCTATAGTCCTTTTCCCACTGACTGACCCCCAATTCGTAGGCCATGGAGAAGGATTGAACACTCTCTTTGTCCCTATTTTTCATTTTTCTGAATAATTTTTCATCTTTTCAAGGCTACTACTTCATACTTGGTCCTTTCTTTGGTATTCTCTCATTTGTATCAGTCTTGTAATACTTACTGTAGGAAACATGTGATGTCTGTATCATCCCCTCAATCCTCTTCTAATTGCAGCCACAGTTGCAGTGCATGGATCAATGTGAACTCAAACCTGCCTCTTACTGCCAGCCACCAACTTCTGTTTTCTACCTCAAGATCTTCTACACACAATGAGAGCACACTGTACCTAGTTATAGCACAGCCAAGACATGAAAAGGAGTTAATCCCCTAGGACCCCCACAAGCACTGAGGGATTAGAGCAAATAGAGAAATACTCTGATCTCACATATCTCATATGCATAATACTGGAAAACATGCCTGACACTTCTCAGAGATTCCCTGGATCAAGCCCCCATTGCTCACATAAGTAACCTCAAAAACGTTCTGATATTGAATCTTCCTCCTTCCTGGTCTCACTTTCCTTTTTTTCTCACTTTGATTCTTGGGCTCATTTCTCAAATAAGCTACTTGCACCCATATCCGTAACATACATTCTCTTATAGGACAATAGAAATTAAAATGCAAACACCCTCAAGTATGTAAGCATATAATCTATTATCTTCATCTCTCTATTCTCTCTGCTGTTACCTTTCCTCTAGCCTACTAACATAACCAAGTACACTATTCCTCCCTGTTTTTCTCTTTGTTTTTATTTTGTTTTGTTTTACACACAATAGCTCCAAATTTCACTTTATGTTCAAGTATATTTAGGAAGTAGTTGTATACTAATATTTGCTACTTTCTCACCACTTGGAATCCAGTCCTTTCCCTTGCTGCTCTCCGAAACCACTTCTTGAAAGTTATCAAATGCATTCTAGTTGCCAAATTCTATAAGCTATTTTTCTGTTATCATTCTCCTTGATATTTTGGTGCTTTGATCACAACATAAAGTTTCCTTTCCCTTGATTTTAGGACAAAGTTATCTCTTGCTTCTAGAATTTCTTCTCTGATTACTTCACATATCCTACTGAATTATGTTTAAATGCTTTTCCTTGAGATTCAAATAGATTTAAAATCTAACTACAGTCTATTTTTTCCTCTAAGAATGTTTAAATTTCACGTTTTATACTCCAAATATGTGGTTCTCAATATTTGCTGCACACTGAGAACACCAGAGGATCTTAAAAAAAAAAAAATACTGCAGCCTAGCACCTGCTCTCAGACATATTAATTGATATGGATTGAGAACTGGGCATTGGGATTTATAAAGACTTCTTGTGTGATTTAATGTTCAGCAAAATTTGAGAAACACTGTTCTAAATTAAATATAAATGTAACTTCTAAATTTTTTCAGTATTTGTCCAACATCTTGCCATCTCCAATTTTTAGTTTACATTGTTTTTTTTTTTTTAAATCTTTCTTGCAGTATAATTGCTTTACAATGGTATGTCAGTTTCTGCTTTATAACAAAGTGAATCAGTTATACATATACATATGTTCTCATATCTCTTCCCTCTTGCGTCTCCCTCCTTCCCACCCTCCCTATCTCACCTCTCTAGGTGGTCACAAAGCACCGAGCTGATCTCCCTGTGCTATGCGGCTGCTTCCCACTAGCTATCTATTTTATGTTTGGTAGTATATATGTCCATACCATTCTCGCACTTTGTCACAGCTTGC
This sequence comes from Tursiops truncatus, assembly GCF_011762595.2. Lineage (NCBI taxonomy): Eukaryota > Metazoa > Chordata > Mammalia > Artiodactyla > Delphinidae > Tursiops > Tursiops truncatus. Next base: position 35,321,592 of record NC_047041.1, read on the forward strand.
CCTTCCCCTCCCCATATCCTCAAGTCCATTCTCTTCTCTAGTAGGTCTGTGTCTTTATTCCCATCTTACCCCTATGTTCTTCATGACATTTTATTTTTTCTTAGATTCCATATATATGTGTTAGCATATGGTATTTGTCTTTCTCTTTCTGACTTACTTCACTCTGTATGACAGACTCTAGGTCCATCCACCTCACTACAAATAACCCCATTTTGTTTCTTTTTATGACTGAGTAATATTCCATTGTATATACGTGCCACATCTTCATTATCCATTCATCTGATGATGGACATTTAGGTTGCTTCCACCTCCTGGCTATTGTAAACAGAGCTGCAATGAATATTTTGGTACATGACTCTTCTTGAATTATGGTTTCTCAGGGTATATGCCCAGTAGTGGGATTGCTGGGTCGTATGGAAGTTATATTTGTAGTTTTTTAAGGAACCTCCATACTGTTCTCCATAGTGGCTGTACCAATTCACATTCTCACCAGCAGTGCAAGAGTGTTCCCTTTCCTCCACACCCTCTCCAGCATTTATTGTTTCGAGATTTTTTTGATGATGGCCATTCTGACCGGTGTGAGATGATATCTCATTATAGTTCTGATTTGCATTTCTCTAATGATGAATGATGTTGAGCATTCTTTCATGTGTTTGTTGGCAATCTGTATTCCTTCTTTGGAGAAATGTCTGTTTAGGTCTTCTGCCCATTTTTGGATTGGGTTGTTTGTTCTTCTGTTATTGAGTTGTATGACCTGCTTGTAAATTTAAGAGATTAATAATTTTTCAGTTGCTTCATTTGCAAATACTTTCTCCCATTCTGAGGGTTGTCTTTTGGGCTTGTTTATGGTTTCCTTTGCTGTGCAAAAGCTTTTAAGTTTCATTAGGTCCCATTTGTTTATTTTGTCATTATTTCCATTTCTCTAGGAGGTGTATCAAAAAGGATCTTGCTATGATTTATGTCATAGAGTGTTCTGCCTACGTTTTCCTCTAAGAATTTAATAGTTTTTGCCCTTACATTTAGGCCTTTAATCCATTTAGAGCATTTTTTTTTTTTTTTTTTTTTTTTTTTGCTGTACATGGGCCTCTCACTGTCGTGGCCTCTCCCATTACAGAGCACAGGCTCCGGACGTGCAGGCTGAGTGGCCACAACTCACGGGCCCAGCCACTCCACGGCATGTGGGATCTTCTAAGACCAGGGCACGAACCTGTGTCCCCTGCATTGGCAGGTGGACTCTCAACCACTGCGCCACCAGGGTAGCCCTTGAGCTTATTTTTGTGTATGGTGTTAGGGAGTGTTCTAACCTCATACTTTTACATGTACCTGTCCAGTTTTCCCAGCACCACTTATTGAACAGGCTGTCTTTTCTCCACTGTATATTCTTGCCTCCTATATCAAAGATAATATGATCATATTTGCGTGGGTTTATCTCTGGGCTTTCTATCCTGTTCCATTGATCTTTATTTCTGTTTTTCTGCCAGTACCATACTGTCTTGATTGCTGTAGCTTTGTAGTACAGTCTGAAGTCAGGGAGCCTGATTCCTCCAGCTCCGTTTTTCGTTCTCAAGATTGCTTTGGATGTTCGGGGTCTTTTGTGTTTCCATATAAATTGTGAAATTTTTTGTTCTAGTTCTGTGAAAAATGCCAGTGGTAGTTTGATAGGGATTGCATTGAATATGTAGATTGCTTTGGGTAGTGGCGTCATTTTTCACAATGTTGATTCTTCCAATCCAAGAACATGGTATATCTCTCCATCTATTTGTATCATCTTTAATTTTTTTCATCAGTGTCTTATAATTTTCTGCATACAGGTCTTTTGTCTCCTTAGGTAGGTTTATTCCTAGATATTTTATTATTTTTGTTGCAGTGGTAAATGGGAGTGTTTTCTTAATTTCACTTTCAGATTTTTCATCATTAGTGTATAGGAATATCAGAGATTTCTGTGCATTAATTTTGTATTCTGCTACTTTACAAAATACATTGATTAGCTCTAGTAGTTTTCTGGTAGCATCTTTAGGATTCTCTGTGTATAGTATCATGTCATCTGCAAACAGTGACAGCTTTACTTCTTCTTTTCCAATTTGGATTCCTTTTATTTCCTATTCAGCTCTGATTGCTGTGGCTAAAACTTCCAAAACTATGTTGAATAAGAGTGGTGAGAGTTGGCAAACTTTTCTTGTTCTTGATCTTAGTGGAAATGCTTTCAGTTTTTCACCATTGAGGATGATGTTGGCTGTGGGTTTGTCATATATGGCCTTTATTATGTTGAGGAAAGTTCCCTCTATACCTACTTTCTGCAGGGTTTTTTATCATAAATGGGTGTTGAATTTTGTTGAAAGCTTTCTCTGCATCTATTGAGATGATTGTATGGTTTTTATCCTTCAATTTTTTAATCAGGTGTATCACATTGATTGATTTGCATATATTGAAGAATCCTTGCATTCATGGAATAAACCCCACTTGATCATGGTGTATGATCCTTTTAATCTGCTGTTGGATTCTGTTTGCTAGTATTTTGTTGAGCATTTTTGCATCGATGTTCATCAGTGATATTGGCCTGTAGTTTTCTTTCTTTGTGACATCCTTGTCTGGTTTTGGTATCATGGTGATGGTGGCCTCATACAGTGAGTTTGGGAGTGTTCTTCCCTCTGCTGTATTTTGGAAGAGTTTCAGAAGGATAGGTGTTAGCTCTTCTCTACATGTTTGATAGAATTCGCCTCTGAAACCAGCTGGTCCTGGGCTTTTGTTTGTTGGAAGATTTTTAATCACAGTTTCAATTTCAGTGCTTGTGATTGATCTGTTCATTTTTTCTATTTCTTCCTGATTCAGTCTTGGCAGTTGTGCATTTCTAAGAATTTGTCCATTTCTTCCAGGTTGTCCATTTTATTGGCATAGAGTTGCTTGTAGTAATCTCTCATTATCTCTTGTATTTCTGCAGTGTCAGTTGTTACTTCTCCTTTTTCATTTCTAATTCTATTCACTTGAGTCTTCTCCCTCTTTTTCTTGATGATTCTGGCTAATGGTTAATCAATTTTGTTTATCTTCTCAAAGAACCAGCTTTTAGTTTTATTGTTCTTTGCTATTGTTTCCTTCATTTCTTTTTTTATTTATTTCTGATCTGATCTTTATGATTTGTTTCCTTCTGCTAATTTTGGGTTTTTTTGTTCTTCTTTCTCTGATTGTTTTAGGTGCAAGGTTAGGTTGTTTATTCGAGATGTTTCCTGTTTCTTAAGGTAGGATTGTATTGCTCGAAACTTCCCTCTTAGAACTGCTTTTGCTGCATCCCATAGGTTTTGGGTTGTCGTGTCTCCATTGTCATTTGTTTCCATGTATTTTTTGATTTCCTCTTTGATTTCTTCAGTGGTCACTTCATTATTAAGTAGTGTATTGTTTAGCCTCCATGTGTTTGTACTTTTTACAGGTCTTTTCCTGTAATTGATATCTAATCGCATAGCATTGTGGTCAGAAGAGATACTTGATACAATTTCAATTTTCTTAAAATCACCAAGGCTTGATTTATGACCCAAGATATGATCTATCCTGGAGAATGTTGCATGAGCACATGAGAAAAATGTGTATTCTGTTGTTTTTGGATGTCCTATAAATATCAATTAAGTCCATCTTGTTTAATGTATCATTTAAGGCTTGTGTTTCCTTATTTATTTTCATTTTGGATGACCTGTCCATGGATGAAAGTGGGGTGTTATAGTCCCCTACTATGAATGTGTTAGTGTTCATTTCCCCTTTATGGCTGTTATTACTTGCCTTATGTAATGAGGTGCTCCTATGTTTGGTGCATAAGCACTTACAATTGTTATATCTTCTACTTGCATCGATCCCTTGATCATTATGTAGTGTCCTTCTTTGTCTCTTCTAATAGTCTTTATATTAAAGTCTATTTTGTCTGATATGAGAATTGCTACTCCAGCTTTCTTTTGGTTTGCATTTGCATGGAATATCTTTTTCCATCCCCTCACTTTCAGTCTGTATGTGTCCCTAGGTCTGTAATGGGTCTCTTGTAGACAGCTTATATATGGGTCTTGTTTTTGTATCCATTCAGCCAGTCTGTGTCTTTTGGTGGGAGCATTTAATCCATTTACATTTAAGGTAATTATCAATATGTGTGTTCCTATTCCCATTTTCTTAATTGCTTTGGGTTTATTTTTGTAAGTCTTTTTCTTCTCCTGTGTTTCTTGCCTAGAGAAGTTCCTTTAGCATTTGTTGTAAAGCTGATTTGGTAGTGCTGAACTCTCTCAGCTTTTCCTTGTCTGTAAAGACTTTAATTTCTCCATCAAATCTGAATGAGATCCTTGTTGTGTAGAGTAATCTTGGTTGTCGGTTTTCTTCCTTTATCACTTTAAATATTTCCTGCCAGTCCCTTCTGGCTTGCAGAGTTTCGGTTGAAAGATCAGCTGTTAATCTTATGGGGATTCCCTTGTGTGTTATTTGTTGTTTTTCCCTTGCTGCTTTTAATATGCTTTCTTTGTATTTAATTTTTGACAGTTTGATTAATATGTGTCTTGGCCTGTTTCTCCTTGGATTTATCCTGTATGGAACTGTCTGTGCTTCCTGGACTTGATTAACTATTTCCTTTCCCATATTAGGGATGTTTTCAACTATAATCTCTTCAAATATTTTCTCAGTCCCTCTCTTTTTCTCTTCTTCTTCTGGGACCCCTATAATTCAAATGTTGGTGCATTTAATGTTGTCCCAGATGTCTCTGAAACTGTCCTCAGTTGTTTTCATTCTTTTTTCTTTATTCTGCCCTGCAGTTGTTATTTCCACTCTTTTATCTTCCAGGTCACTTATTCGACTTCTGCCTCAGTTATTCTGCTATTGATCCCTTCTAGAGTATTTTTAATGTCATTTATTGTGTTGTTCATCATTGCTTGTTTCCTCTTTAGTTCTTCTAGGTTCTTGTTAAATGTTTCTTGCATTTTCTCTATTCTATTTCCAATATTTTGGATATCTTTACTATCATTATTCTGAATTCTTTTTCATATAGACTGCCTATTTCCTCTTCATTTGTTAGGTCTGGTGGGTTTTTATCTTGTTCCTTCATCTGCTGTGTGTTTTTCTGTCTTCTCATTTTGCTTATCTTACTGTATTTGGGGTCTCCATTTTGCAGGCTGCAGGTTCGTAGTTCCCATTGTTTTTGGTGTCTGTCCCCAGTGGCCCCGCTTGGTTAAGTGGGGTTGCGTAGGCTTCCTGGTGGAGAGGTCTATTGCCTGTGTTCTGGTGGATGAGGCTGGATCTTGTCTTTCTGGGGGCAGGTCCACGTCTGGTGGTGTTTTTGGGGTGTCTGTGGACTTATTATGATTTTAGGTAGCCTCTCTGCTAATGGGTGGGGTTGTGTTCCTGTCTTGCTAGTTGTTTGGCATAGGGTGTACAGCACTGTAGCTTGCTGGTCGTTGAGTGAAGCTAGGTGTTGTTGTTGAGATGGAGATCTCTGGGAGATTTTCACCGCTTGATATTACGTGGAGCTGGGAGGTCTTGTGTGGACCAGTGTCATGAATTTGCTCTCCAACGTCAGAGGCACAGCACTGACTCCTGGCTGCAGCACCAAGAGCCTTTCATCCACATGGCTCAGAATAAAAGGGAGAAAAAGTAGAAAGACAGAAAGAAAGAGGATAAAATAAAATAAAATAAAGTAAGATAAAATAAAATAGTTATTAAAATAAAAATAATTATTAAGAAAAAAATTTTTTAAGTAAAAAAAGAAAAAAATATATAAAAAACCAGACGGACAGAATGCTAGGACAGATGGTGAAAGCAAAATTATACAGAGTAAATCTCACACAGAAGCATACACATACACACTCACAAAAAGAGGAAAAGTGGAAAAAATAATAAATCTTTCTCTCAAAGTCCACCTCCTCAATTTGGGATGATTCATTGTCGATTCAGGTATTCCACCGATGCAGGGTACATCAAGTTGATTGTGCAGATTTAATCCGCTGCTCCTGAGGCTGCTGGGAGAAATTTCCCTTTCTCTTGTTTGCACAGGTCCCCGGCTTCAGCTTTGGATTTGGCCCTGCCTCTGCATGTAGGTTGCCAGAGGGCCTCTGTTCTTCGCTCAGACAAGACGGGGTTAAAGGAACAGCTGATTTGGGGGCTCTGGCTCACTGAGGCCAGGGGGAGGGAGGGGTACAGATGCGGGGCGAGCCTGTGGCAGCAGAGGCCAGTGGGACGTTGCACCAGCCTGAGTTGCGCTGTGTATTCTCCCCGGGAAGTTGTCCCTGGATCCCGGGACCCTGGCAGTGGCGGGCTGCACAGGCTCCCCGGAAGGGTGGTGTGGATAGTGACCTGTGCCCACACACAGGCTTCTTGGTGGCAGCAGCAGCAGCCTTAGCGTCTCGTGCCCATCTCTGGAGTCAGCGCTGATAGCCACGGCTCACGGCCGTCTCTGGAGCTCCTTTAAGCAGCGCTCCTAATCCCCTCTCCTCATGCACCAGGAAACAAAGAGGGAAGAAAAAGTCTCTTGCCTCTTTGGCAGGTCCAGACTTTTTCCCAGACTACCTCCCAGCTAGCCATGGTGCACTAACCCCCTTCAGGCTGTGTTCATGCAGCCAACCCCAGTCCTCTCCCTGGGATCTGACCGAAGCCGGAGCCTCAGCTCCCAGCCCCTGCCCGCCCCGGCGGGTGAGCAGACAAGCCTCTCGGGCTGGTGAGTGCCGGTCAGCTCCAATCCTCCATGCGGGAATCTGTTTTGCCCTCTGCACCCCTGTTGCTGTGCTCTCCTCCATGGCCCCGAAACTTAGCCCCTCCGCCACCCGCAGTCTCCGCCCACAAAGGGATTTCCAAGTGTGTCAGTTTACATTGTTTTAAGAATGCTTTTCTAGCCTTATCTCCACTGTGCCAACTCTTACCTTTCTTTAAGGTCCAGTGGAAACAGCATTTCTTCCATTAAATGTGTTCTAGTTGCCCCTGCCCTAAGCAGTTTTGATTAATGTTGAACCATTCAAAGATGTTATTGGTGAATATTTTATGAAATTTTGCTTCCGTGAGAATAAATTCAACTTCTGTGTTATTCACTAATGTATCCCAGAGTCAAGGCAGAGTTCCTGAAAGTCACAGAGGAGAGTCTCATGAAATACTAGCTAAATAAGTGATCTACTGCCTGACTAACTGAAGAAACCAACTGAAGAATGACAAACAATCTCAAATGTCTTTGTTCAGGTCCTATGAGCACCTATAAATGACAAGCTCCTGAGAGAATTATCTATGTCTAATTTGTTTAACATGCCTCTCTATTCTGAAGGACTATCATATATATATATGTTGCTGATAATTATTTTTGTATAGATAAATTAATGAACATATAGATAGCTTTAAGTTTAATTACTTTAGATTTTTAAATAACAGATTTAATTGCTTAAGAAAACATTTGAAATTGACAAAGTCATATGTCTACACTTCAGTTTTCTGTTTCTGAATGAAAAGGCTTTGCTAGGATATTTCTGTTTTACACCTTTTAAACAACCTACTGTTCTATTCATTTTAAATTCTATAGCTATTATTTATTGAACACTAGCTGTGTGCCAAGCATTGGGATAAATTTGTTGAAGGAATCATTTATTTAATTCTCACAAATGGTAGCTGTAGGGCATAAAGTTAAGGGCATGAAGTTAGGATACAGACTATATTAGATTCAAATCCAAGCCCCAGTACTAAATTAATCATGATGAAGGTAAACTCCTTAACCTCTCTAATTCACTTTCACTGACTATAAAATTAAGATAATACAACTCATCTCAATGTGTTGTGAGAATTAAATTACTTAATGAGTCAAAGGTGTTTAGAAAGTACCTGGTACTGAATAAATGATTGGGTTTTTTAAGCTATTAATCGAATAGTTGTTATTCAATACTAACTACATGATGAAAATGGAGATTAGGATATAAGTGTTTCTCAGGGCCATAGATGCTTTAAATGGAAGAATCTAAATTCAAATAAGATTCATTACAAGTTCCTTAGAAATTGTGTTCCTTTTAATATTGGAATGTTTCCTTAGCCCTACATATGCAGCCTACTTTTTATAAACCTATGTTGCTTGATACTCTTTAGAGAGAAATTTGGATTCACTTTGTGATTAGATCTATTATAATGTTATAGAGCTCTAAAACAGATTCATAAAGGAAATCCTGACATAACTTTAACTATAGGTGACACTAAATAAATAAGTGTCTCTGCTTTGGCTCTGAATCTACTCAGTAAAGTGGAAAATGCCTGTGTTAGCTGCGTATGCAATCATACAAAACAGCTCAGTGAATTGTAAGAATGTGTTGGCAACAAATGCTTGTGCAAAAACAGCAATTTTGCAGGACTATGCATATTTAAATTTGAGATCAACTTGCTGAATCTGTAATAACATTTGTAAGAAAGACTTTTGAAATATAGTTAATGTTTAGTTTCCATTTCTCCTGTAACAGAGTCAAAACTTATTATAACTAAAGAACATGTAGTAGTACATAATCTCCCTTAAAAATGAGAATTATATCTACCCAAGTACAGAGCTCATCTATTTAAGCAAGATCCTATATACAGGATTTATCCATTTTCATGTAACATTATGAGCTCAGTAACAGTGCCACCATCAAACCCCAAGAAGTTGGTAGGAAAGCAAAGAGTACATGTCTTCTCAGGAGTATAATTTAGAAAACACATCAGTTTTTATCTTTAAGATCCATATAATTGACAAAAATAACTGCTCATTTCCAAAGAATTACATGAGCAGAAAAGAATAATTCAATTTTGATAATTACCCACTATCGACAGTGCTTCCTCACATGACTAAAATATAGCTTAAAAAAGTGGAATTCTTAGTAAAGGGATGTCCAAATTCAGCATACCTTAAACAAAACTTTACTTAATTTTTTTTTCCTGTTTTCATTTTTAGGATATCTCTGAAGCATGTTTGGCTGGTACTTTCATTATTCATAGATTACCTTTATTTATTAAGTCTCTAAGAAAATGCTCAATTCTCATTTACTGTTTGATTAATTTTTGGACATTCTGATATATGTGTAACATAGAAACTATAAAATGACACACACATACAAGGAACTATTAAAATAATTTATTAAAATAATAATTTAATTTATTTTAATCTAGTTATTAAAATAAAGTTATTCTCCTTTTTACAATAAAGGAAAGTTAGAGATCCACCCTGAGTAGTATGTATTTCTTTGAACTTGTTAACAGCCATTACATTATGAGAAGATTTCTGTATAGAAGTCACTTATCCTACGACTTTTTCAATATCTATCAAACTCCTCATGCCTTTACTTTAATTTTAAATTTTTTATTGGAGTATAGTTACTTTGTAACGTTTTGTTAGTTTCTGCTGTACAAGGAAGTGAATCAGCTATATGTATACATATATCCCCTCTCTGTAGCACCTCCCTCCCCCCACCTTCTAATACAGTTTAGAATACATGGTATACTATTAAAATCAACTATCTGCAAATCCTTAACTCTCCAACCCCTCTCTATTTATTGTATTTATCCTCCTCCCAAATTCCAACTGTTGTTAAAATGAACCATTGATGACACTCTGGCTATAATCTGATTGTCACACCAAGTCACAGACCCCCTTGATCTCATTCTACTTTTGTGCTAAACATCTAAAATTTCTCTATTACTTTGTCAATATTCTGTCCCTAGGTAAACTCATCTGATTTCTCAGAATTACTCTCTGTAGACCAATGACTGTAAATTTTTTTCATCAATTTTTGCTTCTTGAATCCTTATATCCATTTTTATTTGCATATTCACTTGGAAATATAATAGTTATCCAATATTTATCATATTCCTAACAGCTACATGTATTCTCCCTCTTCCAAACTGGATCCACCCAAAATGTTCCTATATCACAAATTGCTCAAGCTATAAACCTAGGAGTCATTCTTGATTTTTAACTTTCTCTCACCACCTTACCCAATATATAAGCAATTCCCATTGATCATGCTTTCCTTCTTTCCAATGTTATATTCTTTATTCAAACCTCTCTTATTTCTTATTCACTCTGCCTTTCGACCATCTAAGTCTTCTCTATGCTTCCATTCTTGCTTTGTTACAATATATTCTTCACAAAATCACTACAATAATCCTTTGATCAATGCCCTAAATAAAAATCTTCAAAGACATCTAATCACACATAGAATAAATCTGAAATCTTTATCATTACCTGCAGGACATTAAATAAAATAGGAATCAAACATCTGGTCTCCCATCACATTTACAATAAACCAAAATCTTTACAATGGTTTCAGGTAGGAGCCAGTAAACTTGTTCTGTAAAGGGCCACATAGTATTAGTTTATACTTTGTGAGCTATACAGTCTCTGTTGCAATTATTCAACTCTGTTTTATAGTATGAAATTAGCCATAGACAATACATACCAAAGGGCATGGCTGTGTTCTAGTACAACTTTATTTACAAAAGAAGGTGTAGCTCACTGACCCTGACCTAAAGGACTACACAGATCATGTCCCCTTTCCCAACACATAAACACACACACACACACACACACACACACACACACACACACACACACACAACTGATGTGTTTCCTACTCTTCTCCCCTTTCCTTACTAAGCTCTAGTGATACTTGTCTCCATGTTCCTGAAATATGCTAAGCACATTTCTTCCTCAGGGCCTTTGTAATTGTTGCCCTTTTCTGGAATATCAGCAGGATTTTCTCTTTCAATTCCTTTTGCTCTCTTTTTTACCTATTCATTAAAGGTTGTTTTCATCAATGCTATTTTAAATATCATCCTCGTTGCCTTGACTTGATACTCATCCTTTTGCTTTCTTTATATCTATCTATCTGTCGGTCTATGTATGTTTGTATGTATCTATCTATCTATATCAACATTGGACACAGTTTAGATTTTATTTCTTGCAATATGAGAGCAGGGGCTTTGTCTGTTTTTATTTTTTTTTATTGTTGCATTCCCATATCCTAGAAGAGTGACTGGCACATAATAGATGTTCAGCAAATATTTGCTTCCTCTTTTTTTTAAATTGCAAGTTTAAGTTTAAATTTTGGAAAATAAGACAAGGATTCTTTTAAAAATGGATGAGGTAGAAATTGCTTGAGGTGAGGAAAAGGTGACATATTTGGTTTCAAATACCAATATTATATTACAAAGGAAATAGAAAAACTAACAGTACAAATATAAACCTGATATCATCTAAACTTAAAGTAGCTCATATTTGATTTCAGCTAATTCCCATTAGGCACACTGGTGTAAAAAGTTGACTATTATTATCTGTTCCACATTCTATTTTTGTAAGAGTTCTGTTTCACACCCCAGAGGTGGCAATCATGAACCATTTCTCTAGCATTTTATTGATTCCTTCCCATAGAAACCCTATGACTACTGATGAACTCATTGAGAATTACACTGCTGCATTTATCAAGAATTCAAGGAAAGACTTTTGTGGTTGTTAACTAATTTCATCTCATTTTTTTATTTTAATTCTTTAAAATTTTCAACATATACTTTTTAGTTAATATTTCAAAGAATACAAATCAAAAAGTGAAAATGTCACTTTTATCACCTTTTTTCCACACTTTGGTGATAACCAGTGTTATTAGTTTGATTTGTACTTTTCCACATTTACAAATACTTTTTTTTGTAAATAACATCAAACTATTCCTATTTTCTATGATTTACCTTTCCACTTAACCACATAGACTAAGAATCATTTCATTTCAGTATTTATAAATTATTTCATTATTTTTACTTTTTTAATTGAATACCATATTAACAATAAACCATGACTATGTAACAAGTTCCTCATGGAGAGATTTTTTTCTCATATTTAAATAATTCAAACATTATCACAAATATATACTTTTGAACACACATTGTTTTTGTAGTTATCTATTAGTACACATTTGGCTTAGATTCCTAGAAGTGGAATTGCTGAAGCAAAGAATTTATAGATTTATAGCTTATAATAAATTGTTAACTTCCTCAAAAATCTATCTCAATTTATAATCTCACTATCAGTCTATGAGAGAATCCATTTTTTAACAACTCGGGATTTATCAGTACTCCTATTTGCTTATCTGAGAAATATAATTTGAATTTTTGCTTTTTGAAAGGATAAACAAAATTGATAAATGTTTAGCTAGACCCACCAAGAATAAAAAGGTCCCCAGATGGCAGCATTTTATGTTCTGAACTGTTTGTGTTATATAGTGTTTTTTTCCTCTTTGGAACTTTTGTGTTGTTAATAAGAAAAAACAAATAAAATCAGAAATAAAGGAGAATTATTACAACTGATACCACAGTAATACAAAGAATCATAAGAGACTACTGTGAACAACTAAATGCCAAAAAAGTGGACAACTTATAAGAAATGGATAACTTCCTAGAAGCATACAACATTCCAAAATTGGACCATAAAGAAATAGAATATAAGAACAGACCAGTTACTAGTAAGAATACTGAATCAGCAATTAAAAACCTACCAATAAACAAAAGTCCAGAATCATGTGCCTTCACTTGTGAATTCTACAAAACATTCAAATAATAATTAAAAACAAATCTTCTCAAACTCTTCCAGAAAAGAGGCCAGAATAATTCCAAACTCATGTTATGAGGCCAGCTTTATTCTGACATCAAAACAAGACATGGACACTACAAAAAAAGAAAATTGCAGGCCAATATCCCTGATGAATACAGATGCAAAAATCCTCAACAAAATATTAGCAAACCAAATTAAAATATATATATATATATATATATATATATATATTAAAAGGATCATACACCATGATAAAGTTGGATTGCATGAGAGATGCAAGGATTGTTCATCATTGGCAAATCAATCAATATGTATGTGACACTAAGAAAATGAAGGACAGAAATAATATGATCATCTCAATAGGTGCAGAAAAAGCTTTTTACAAAATTCAACATCTATGTATAATAAAAACTCTCAATAAAATAAGTAAAGAGGGAACTTACCTCAACATAATAAAGGTCATATACAACAAGACCACAGCTAACATCATTCTCAATTTTGAAAAGCTGAAAGCTTTTCCTCTAACATGAACAAGAGTAGGATTCCCACTCTCACCAGCTTTATATGACATGGTGTTGGAAGTCCTAGCCACAGCAATTTAGCAAGAAAAAAATGGCATCCATATTGGAAAGTATGAAGTAAAACAATCACTATTTGACAATGAGATAATATTACATATTAAAAAAAACCTAAAGACTCCACCAAAAAACAGTTACAATTAATAAATGAATTCAGTGAATTTGCATGATAAAAAATAAATATACAGAAATTTCTTGCCTTTCTACACACTAATAAACTATGAGAAAGAGAAACTGAGAAAAAAATCCATTTACTATTGCATCAAAAAGAATACAATACCTGCAAGTAAATTTAACCAAGGAGGTAAAAATCTGTACATTGAGATTACAAGAATTTGATAAAAAAGAAAATTGAATAAGATACAAATGAATGGAAAGATATTCTATACTCATGGATTGGAATAATTAACATTGTTAAAGTGTTCATACTACACAAAGCAGTCTACAGATTTGATGCAATCTCTATCAAAATTCCTATGTAATTTTTCACAGAAATAGAACAATCATAAGTTTTGTATGGAACCACAAACAAATCAGAATATCCAAACAATCTTGAGAAAGAAAAACAAAACTCAAGGCATTATACTCCTGATTACAAAGTATGACAAAACTATTGGAATCAAACAGTATAGTTTTGGCATAAGACAGACACATAGATCAATAGAACAGAACAGAGATCTCAGAAATAAACCCACACATATACAGTGAATTAATTTACGACAAAAGAGCCAATAACATACAATGGGGAAATGACACTCTACTTAAGAACTGGAGTTGTGGAAAATGGACAGCCAAATGCAAAAGAATGAAAAACTGGGCTACCCAAAAAAACTGGGCTTACACCAACAAACAAAAATCACCTCAAATGGATGCAAGACTTGAATACCAAAATGATAAAACTCTTAGAAGAAAACATAGGTTTTCTTGACATCAGTCTAAGTGATGATCTTTTGCATCTGACACCAAAAGCAAGGGCAACAAATGCAAAAATAAATAAGTGGGCCTATATCAAAGTAAAAAGCATCTGTCCAACAAGGGAAACCATCAACTAAATGAAGAGGCAGATTACTGAATGGGAGAAAATATTTGTAAGTCATATATTTGATAAGAGGTTAAGATCCAAAATATATAAAGACCTCATACAACTCAATAACAAAAATCTAACTGTGCAACTGAAAACTGAGCAGAGATCTGAATAGACATTCATCCAGAGAAGGCATACTGTTGGCCAACAGGTATATGAAAAGATGCTCAGCATCACTAATCATTAGGGAAATCCAAATTAAAATCACAATGAGATAGCACCTCATAGCTGTCAGAATGACTATTATCAAAAAGTCAAAAAAATTACAAGCATTGGCAAGGATGTGGAGAGAATGACACATTTGTACATCATTGGTGGGAATGTAAATTTGTACAGCCACTATGGAAAACAGTAAAGAATTTCCTCAAAAAATTAAATATAGAGCTACCACATGGTCCAGCAATTCTACTCCTGGATACTTATTTGAATAAAACAAAAACACTAATAAAAGCTATATGCACCCCTATGTTTATTGCAGCATTTTTTTTATAATAGCCAAGATATGGAAACATCCTAAGTGTCCATCAGTAGTTGAATGGATAAATAAGATGTGTTATATATATATGTATATATGGTGGAATATATCTCATCCAGCTTTGAGGACATTATGTTAAGTGAAATAAGTTAAACAAAGAAATACAAATACCTACAAATATCATATAACTCACTTATATGTGGAATCTAAAAAAAACAAAAACAAAACTAAGCTCATAGATACAGAGAACAGACTTTAGTTGCTAGAGGTGGTGGGTGTAACGGGTGGGTGAAATGGATGAAGGGAGTCAAAATGTACAAATTACTGTGGGGAGTGTAAGGTACAACATGGCAAATATAGTCAATAATACCGTATTACATATTTGAAATTGTCTGAGTCAATCTAAAAGTTCTCATCACAAGAAAAAAATCTGTAATTATATATGGTGATGGATGTTAACTTGATTTATTGTAGTGATCACTTCATTATATATACAAATAAAGAATTGTTATGTTGTACAACTGAAACTAATGTAATGTTCTATGTTAATCATAACTCAATAACAAAATTTGAATTTTACTTTAAATTTCCTAACATATGATTCCTCTGATTACTAAGGATATTGATCTTTTCTATTCATTTCTGTTTTTAATATTTTCTATGACTATCATATTCATATTCTTAGCCTATATCAGGTTGCTTAGTCTTTTTAGTTATTTTTTCTTCCAGTTTTATTGATATATAATTGACATACAATACTAAGTTTAAGGTGTCCAACATAATGATTTGACTTACATATATCATGCAATGATTTTTACAATAAGTTTAGTGAACATTTATCATCTCATATATCATATATCATCTTTGTGTTTCCATACAAATTGTGAAATTTTTTGTTCTAGTTTTGTGAAAAATGCCAGCAGTAGTTTTATAGAGATTGCAATGAATCTGTAGATTTCTTTGGGTAGTAGAGTCATTTTCACGATGTTGATTCTTCCAATCCAAGAACATAGTATATCTCTCCATCTGTTTGTATCATCTTTATTTTCTTTCATCAGTATCTTATATTTTTCTGTATACAGGTCTTTTTTCTCTGTAGGTAAGTTTATTCCTAGCTATTTTATTCTTTGTGTTACAATGGTAAATGGGATTTAATTTCTCTTTCAGATTTTTCATCCTTAGTGTATAGGAATTGAAGAGATTTCTGTGCATTAATTTTGTATCTTGCTACTTTAACAAATTCATTGATTACCCCTAGTAGTTTTCTCGTAGCATCTTTAGGATTCTCTGTGTATTGTATCATGTCATCTGCAAACAGTGATAGTTTTACTTCTTCTTTTCTGATTTGGATTCCTTTTATTCCTTTTTATTCTCTGATTGCTGTGGCACAACCTTCCAAAACTATGCTGAATAATTGTGGTGAGAATGGGCAACCTTGTCTTGTTTCTGATCTTAGAGGAAATGGTTTCAGATTTTCACAATTGAGAGTGATGCTGGTTGTGGGTTTGTCATATATGGCCTTTATGATGTTGAGGTAAGTTCCCTCTATGCCTACTTTCTGGATGGTTTTTATAATAAATGGGTGTTGAATTTTGTCGAAAGCTTTCTCTGCATCTATTGAGATGATCATGTTTTTTCTCCTTCAAGTTGTTAATATGGTGTATCACATTGATTGATTTGCGTAATTGAAGAATCCTTGCATTCCTGGGACAAACCCCATTTGTTCATGGTGTATGATCCTTCTAATGTGCTGTTGGATTTTGTTTGCTAGTATTTTGTTGAGGATATGTGAATCTCTATTCATCAGAGATATTGGCCTGTAGTTTTCTTTTTTTGTGACATCTTTGGTTTTGGTGTCAGGGTGATGGTGGTCTTGTAGAATGAATTTGGGAGTGTTTCTCCCTCTACTATATTGTAAAAGAGTTTTAGAAGGATAGGTGTTAGCTCTTTTCTAAATGTTTGATAGAATTTGCCTGTGAAGTCTGCTGGTCCTGGGCTTTTGTTTCTTCAAATATTTTTAATCACAGTTTCAATTATAGTGCTTGTGGTTGGTCTGTTTATATTTTCTTTTTCTTCCTGGTTCAGTCTCGGAAGGTTGTGCTTTTCTAAGAATTTGTCCATTTCTTCCTGGTTGTCCATTGTATTGGCATATAGTTGCTTTTAGTAATCTCTCATGATCCTTTGTATTTCTGCAGTGTCAGTCGTTAGTTCCTTTTCATTTCTAATTATGTTGATTTAAGTCTTCTCTCTTTTTTTCTTGATGAATATGCCTAATGGTTTATCTTTTTTTTTTAAATCTTCTCAAAGAACCAGCTTTTAGTTTTATTGCTCTTTGCTATCATTTCCTTCATTTCTTTTTCATTTATTTTTGGTCTGATCTTTATGATTTCTTTCCTTCTGTTAACGTTGGATTTGTTTTGCTCTTCTTTCTCTAATCACTTTCAATATAAGGTTTGTTTGAGATGTTTCTTATATTTTTTCTTGAGGTAGAATTGTATTGCTGTAAACTTCTCTCCTAGAACTGCTTTTGCTGCATCCCATAGCTTTTGGGTCATCGTGTTTTCATTGTCATTTGTTTCTAGGTATTTTTTGATTTCCTCTTTAAGTTCTTCAGTGATCTCTTGGTTATTTAGTAGTTTAAAGTTTAGCCTCTATGTCTTTGTATTTTTTACAGTTTTTTTTTTCCTCTAACTGATCTAGTCTCAGAGCATTGTGGTCAGAAAGGATACTTGATATGATTTCAATTTTCTTACATTGACCAAGGCTTGATTTTGACCCAACATATGATCTATCCTGGAGAATATTCCATGAGCACTTGAGAAGAAAGTGTATTCTTTTTTTTTTTGTATGGAATGTCCCATAAATATCAATTAAGTCCATCTTGGTTAATGTGTCTTTTAAAGCTTGTGTTTCCTTATTTATTTTCATTTTGGTTGATCTGTTCATTGGTGAAAGTTGGATGTTAAAGTCCCCTACTACTATTGTGTTACTGTCAATTTCCCCTTTTAAGGCTGTTACTATTTGCCTTATGCATTAAAGTGCTCCTATGTTGGGTGCATTAATATTTACAATTGTTATATCTTCTTCTGGATTGATCCCTTGATCATTATATAGTGTTGTTCTTTGTCTCTTGTAATAATCTTTTTTTTTAAGTCTATTTTGTCTGATATGAGAATTGCTACTCCAGCCTTCTTTTGATTTCTATTTGCATGGAATATATTTTTCAATCCCCTCACTCTCAGTCTGTATGTGTCCCTAGGTCTGAAGCATGTCACTTGTAGATAGAATATATACAGGTCTTGTCATTGTATCCATTCAGCCAGTCTATGTCTTTTGGTTGGGGGATTTAATCCATTTACATTTAAGGTAATTATCGATATGTATGTTCCTATTACCATGTTCTTAATTGTTTTGGGTTTGTTTTTGTAGGTCTTTTCCTTCACTTGTGTTTCCTGCCTAGAGAAGTTCCTTTAGCATTTGTTGTAGAGCTGGTTTGGTAGTGCTGAATTCTGTTAGCTTTTTCTTGTCTGTAAAGGTTCTAATTTCTCAGTCAAATCTGAATGGGATCCTTGCTGGGTAGAGTAATCTTGGTTGTAAATTTTTCCCTTTCATCACTTTAAATATGTCCTGCCACTCCCTTCTGCCTTGCAGAGAGTCTGCTGAAAGCTCAGCTGTTAACTTTATGGGGATTCCCTTGTGTGTTATTTGTGGCTTTTCCCTTGTTGCTTTTAATATTTTTTCTTGGTATTTAATTTTTGATAGTTTGCTTAATATGTGTCTTGGCATGTTTCTCATTGGCTTTATCCTTTATGGGACTCTGTGCTTCCTGGACTTGATTGACTATTTCTTTTCCCATATTAGAGAAGTTTTCACCTATAATCTCCTCAAATATTTTCTCAGTCCCTTTCTTTTTCTCTTCTTCTTCTTGGAACCCTATAATTCTGATATTGGTGCATTTAATGTTGTCCCAGAAGTCTCCGAGACTGTCCTCTATTCTTTTCATTCTTTTTTCATTATTCTGCTCTGCAGTAGTTATGTCCACTATTTTATCTCCAGATCACTTATCCATTCTTCTGCCTCAGTTGAGTCCTTCTAAAAATTTTAAATTTCATTTATTGTGTTGTTCATCATTGTTTGTTTGCTCTTTATTTCTTCTATGTCCTTATTAAACATTTCTTGTATTTTCTCCATTCTATTTCCAAGATTATGGATCAACTTTACTCTCCTTACTCTGAATTCCTTTTAAGGTAGATTGTCTATTCCCTCTTCATTTGTTTGGTCTGTTTGGTTTCTACTTTGCTCCTTCATCTGCTGTGTATTTCTCTGTTTTCTCATTTTCCTTAACTTACTGTTTTGGGGATTTTCTTTTCGCGGGCTGCAGGTTTGTAGTTCCCGCTGTGTTTGGTGTCTGCCCTCAGTGTTTAAGGTTAGTTCAGTGGATTGTGTAGGCTTCCTGGTGGAAGGGACTTCTTCACAAAGTCTTTTATTGATCAATTGATCTTTCTTCTCTGGAACTTTAAGGACTAAGTGTTCCCTGGAATTTATAAGGTCTTCTCTCTTATTAGTCAAACATCTTTATATACATTAGTGTGAATCAGCAGGAGGACAATGCAGGATGCATTCATCAGGAAGCTATCTATCATGACAGTCATCTGGGATTTGTAAGTTCTGCCTTCCACCTGGTCATTCAGAAAGCCAGCTTCTTTCTCTCTTGTTATTTTGAAATCTCCTGAAGCATTGGACTCCTTTGCTCTCAACTTCATTGTGAATCTGGAACACCAGCTCTTCTTCATTCTTAAGAAGGCTGAGTTCCCAAGATTGCCCTTTTTTTAAAAGTTGCAGAGTTTTTTTCTAGGTTCAGACCAATAATGATCTGCTAATTTAAAGAAAAAGAAAAAAAAATGTCCACAAGGAAATTAAAACACATACACTTTACACTAATTGAGATTATGAAGTGTTTTGTTTCAACATAGAAATAAATTCCTTCCTTCTTCCCCACTGTTCTCTCCCTTGTGTCTTTATGTCTGTTTGTCTATATGTTTATCCATCTATCTGCCTATCTGCCTATCTATCTCTACTAGAAAATGTATTTATATAAACACAATCTCCTCAGAATGTAGAGAGGGTCATTTTTATTCCATCACAAATGTTCTAGTTACTAAATTACGGGGGGGGGGGGGGGGACTTCTATCCATGTTTTCTGATGCTAAGCAATGTCTGCTAAGTTATATTATATAACATGTTTACAAAGCACAGCCATTTGACTGGTCAAACAACTTAGGGTAAAGAGGCTTTTTTCCTACTTTTATGGTTTCTAGAGATTATCTGTTCAGATTAAACCTGGTAAAATAAAACTAACTCTGGCCTTGAAGATAGGAAAGCAAACATAAAAAAGAGGACTGCAGTAAGCTGAGTAGAGAAAACAGTAGTGCAAAAGCCCTGAAGAAGGAACATGCTGTGGTGCTGGAAACATGATCAAGGAGGGAAAGAGGTAGGACATGAGGCTTAGAGGTAGCTGGAGTCTGCTGAATTAAAGTCTTGAATACAATGAGTATTTTAGAGTTCCTCTGATTGTGACCAGAAGCCAATGGAAGATTCTCTGCAGGGTGGGAGTGATGGGTCTTAATTTAAATTTTAAAAGATCAACAACTGTGTTAACTGCTATTGATTACGTCAGTAACATGTTTAGAAAGAATGTCATTTAGCAAAAGAGGTTACTGCTGATCTAGATAAGAAATAAATGTGTAGCTGGAGGGCAATGTGGAAATTGAGAGAGGGCTTTGGTTTTGTTTGCTTTAAGACAAAAAGTTTATAGTTGCTTATGTAGCTAAAGATGAGAGGCAAACATGATTTCTAATAAAGCAATTTAATTTTTATTTAACAATCTGTAAGAGATAATTTCCATGGATTTCTCCCCTATTTGTACATTTTTTGAGCAGAAACACTGACTGCCCTTTGTTTCAGACAATTTTTTCAACAATGTTTGTATAGCAGTTTTGGAAGATAGAGGTAATGCCCACCTTTAGAGGATAGAGATGCTTTGTTTACAGCCTTTGAAGTTAGAGATATGTCTGTCTCTAGAGCAAAGGACAGGCTTAATTACTGTCCAGGATAATGAAGGTAACATCTCCATCAGAGCACAGACCAGACATATTTACAGACCACTAAAAAACAAGTAGGCTCCCTAAATTTGTTTCCTCTCAAATAACACAACTCTGTATGCAGATATCCATAAGGGCCTGATAACTTCACATCCATGAGACTTGTATGCAAGGGAAAATGACAAGAATACATCAATGATTGATGTATTGATGTGTGCTGTGAGTAATAAAGTTGTGCTGTGAGTAATAAAGTTGCTGTGCTGTGAGTAATAAAGCACATACTTGCTGTGCTGTGAGTAATAAAGTTGTCTTGTGTCTTTTTCCAGCATTCATGAAACTGTGGCAGGCTAACTTGTTAACTTGCAAGTTGGCTAAAATCTCAGGCCCTTCGTAGTTCTTGACAAAACCTTCCCATGAATAAAACTCCAGTCCCAGATAGCTTCACCTGTGAATTCTAGCAAACATGCATGAAATAAATTACACCAATTATTCCAGAAATTTGAAAAGGAGAAAATATTTCCCCATTCATTGTAAAGCCAGTATTACTTTGATGTAAAAATCATAAAAAGGTATTACAAGAAAAACTCCCATAGATCAATATCTCTAATGCATATAGATAACAATATTCTAAACAAAAATTTAGCAGTTTTAATTCAACTGTATATCAAACATATCATATCTAAGGGTATTTTGTATCAGGAAAGGAAGGTCTAACTTTTGAAGGTCACTCAATGAAATTTATCAGATTGAAGAACTAAAAAGAGAAAACACATGATTATCTCTGTAGACACAGAAAAAACATTTAAAAAATCCAATATTTATTCCTGATAAAAATGCTCAGCACACTAAGAACACAAGGGGTTTTCTCAATATGACAAAGAGCATCTTTGAAAAACCTATAGTTAATATCATATTTAATGGTAAAGTCTCAAAGTTAAGATTTATAAAATATGACACCAAAAATATGTTCCATAAAAGACCAACCAAATTCATAAATTTAAAAAGTTCTACTCTCTGAAAGGTATATAAAAATAATAAAAAGATGAGGCAAAGACAGGAAGAAAATATTTGCAATTCTCATATCTAAAAAAATGACTTCTATCCAGAATATATAAGGCACTGTCAAAAATCCAAAATAAGAAAAAAAATGAGTAAAAATTTGAGAAGTCATTACCCCAAATTAGAAATGTAGATGACAAATAAGCAAGCACAAGAAATAGGTACTCAGCATCATTAGCTATTAGAGAAAGACAAATTAAAACCACAGTGGGATACTACTGCACCAATTAGGATAACTAAAACTAAAATGAATGACTATATGAAACGTTCACAAAGATCTATCACATTACTGGTAGGGGTGTAAAACAGTATAACTGTTTCAGAAAGCAGCATGACAATATTATGGAGATATGAACAAAATGAAAGTTTTATAAAAAGTGAAGTTAGTTCAACAATACTATGTTTTAAAATATCTAACCTTAATCATTTTATCTCTATAGTGTTTGTATGTGGGTAGGATGGTGGCTAATAACATTTATCATTGAAAAATATCAGAATCAAGTGAGAAATTTTACATGACTATAATTTTAAAATGTAAATCATTAATGTAAAGATGAAGTGTTATTATACTTATTATTACTTTATCTTGTTGAAAACTATAATACCCTTTCAATAATGTGGTTATTATTCAATAACATTTCAATTATACAGTTGTATTTCCTTCTACTTTCTCCAGCATTTTTACTCCTAATAGTAGGTGTAGAGCCTAAAATTAGCCAAATTCTACTACTGATACTATCCCTAAACCAAAAGATTAAATCAGTCCATTAATTCCACTGCAGAAAAAAAAAAAAATATTTCAATGCAAAAAAGTTAGTCATTATGAAGCATGGGATTGGGAAATTTAGAGATAATGTATTAGATGTACAGAAGGCCAGGATGACCGTAAAGAAAAAAAGGCACAGATCTCTGAGGATACTTTTATCTCTTATGTTGATGGGCCATTGGTTAATAAAGCAGCTTCTCTTTTTCTAAAGTGACACGAGAGGGTGAGAAATCTGTTGTTATCTTTCCTGAGTGAGAGAATGAATGAAGAAGTGAGGTAGGAGGTAGATAGGCCCCTGGGCTGACCAGCTGAAATTTGTCAAGCAGATAAATTGGAGCCTTGTTTTCCCTAGATATTCCAAGGACAAAGTTAGTGGCAGGAGCTGAGTCTACTGGAGTAACGAGATAAGATGACCCCATCTATTACTCCTGAGGTCAGGGAAACCTTTCCCACTGCACATGCACAGGAAGGCTCCTTTGGGGTCAAAAAGGGAGGAGGCACCACCCCATAATAAGTGTTGTCAAACCTCCCATTAGCCTCTGCTGTGGAATCCATCTTGGTGAAAAATGTACATGCATATTGGGTAGGGTCCTAGTGCAGGTCAGATGTGGGAAAAGAAGTGAGGTAATTGGCCAGAGGAGAACAAAGACCTAGAAGAACTGTCCCTATATAAATGATTTAACTGCCTCTTTACTGTGCTCCTGCTCATTAGGGAGGATGCCCACACCCTTTCTCTCAGGATGTGTATTTCTGCCTTGCTTCAGTCTTAAATAAATAAACTACTTCTCTGTGTGCTCTCCTTCATGTTGTCCTGTGCTAATAATAATAAATTTTGTTACTATTTTTACAGTTTTTGCCTCTTTGAAACTTTCTTGCTTTCAAATGGGGCAAGAACCAGGCAACTTTGCTTCTAGCCTCCAGCCCCTGGTGGGCTAACAACTAGGATTACTGGTTTTCATCCAGGCTACTCAGGTTCAATTCCTGGACAGGGAACTAAGGATCTCTCCGGGAACAGAAGCAAGAACTCAAGTCACTAGAGATAGTTATTGTGTGGCTAAAGCAGAACTGCCCATTTTTTAGTAATCACTTCACTGAACATTTACTTAGCACTACTTTATGCCAAGGACAGTGCTAGGTGTTCAAAGATTATTTGTTGCAACTCTATGTGACTGGATTTTGCGAATCCAAAATGACTGTCTTGTATTTCATGTATGTATTTGTATGTATTCTTATAGCCCTGATAATTTGTGGCAGATTTTATTTTTTAAAGAATTGTAATGTGGCACGGCTATACTTCCCCATGCAGCACGTAGTTAGAGACACTAAATGAATATGTACCACATGGAATTTAGGAGTCTTGAAGTGGAAAGTCACAGCTTTTGCAAGGCCTCAAATTAGTGCAAAATTCCTCACATTGAGGTGAGACCTGCAGGTAAGCACAGAGCTGCAGGGTACTTTAGAGGTATTCATTGGAGAAAAATCTCACAGCGAAGAAAAGTAATATTGGCCAAATGCCTGCTGTTTTATACTGAACTTTTAAGGAAAAGTTCTGTGACAACCTCTTTTTTTTATCACTGCTATCTTTTGAAATTAAAAAGAAAATAATTAACTGTCCTAGCTTCAGTAAAAGTGATAAAAGTGTCAAAAGATGAAAAGCCAGGATAAGAGCATTTTTCTTTAAAGAGCTCTCAGTCCTTTACATAGCTGATCTAATGAATCCCTGCGATGGTTATATGAAGTGGATATGGGATAAGTATTGTTATTCTTTTAGTGCTTTGCAGGGGAAATATAAAAATCATCAAATAGAATTTTCAAGCCCTTCACTCAAAGAGTTCAGTGTTGTATTTGTCTTCTTAGCTTTGGATTGCTCCCCCAGATGTCAGAAAAGATGACCCATAATCTCTCATGGGTATGTTTGATGTGATTCACGTAGGGCAAAACAGATGGCAGAAATGTATAACCTCTTTGGAGGAGAAAATAGAAGCTATATTCAACAAGAGATGGAGGGAAGTGAATGCTATTGAGCCATAATCACCAGCAAGCTGAGAGAACTGCAAAGGCTTTGCTTCAAATTTCTGAACAGAATAATTTTTTATCACAGACAAAGCAAAAATAATTCTTAAGAACTGTAGAGAGACTTGAGAGAAACATATAAAATCCTGAAATATAGAATATATAGAAAGTACCCAAGCCCCCCCAGCAAATTGCATGTTTAAACTATATTAGTGGAGCAGATGTTTCCTGGATTTTTGAATTCTAACATAAAAGTATCTATCCCATATGAAGAAAAATATATCATTTTTTCATATTAAGATAAAACAGAAAGAGAAATAGAAGGAGTATAATGATGACCATTTCTGTCGGACTGTGTAATTGAAATGGAGTTTCTGGACTGGATTCAGAATGAATTCTACCTAAGAAGGAATATTACAATGTCTTCCACTCAATATTTACCTATATGTCTTAAACACACATACACACACACACACACACACACACACACACACACACAGACACACACACACACAGACACAAATTCATTTTGTACAAAAATTTATTCAATGTTTTGAGCAAATTCTATGTGCTAGTAATTGTGTTTGGCATTATTATGCATATGTTCATATTCTATGTCCATATTAACACAGAAACTCATTTTTAAACCATTTTGAAATTCCATTAAATCATTTAACTAGGCTGAATTAACTGTAGTTTGACTGGAGATTACTGATGTAAGCAATAAATAATGACTATTTGAGTACTGTATATTTAGGTAATTCACATTTCTAAACCTCCCTGTTTGGTGTTTACACTTTTAATTTTTTTTTTTTTTTTTGGCTTATTGAATTTTTTCTTTCCTCTTATTTGCCATAGTTGTTTCTCCTCTTTCCTTAAATAAATTTTGTAGAATCCATGCTATCACTATTCTGGTTCTTATTTATACCTGATTTGGTGTCATTCTTTTCCTGAGTCTACCAGTACTAGAACTAACTGTAGGGGAACAGAGAAAAGTAGCAGTGACTACTGTTTACTGCTCAGCAACGGATTCATACTTTACTCTTTCCTAGGAAACATTACTATAGGAGAAAAATTCACTTCAGGGCCAATGGGAAATTTTGCTGCTCATGGTGGAGGTGTTTAGACACAAATTTAGGCCAAGTATATTTGTATTTCAATTATTTCTTCTTTCTACTGATCAACAACAGCTGCTGGAGAATTCATTATCAATTATTTCTCTCCTCCAACTATGGATCACTTGGCTTCAGAGAGTTTAGCATACACATTCACTCACAGGTATATATATATTTATGCTTATATTCTCAGTAACATATATGTTCCCTAACACATAAAAAGTCTTACATTATGTTTTTTTTAAATTTCAATTTTATTTTATTTTTTTTATACAGCAGGTTCTTATAGTTATCCATTTTATACATATTAGTGTATATATGTCAATCCCAATTTCCCAATACTTCACACAACTACCCGCCCCCCCCCACCCCGGCACTTTAACCCCTTGTTGTTCATACGTTTGTTCTCTACATCTGTATCTCTATTTCTGCCCTGCAAACCAGTACATCTATACCATTTTTCTAGGTTGCACATATATGTGTTAATATACGATATTTGGTTTTATCTCTCTGACTTACTTCACTCTGTATGACAGTCTCTAGGTCCATCCACATCTCTACAAATGACACAGTTTCATTCCTTTTTATGTCAGAGTAATACTTCACTGGTTATACGTACGACATCTTCTTTATCCATTTTTCTGTTGATGGCCATTCAGGTTGCTTCCATGACCTGGCTATGGTGAATATTGCTGCAATGACCATTGGGGTGCATATGCCTTTTTAAATTATGGTTTTCTCTGGTTATATGTCCTGTAGGCGGGATTGCTGGGTCATATGGTAGTTCTATTTTTAGTTTTTTAAGGAACCTCCATACTGTTCTCCCTAGTGACTGTATTAATTTAATTCCCACCAACAGTGTAAGAGGGTTCCCTTTTCTCCTCACCCTCTCCAGCATTTGTTGTTTGTAGATTTGTTGATGATGCACATTCTAACTGGTGTGAGGTGATACCTCATTGTAGTTTTGATTTGCATTTCTCTAATAATTAGTGATGTTCAACAGCTTTTCATGTGCTTCTTGGCCATCTGTGTGTCTTCTTTGGAGAAATGTCTGTTTAGGTCTTCTGCTCATTTTCTGATTGGGTTGTTTGCTTTTTTAATATTGAGCTGCATGAGCTATTTATATATTTTGCAGATTAATCATCTGTCCACTGTTTCATTTGCAAATATTTTCTCCCATTGAGGGTTGATTTTCATCTTGTTTGTAGTTTCCTTTGCTGTGCCAAAGTTTTAAGTTTCATTAGGTCCCATTTGTTTATTTTTGTTTTTATTTCCTTTACTCTAGGAAGTGAATCAAAAAAAATCTTGCTGCGATTTATGTCAAAGTGTGTTCTTCCTACATTTTCCTCTAAGAGTTTTATAGTGCCCAGTCTTACATTTAGGTCTCAAATCCATTTTGAGTTTATTTTTGTGTATGGTTTTAGGCAGTGTTCTAATTTCATTCTTTTCCATGTAGCTGTCCAGTTTTCCCAGAACCACTTATTGAAGAGACTGTCTTTTCTCCATTGTATATCCTTGATTCCTTTGTCATAGATTAGTTGACCATAGGTGCATGAGTTTATCTCTAGGCTATCTATCTTGTTCCACTGATCTTTATTTCTGTTTTTGGGAGAGTACCATATTGTCTTGATTACTGTAGATTTGTAGAATAGTCTGAAGTCCGGGAGCCTGATTCCTTCAGTTCCATTTTTTTCCCTCATGACTGCTTTGGCTATTTGGGGACTTTTGTGTCTCCATACACATTTTAAGATTTTTTGTTCTACTTCTGTAAAAAATGCCATTGGTAATTTGATAGGGATTGCATTGAATTTGTAGGTTGCTTTGGGTAGTATAGTAATTTTCACAATATTGATTCTTCCAATCCGAGAACATGGTATATCTCTCCATCTGTTTGTATCATCTTTAATTTGTTTCATCAGTGTCATATAGTTTTCTGCATACAGGTCTTTTGTCTTCCTAGGTAGGTTATTCCTAGATATTTTATTCTTTTTGTTGCAATGGTAAAGGGGAGTGTTTCCTCTCTCAGATTTTTCATCATTGGTGTATTGGAATGCTAGAGATTTCTGTGCATTAATTTTGTATCCTGCTACTTTACCAGATTCACTGATTAGCTCTAGTAGTTTTCTGGTGGCATCTTTAGGATTCTCTCTATATAGTATCATGTCATCTGCAACAGTGAGAGTTTTTCTTCTTCTTTTCCAAGTTGTATTACTTTTACTTCTTTTTCTTCTCTGATTGTTTTGGCTAGGACTTCCAAAACTATGTTGAATAATAGTGGTGAGAATGGACATCCTTGTCTTATTCCTGATCTTAGATGAAATGCTTTCAGTTTTTCACCATTGAGAATGATGTTTTCTGTGGGTTTGTTGTATACAGCCTATATTATGTTGAGGTAGGTTCCCTCTGTGCCCACTTTCTGGAGAGTTTTTTATCATAAAGTGGTGTTGAATTTTGTCAAAAGCTTTTTCTGCATTTATTGGGATGATCATATGGTTGTTCTCCTTCAATTTGCTATTATGGTGTATCACATTGATTGATTTGCATATATTGAAGAATCCTTGCATCCCTGGGATAAATCCCACTTGATCATGGTGTATGATCTTTTTAATGTGCTGTTGGATTCTGTTTGCTAGTATTTTGTTAAGGATTTTTGCATCTATATTCATCAGTGATATTGGTCTGTAATTTTCTTTTTTTGTAGTATCTTTGTCTGGTTTTGGTATCATGGTGATTGTGGCCTCATAGAATGAGTTTGGGGTTGTTTCTTCCTCTGCAATTTTTGGAAGAGTTTGAGAAGGATGGGTGTTAGCTCTTCTCTAAATGTTTGATAGAATTCACCTGTGAAGCCATTTGGTCCTGGACTTTTGTTTGTTGGAAGATTTTTAATCAAAGTTTCAATTTCATTACTTGTGATTGGTCTGTTCATATTTTCTATTTCTTCCTGGTTCAGTCTTGGAAAATTATATCTTTCTAAGTATTTGTCCATTTTTTCCAGGTTGTCCATTTTATTGGCATAGAGTTGCTTGTAGTAGTCTCTTAGGATGCTTTGTATTTCTGCAGTGTCTGTTGTAACTTCTCCTTTTTCATTTCTAATATTATTGATTTGAATCCTTTCCCTCTTTTTGTTGATAAGTCTGGATAATGGTTTATCAATTTTGTTTTTCTTATTAAAGAACCAGCCTTTAATTTTATTGATCTTTGCTATTGTTTTCTTTGTTTCTATTTCATTTATTTCTGCTCTGATCTTTATGATTTCTTTCCTTCTATTAACTTTGGGTTTTGTTTGTTCTTCTTTTTCCTGTTCCTTTACGTGTAAGGTAAATTATTTACTTGAGATTTTTCTTTTTTTGTGAGGTATGCTTGTACTGCTATAAGCTTCATTCTTAAAACTGCTTTTGCTGCATCCCATAGATTTTGGATCATCGTGTTTTCATTGTCATTTGTCTCTAGGTATTTTTTGATTTCCTTTTTGATTTCTTCAGTGATCTGTTTGTTATTAAGTAATGTATTCTTTAGCCTCCATTTTTTGTGTTTTTTATGTTTTTTTTCCCTGTAATTGATTTCTAATCTCAGAGCATCGTGGTCAGAAAAGATGCTTGATACAATTTCAATTTTCTTAAATTTACTGAGGCTTGATTTTTGACCAAGGATGTGATGTATCCTGGAGAATGTTCCATGTGCACTTGAGAAGAAATTGCAATCTGCTGTTTTTGGATGGAATTATCTATAAATATCATTTAAATATATCTGGTCTATTGTGTCGTGTAAAGCTTGTCTTTCCTTATTAATTTTCTGTTCACATGATCTGTCTATTGGTGTAAGTGAGGAGCTAAAGTCCCACACTATTATTGTGTTACTGTTGATTTCCTCTTTTATAGCTGTTAGCAGTTGCCTTATGTATTGTGGTGCTACTATGTTGGGTGCATATATATTTTTAATTGTTTTATCTTCTTCTTGGATTGATCCCTTGATCATTATGTAGTGCCCTTCCTTGTCTCTTGTAACATTCTTTATTTTAATGTCTATTTTATTTGATATGAATATTGCTACTCCAGCTTTCTTTAGATTTCCATTTGCATGGAACATCTTTTTTCATTCCCTCACTTTCAGTCTGTATGTGTCCCTAGGTCTGAAGTGGGTCTCTTGTAGACAGCAAATATATGGGCCTTGTTTTCCTATCCATTCAGTGAGCCTGTGTCTTTTGGTTGGAGCATTTAATCCATTCACTTTTAAGGTAATTATCGATATGTATGCTCCTGTTACCATTTTCTTAATTGTTATGTGTTTGTTTTTGTAGGTCTTTTTCTTCTCTTGTGTTTTCCACTTAGAGAAGTTCCTTTAGCATTTGCTGTAGAGCTGGCTTGGTGGTACTGAATTCTCTTAGCTTTTGCTTTTCTGTAAAGGTTTTGATTTCTCCATCAAATCTGAATGAGATCCTTGCTGGGTAGAGTAATGTTGGTTGTAGTTTCTTCCCTTTCATCACTTTAAATATATCATGCCACTACCTTCTGGCTTGTAGAGTTTTTGCTGAGAAATCAGCCATTTACCTTATGGGAGTTCCCTTGTATGTTATTTGTTGTTTTTCCCTTGTTCCTTTCAATAGTTTTTCTTTGTCTTTAATTTTTGTCAATTTGATTAGTATGTGTCTCAGCATGTTTCTCCTTGAGTTTATCCTGCCTGGGACTCTCTGTGTTTCTTGGACTTGGGTAGCTATTTCCTTTCCCATCTTAGGGAAGTTTTCAACTATAATCTCTTCAAATATTTTCTCAGGTCCTTTCTCTCTCTCTTCTCCTTCTGGGACCCCTATAATGCTAATGTTGCTGTGTTTAATGTTGTCCCAGAGGTCTCTTATGTTGTCTTCATTTCTTTTCATTTATTTTCTTCATTCTGTTCCATGGCAGTGAATTCCACCATTCTGTATTCCAGGTCACTTACCCGTTCTTCTGCCTCTGTTATTTTGCTATTGATTCCTTCTTGTGTACTTTTCATTTTTAGTTATTGTATTGTTCATCTCTGTTTGTTTGTTCTTTAATTCTTATAGGTATTTTTTCTTTAATTCTTCTATGTCTTTGTTAAACATTTATTGCATCTTCTCAATCTTGCCTCCATTCTTTTCTGACGTCCTGGATCATCTTCACTTTCATTATTCTGAATTCGTTTTCTGGAAGGTTGCTTATCTCCACTTCATTTAGTTGTTTTTCTGGGGTTTTATCTTGTTCCTTCATCTGGTACATAGTCCTCTTCCTTTTCTGTCTTTCTGTGAATGTGGTTTCTGTTCCACAGGCTGCAGGATTGTAGCTCTTCTTGCTTCTGCTCAAGTCTTACATTACTTCTTATGAAGTATTTGTTTAAAAATGAACATTGAACAATTATTGTGAACTTACAATAATGAAAATATCAATCTGGCTTGTTATGTAAATTCAACACCTTATTCTTATACACTTATGTCAACATAAATTATATCAATATGTATTTTAGTTTGA
This sequence comes from Tursiops truncatus, assembly GCF_011762595.2. Taxonomy (NCBI): domain Eukaryota; kingdom Metazoa; phylum Chordata; class Mammalia; order Artiodactyla; family Delphinidae; genus Tursiops; species Tursiops truncatus. Next base: position 35,352,810 of record NC_047041.1, read on the forward strand.
ATCATATAATCTTTAGACAATTTAAATTAAATATTTCAAAGATTCAATTTTTAGTAGTTAGTAAATAAGTTAAATATATATTTAAGTAGGTATAATTCATATACTGATGCCCATGCAAGCCAAGTGCTAGATTTTCAACTAACCTGAAATTAAAATGCTTGTGTTCAAATGGAAAAAGAAAAGTGAATCTTAATACATGGAAAATCAAGTAGAGGAAAGAAGAAAGGAAGAAAAGAATGAAATGAAAGAGAAGAGAGGAAAAAAATTGAGAAAGGAAGGAAGGAAGAAAGCAATAGAAATACTCTCCTAAATACTTTATACACACTACTTTACTCTATCTCAATAAACTCCTACAAAGTAGACACTATTGTTACCACCATTTAAAAGATGAGAAAACAAATGCAGAGTGAGTTCATGTAACTTCCCCAGACCATATAGTCCGAGAATCATAGAACAATAATTTGAACCTAGGGAACCTCATGCCGAAGTTAAAACTCTTAACCACTTTATACTACTGTCTTTATCACAGGTGAGAAAATATAAGATACAGTAGCATTATCAGTGCCCTTCAAATAGCAAGCATAATTTAAGTAATGTTTCAGCAGCCTCCTCCTTAATAAAGTGATCTCAATGGCAAATACTTGGCTTTTGAATCAGGTAAGCCTGATTTCTCTTCTCAAGTTGGCACACCAAAACTCTTAAAACTCATTTCACTTATTTAAACTTATTTAACCTGTGACTCTTAATTAAGGACTAAGATAAGGTGTTTCAGCAAATAATTTGACAAGGTAAATATATTTAGAGTCAAATAGAATTATTTTGAATATTGGCTTCCCCACTTTCACTTTGGATAAATTGTTAGTCACTCACTCTGAGTAGATAATATGAGAATAGTCTTAATTATTTTATTAAACTATTATCAGTATTAAATAAGATAAAATAGTAAATGTAATATAACAATGTGTGCAAAGTTCAAAACAGTGTACGTAAATCAGAGATAACATTTGATAAATCTAAAAATGTACAGTTACTGATTAAAATTTCCTTGCAATTCTTCATTCTTTTAAAATATGAGAATAATTCTATATATCTCACAGCTGAATTGGGGTAAGATTTAAAAGTGGAGTGCACTTAGGTATCTAGAGATAGAACAGTTCCTGCCATATGTTTGGTACTCAGAATATATGATTGCCTTGCTTCATGTATCTCTTATTTATACTTTAATTAACTTTAAGTGATTTCCAACTGATAGGTAACATTCCCATATTACTCAACATGTCAATTTGCTGCCTATCTTTCTAGGAATCTCCCCAACCAAGCTCTGTTATGTGCTTTATTATAAAAAAAATCCATTATGTTGTCTCAGTAGCATCCACTTGGAAAAGTAAGTTGACAGCAAACTAAGCATGCTGTTTCTCTTACATAAAAACATTATCTTAGGTTACAAAGTCATAATATAGCAATTTCTTAAAATAAACATATAACTGAAACTGTGTCATCAAAACCAGGGGTCTGGAAACTTTTTCTCTAAAGAGGTAAATAGTAAATATATTAAGTCATATGGTCGCTATTACAACTAATAAACTTGGCCATTGTAGCATGTATGCCTCTATAAGGAATATATTTTTTATAATGGTGGAAATTTCCTCCAATTATATTTTACTTACAGAAGTAGAATGTGGGCTCTATTAGGCACACAGATTACAGTTTCTCATCCTTGACCGATATCAGTGGTTTAATTGAAATGTGGAATAAGAACTTGCTAATTTATTCAAGAAAAACTTATTTAAGACAAAAAAAAAATAACAGAAGTAACCATCATCAATATTATTGATTATAAACTCTTCGTGGACAGGGAAGTGGGTTTTGTGGTATTTTATGTTTTTATAGAGTTGATGTTCAATAATTATATATTAATTCATTTAGTCATAAGGGAATATTTATTGAGTGCTTAAGATATGAATAAATGAACTAGTACTTTGATTCCATCTCAAATAAATTTTGTCATAAGTATTAAAATGGCAGTAATTCTTCTAGTTTTTCTGTAGACATTGAAGAGAGGATATACTTGCTACAAATAATTCTGATCTTCCTAAATAGACACTGAATATGAGGTACAGAAACATATCAAAAGGGACAAATAATAACTGTTTACCTGGTTAATAAGGATCAGAACTAGGTGTATAATGTTAAATAATTTCTGAGAAAGGAAAGCAGTAACAGTTCTAGAAGTTTGTTATGATAGCTAGGAAAGGGTTTGAGAAAAATTGTCATGTGAAACAGAAAGAAAAATCACAAATATATGTGGAAGTCAAAGTTGCATGACTAGAAGTTAAGTGCAATTTGAATAAACATTATTAATCATAGGCTTACAGGAAAAAAGGTTGAATAATAGAGAAGAAAACATTTAAACTGAGTGTCTACAATGTATTAAGACATTTGAGTAATGAAAAACTGCACCTTTTTGCTTGGTTCTTTAGCTTATTGTTAATCAGAAAATGATGAAATATTATCCCACTACAATAAAAAATACTTAAAAATTCAGATATGGTTTTATCATACATTTTACCCAACCAATCAAAATACTTTGAATATCCTAGAGAAAGAGGGCTTTGACCAGAAGTTTGGATAATATAATGAAGTCAAGGTTAGAATGGAAGCAGACCTTCATTTAAATTATAACAAAGGAATAAAAGAAAATACAAAGACAAAAGTAGGCTGAATGATCAATGGATCCCTGACTTAATTTGCTGTGGCTATATATAGTGACTCTGTTTCTGGTAGAAAAGTCAATTTTAGTAGAAAAAATGACTAGCTTTTAATGAATGAATTTCCCTGACTGAATTATGAATGCTTAAATTTATTCCTAGGTATTTATGGACTCAGAAAAGAAAAAAAAAAGCAGAAATGATTTCAGAACACAACTGGATATAAAATACAATTTGTAAATGTTATTAAAAGATACGCTTTTAAAAACTCTGGGATATAAAAATCTGAAATAGAATAAATTAATTTGGACAAAACTAGAGCTATTAATAAAATGAACTACAGAAGGAGCTTTTGAAGGATTCATACAAGAAGGTAGAAGATTTGAATTATGAACTGAAGATATTTGTAATACAGAAAGATGTCACTGAATCTAGATTGAGCAAATGTTGATGAGTTGATTTAGAAAATACTCTGTCTAGAAATATGTAGGTGGATTTTATTTCAGACCCTAAATAATTTAGGTCAATTTCCCGCAAGATATACTGACCAAAAATGAGCAAGTCTAGATTGTTTCTCTAGAAAAAGTATGAACTTTATCATACAACTCAATAACAACAATGACAACAACAACAAAAGCCAATTGAAAAATGGGCAGAAGACCTAAATAGACATTTTTCCAAAGCATATACACAGACGGCCAATAGACACATGAAAATATGCTCAACATCACTAATTATTGATATTAGAGAAATGCAAATCAAAACAACAGTGATGAAATACCACCTCACACCAGTCAGAATGGCCACCATTAAAAAGTCCACAAATAGGGTGGGAGGGAGACGCAAGAGGGAGGGGATATGGGGATACATGTATACATATAGCTGATTCACTTTGTTATACAGCAGAAACTCACACAACATTGTAAAGCAATTGTACTCCAATAAAGATGTTAAAAAAAAAAGTCCACAAATAACAGATGTTGGAGAGGGTGTGGAGAAACGGGAACCCTCTTATGCTGTTGGGCGGAATGTATCAATAAATTGTGGAATCACTATGGAGAACAGTATGGAGGTTCCTCAAAAAACTAAAAATAGAATTGCCATATGAGCCTGCAATCTCACTCCTGGGCATATATGTGGAGAAAACTATAATTTGAAAATATACATGTACCCCAATGTTCACTGCAGCAATATTCAGTATAGCCAAGACATGGAAACAACCTAATGTTCATCAAGAGATGAATGGATAAAGAAGATATGGTACATATATACAATGGAATACTATTCAACCATAAAAAAGAATCAAATAATGCCATTTGCAGCAACATGGATGGACCTAGAGATTATCATACTAAGTGAAATAAGTCAGAATGAGATAAACAAATACCATATGATATCACTTATATGTGGAATCTAAAATATGACACAAATGAACTTATCTCCAAAACAGAAACAGACTTACAGACATAGAGAACAGATGTGTGATTACCAAGTGGGAGAGTGGGTGAGGGAGGAATGGATTGGGAGTTTGGGATTAGTAGATGCAAACTATTATATATAGAATGGATAAACAACAAGGTCCTACTGTATAGCACAGGGAACTATATTCAATATCCTGGGATAAACCATAATGGAAAATAATATAAAAAAGAATATATATATATATATATATATATATATATATATATATATATATATATATATATATATATGTATAACTGAATCACTCTGCTGTACAGTAGAAATTAACACAGCATTGTAAATCAACTATAATTCAATAAAATAAATTTAAAAAAATAAAAGAAGTATGAGCTTTAAACTCCACAGTATTATGAAAGAGTAAATTGTCCCCATAAAAATAGGAGCAAAAAGAATAATTAATATACCGAAGTCAATCATATTCAAATTTCTGGTCAATGTCATAAAACATGAGAAAATAATAAAACATAAATATTTGATAAGAGAAGTAAAAATCATTTCTATTTGAGAATAATGTGATTCAATAACAAGAAAACAAAACAGTTGATTAAAGATAATAGAAGTTTATGAAAAAACTAAACATTTTTTAAATGATCAAAATAATCAGTAGGGAAATACAAACTGTTAAAAATGTGAGAAAAGAAAAATTGCACAAATTGAGAGAATTTAATTTATGAAAGGAAGAATCTAAACGTAGTACAAATGTTTTTTTCTTCTTAAATCAATACATGGTTTCATCTTAACTCTAGTTAGTAGTAATTGGGCAATGGGGGGGGGAATATTTTTAATTCTATAGAATAATTTGTTCTCTATAAGAACATAAAATTTATCTGGAAGACACGGTTGGCCCTTTATATCCACAATTCCCCATTCATGGATTCTAGTAATGTTACATATTTACTGAAAAATAGCCATTTATACACTGAGTTCAAACCCATATTGGTCAAGGGTCAACCTGTATTCTTTAATTTCTTTCCATAACACTTTGTAGTTTTCAGTGTAAAATTATTTCACATATTTTGTCAGATTTATCCTTAAATATTTCACATTTGTAGATATTATTGTAACTTAGTATTTTTATTTTTATTTTTACTTTTTCTTTCCAGTTGTTGGAATCATTGTTAGGATACAGAAACACAATTGCTTCTCATAGGTTGATCTTGTCCTGCAGTTCTGTTAAGGTCACTTAGTAGGTGTAGTAGCTAATTTATAGATTTCATAACATTTCTTATGTAGATGATTGTGTCATATTTGAATAAAGACATTTCTATTCTTTTCTTTCCTATTTTTTTTTAATTTATTTTTTTGCTTATTGCACTGGCTAGAGCATCCTGTACTATGTTGAGTAGAAGTGTTGAGAACAGTCATCCTTGCCTTGTTTCTGATCTTGGGAGAACAACATTCAGACTTTCACTCTGAATTCCTGAAATAAGCCCAAATTTATCATGATTGATGAAAATTTTCATATATTGTGGCTTTAATTTGCTAAAAATTTGCAAGAATTTTTTCTTCTACGTTATGAAAGATATTGTACCATAGTATTCTTTTCTTGTATGGTCTTTGCCTGGTGTTAATATCAGTATTTCTGGGCTCATAAAATTAGTTGTATGTTCCCTCATCCTCAATGTTTTAGAGGAGATTTTGTAAAATTAGCATTGTTTTCTTAAACATTTGGTACAATTCACCCGTAAAGCCACTGAGCATGAGAATTTTTTTGTGAAAATGTTTTAATTAAAAATTCAATTTATTTACTAGAGATAGAGCTATTCTTGTTTGTTATGTGTATTTGTTGCTTTCTTCCTTACTAAGAGACCACTGATTTTTTTTTAATTTTATTTATTTATTTATGGCTGTGTTGGATCTTCCTTGCTGCACAAGGGCTTTTCTCCAGTCATTGCGAGCAGGGCCACTCTTTGTTGCCACAGCATGTGGGATATTCCTGGACCAGGGCTTGAACCTATGTCTTCTGCACTGGCAGGCGTACTCCCAACCACCGCACCACCAGGGAAGTCCCGAGACCACTGATTTTGATTGTGCATAAAAACATACCCAGTTAAACATATTTGCCTTCCCAGACTCCTTTTCAGATAGGAATGACCCATGTGACATTTTTCTGGCCAATAAGATATAGGTAGAAGTCTGCTAGGCATTTTAGAGGAAGGTTTTTCTTTCAAAACACAAATCCTACTTCTCCACAACTTCCTTTTACATATACCCAAGACAAAAGCTAAATTGTATGCATGATGGAACAAAAAGTTAGAAGGAATAAGAATCTTTGATTATATACTTGATTAGCTGTAATATCTTTAGCTACTCCTGAAAACCCAATACTTTTTAAACAATCTGGATTTTTACATAATGATATGCTAACTACATATGAATAATTACTCATATCAAGTACTTAGATTAAATCTGTAAGCTATTATTCTTTATTTTAAGTGTTATTCTATTTTTGTTTTCATTGCCAGTTGCATATTTAGTAGAGTTTCATATCAATTTACTATTTTGATATTTTCTAAAATATCACATTATAAGTTCAATACTTTGTAAATCTTTTTGCATGTGGCCTGGCCATTTTGTCTTTCTATTCTCAAAATTTTTAAACAAATAATTAAATAAGTCTTCAAAATACATACCATTCTCTGAGGTAATAAACAAAAGTTCAGGTTCACATAGAAATCTCAGAATCACAATATGCTGGTTTTGGCTATCATCACTTATAAAATAAAATTATTGATTTTTTGGACTTGAGTATTTCCTGGTTACATTCATTGCAGAAAATCATAAGCATCTGAATTTGAGGAAACTTTTCTCAGATAGATAGATAGATACATATAGATATAGATACAGATATAGATATTCGTATTCTATATGAATATCTAAATATGAATATATAGATATTCATATTTATTCATGATATAAATATTTAGGGATTTTTATCCAATTTTGTTTGAACTATTAAACAATGGGATCAATTTACATGAACACATAATATATGATCATACATGAAAAGAATGAGAAATTATGTAGCCTATAAAATGATGTAAATCTGTATTTATTGACATAGAAATATGTATAAATAAGTCCCCCACATATGAACCTTCAAGTTGTGAACTTTCAAAGTTGTGAAAGTGCATTTGCATATCTAATCCATAAGTTAGTTCATGTGTCTGGTGTACATTGTCATATATGTCCATCCTCTACAAGTGGTTGTGCTTTGTATACTTTACTGTACAGTACTTTATATAGTACAGTAGTATAGTATCTTTATTTCAAGACCAGGATGTCCAGAAGCAAGTGTAAGAGATTCATGACACAGGAAATGGCAAGGGAATTTCCTTTATTTGAGAAGGCACTGTTAGTTTTTGAGGCACAGGACCCGAATGTAGAATAGTACATGAGGTTTGCAGCAGCCTTTCAGAAGGCAATCCAGTACTACCGTGTCATCTATGATGAGAAGAAAAAAAAAGCTACTACCCAGACATCACTGGATCATTTTTTCAAGAGGGTAGATAGAACTGAATCCAGCAAGGAACCAGAACCTTTGCTATCAATGTCAGGACTGAGTGAAATTGCAGCATGCCTTCAGTCTCCTATTCCTTCAGCTCTACCATCTCCCACCTCCTCTCCCTCCTCCAATCAGTAACTCTTCTTGCCTGTTCACTCTATGCCAGCCCCTGTATGCCAGCTGTTGTACTGTACTACTGTACTTTCAAATGTACTGTAATGTAAGATTAAAAATGTTTTCTTTACTTTTTGTGTTTGTTTGTTTTTATGTATTATTTGTGCAAAAATTATTATAAACCTGTTACAGTACTGTACAATATAGCTGATTGTGTTAGTTGGGTACCAAGGCTAACTTTGTTGGACTTATGAACAAATTGGACTTATGAACATGCTCTCAGAATGGAATTCATTTGTATATAGGGGATTTAATGTACAAAAAGTCATTAAATGAAGAGCAAGGTCACAACTAGTATGTATCATATAAATCAATTCTTATTAAAGGTATGATATAAACCGTGTGAAAATTAGAGTTACACAAAATTATATTTTATGTGTTATCATGTATTTTGTTATGTTATTTATATTAGGCTATATTGCAAGAGAATACCAGAACTATCTGGAAGGAATTTTACCAAAATTATTACCTAAAAATAATTTGTAGGTAATAATTTTTAAATAAATGAGTGATTTAATTCCTACAATAAAACTGTACAGTTTTTGTTTTGCTTCTCTAGATATGTTAAGACCAGATGATAAATCACTTAGTTCTATACTTAAACATGAGTAATGAATAAATATATGTTGCTACAGTTAAATTTTGAAACAAAAAAGCAGTTTTATTGACACAGTGTTGATGAATGTAGGTCAATATGGAGCAGGAATAAACTCTGTCAATAGAGAAATAAATCAAGTTTTGGAATAAAGATATACTATTGTATTTGGAAATTAGACGTATCTTATTTTAAATAGTGAAGTTTATTAAGACTAAAATAGCTTATCATCTGTTATGTTACACTATATTTACTAAGAAATAACTAGTAAGCTAAAAAATATTTTTAAACAGGTCCCGAGGAAATAGATCCCATATAACTTCACACTGTAATATCAATTTGCTCTAGGACATGCCTTGAAGACTGTTAAGATTTTGTTCTTTCTTTTTTTCTTTCTTAACTGCTTTATTCTATATGTTGCCTTAAAAAATCCATATATAAGTTCTTGCCTAGAAGATAGCTTCAGAATCATAATGATGTGCTTTCAGTAAATTGAAACATCTTAAGTTTATAACAAAATCATCTTAAAATAATGTCAAAATTGGTAAAAAATTGATAGATACAATATTTGAAGTTTTTAACCATGAATAGTCACCTGATGGAAAGTAGAATGCAGTATTCTTCATTTGATTAATTTGATTATCCAAATGATACTATAGTCATACACACAGAAATATAATGCTAAATCAAGAATTGTTATGAAACCATTAAACTTCATTTTTATTCTCTGTCTCCCCAAGGGACATATATTGTGAATAGGCAGGGTACAGAAAAGAAGTGAAGAGCAATGCTACAGTATTCTAAAATGACTTATCTTCATTTTTTTTCCAGTCTATACTAACAGATCTAAGGACTCAGGCTTATATGAAGATAGAAGGATAGGAAAGAAAAAGAGACATATAAAAATGTTACATATATGGCACAGTGATCTCAGTCTAGAACCCAGCAATACTGAGAGGGAGATTTATTACCTGCATTTTATAGATGAGTAAACTGAAACATTGAAAATTACATGAAATTTAAAATTTTTGACTGAGAGATAGTAAAGATTTTAAAACTATTACTGAATAATTCTAATCTCCATTGAATTATAGTATACCTTCAAAGTTACAAATTCATAAATTTATATGTTGGTAGAACTACATGGAAAGTTACCTCTCCTCCCAGAATGGTGGCAGCAAAGGGAAATACATATTTAAGTTCACTTTATAAATTAAAAAAATAAATTTTCCAATTTTTTCCAAACACTGTTATTGTCTCAAAAATGTTTTCCTGTTGAAAAACACAGATGACTTATATTAATTTATGTCAATCAATTACCAGAAAACATAATTATCTCGAGGTTATATTGTTTGGTCTTATTTTCTAAAACCTCAAGCTGTTACTATATATTGAACAAAATGGTAAATTAATTCTAAGGAGAATAAAAACAAGTAACAGTTGTAATTTTTGTCAGGCTGACAGCATATAATTGGCTAAAAGCAACCATAGATTAAATAAATATTGGATTTTGAACAGAAGTGTCAAACCAGGCTTACATTATGAGATTTTTTTTTTTTGGTTTTGGTAATTTATTCATATGAATATTACAGTTATGCATTTTGTTAAACTTCTGAGGCTTCTCCACTTCCTAGTCATATGAACGTTGACAGTTTACTTAAAGCAAACAGAAATGTACTGCCCAGATCTTTCTTCAAGAAGGGTCTTTTTGAAAAACTTTGGAGGAATTTGGGTAGTTTGACAGCCTCTTTTACCTCCTTTTGATTTACCTTTGCTTTTGAGTTTAGATTATAATCTTCTAGGGATGGCCCTAGCCAATGACCAAACGGGACTGAGATACATGCACCTGGCATTAAACATAATGTGACGTGCATTTTACAGGTAATCTTTGCTGGAAAGCTCTCCTTTGACCTAGCAGAGACTTTTCTACATTTACTTCATGATCCAACAACTCCTCTTGCCAAAATTTACTTTCTTTATTTTCTTTTTCAGGTATAATACACCCCCTCAATTTTTTGTACTTTTAACTCTATGTCAGCCTCTCCTTTCCAGAGGACAAAACTGACACAGATGTTCCAGGAGTCATTTGAGAAAGCAGAGAGTGAGATAGAATTGGGGAGCTTGATGACTCATCCGCTGGCAACAAGGACACTATGTTAGGGGTTTTGTGGGTTAGGGTAGTCCTGGGAAAAAATTGACAGCTCAATTGCTAAAACTTTCACAGATGGTGACTGGAGAGAATGTTCAATAAAAAGAAAGACTCTGGTCTGTGCAGTGATATAGGAACTGTAAAAATATGAGGATGCAGGAGTGAGAGAAAGAGGAGATAGAAAATTTCCATACAAGGAAAATAGAATAGGCTGGTTGTTATTAAGTGATACTGATACTCTACAGAAGAAAAATGGAAAGCTTAACAAATAACTAAAAACTAAGTGTGAAGGCCAGAGACTTTCTCTGATATTTTACAAGGAGAAAAGAAGAAGGTGAACACCAAACATAGGATTGAGTAATCAGAGTGGCTAAATTTTAAAAATGATGTAATGATCGGCTAAGGCAGGTCTATAATGACAGGGTCTGAGCCTGGGAAATGGCAAAATGCTTGGCTGTCAGGTCAGGGATCTGGAAAGGAAAGGGTTATAAGATTAGAGACAAGGAGATCTGTGTAAAGTCATGTGGATGAACATACGCGGATGAACATATGCGAGTGTAAATATTATAGTATTACTCAAATTTTATGTAGTGCTATCATTCAGGTCACAATGTATTTACGAAACTAGGTTCTCATATGGTGTTGCATCCTCAGGAGGAAGGATACATGGCCCTAGGAACCAATGAGTGGAAGTAGGCTTTGCCATCATTTTCAGTGCCTCATTGGTGAATTTTGTTTTCTGTCACAAAATCTGGACTCTGTAGGTATGGAGGTTCTAAACCTAAAAGGGGGCATATAATTGCCAGGCAACGCCGAAAATTTCTCACTGAAACTACGTTACCTGTTACATTTGATGCCAGTTCAGCAACATAAAACCTTATATGGTTCAACTGTTTAAGTGTGCCTAAATTAGGGTTGGGTAGTAAATGGATTCCTGGCACCAAATCCAGCATACAGTGGGTTCACTGAGCTTTTGGATCTACCCAGTGATCATTTCTTCAGTCCCTGAATTCATAATTGAGATTAATATACTTGGCAGCTGGAGCAACCCCCATATTGAATTAAGAGTTATCTCAATGGGGAAAAGCTATCTTAGTGAGAAAGCCGAGAGGAAATGTCTGAAACTGTCTTCCTCTGGCCAACATAATAAATTAAACATAATACTGCATTGGAGTGGAGACAGTGTAGACTACTGCTACACTTAAAGTTCTAAAGGATACAGGAGTAGTAGATGCTATCATAGCAGAAATAGGCCATCCACCCTGACAAGGCAACGCAACTAGAATGAAAGCACTCATGCTTGTTAAAGAAGAGGCCTGAGAGGTTCTGCCCACAATGAAGTCTACAGTTTATGGGGCAAGGAAGTTATACACACACACACAAATATTTTCTCCATGTGGTGGAATGAAAGGGTTGGTTTTACTGAGAGTCACATCTTCCATTTTCATTCATTCTTTCATTCATATCAGTAGCTGGATTGCAAAAATTTCTTTGATGAGGAGGTGGTGAAAATTATGAACTTGCTCTTGTTACATTATAGCACAACCTGTGTATGACTTTAAATGTTAGATAATAATCCAAGTGTCCTCCAGGAAATACAATTATTTTGGGAGTGGAGTGGTGAGGAGAAAGAGAACATAGAATTTAGCTTAATCTATTTATCTGTTGAATGTTTCATTAAAATATTAGGAAAATAATAAAACAGCTATTCCTATTTTTTAAGAAAAATGTTGATCTGTATCTCATTTCTCTTTTATATTCATTGTACTCTTTCACATATAAACAAAACTAAGATCTGTCCGTTTTACTAATAATTACATTTTTAAAACTTTTACTGTGCACAATTTTTTATCCACATCAATCTAGCTCAGTTTTTAACCATGTGAAACTATACATTCTTTACTCCTTAGAATCTCTGTGATTTAACTTGATGTTCTTGCATGTCCTAAGTTTGTGCTGAAAGCTATGTCAACTAATTTTTCTATAAATAAATATAGCATTCCTGAATTGATCAGTTAAATTCATAAATATATTTTATCATGTGCTAAAATAATGATTGACAATATTGATTCTGGATGTTTTCTATTTTTTTGGGGAATTATACATGAGACAATTGTGTGATCACTTCTTTTTGGCTGAATATTTTGGCCAATTTTTATCTGTATTTGCCTTTGCTTTCCATATTTCCTCTTGTCTTAGAAAAGCTAATAATTCTAGACATCTCTGGCAATTAGTTCTTAACCTTGTTTTTATAGTCTAAAGCAATTCTTGACATACTGCTTCTTAGACTGAGGATATGCTAAAAGTACAAAATATGACTAAAATTCACAGTCCTAATGTTTGAATCTTGATATTATCAGCACTCTAAGATTAAATATAAAATGTTAGTGCCTTTTTATTATATAGTTAAAATATTCATAAGGAGTAGTTCAAAGTATCATTCTTACCTCAGAAGATTTGCTATTTGGTTTCAAATAAAAAGCAGTGTGAGTATACAAATACTTAAGAATAAAGAAATATTTTCATGGGATAGCACCTACTCTGAAAAGAAAATGAAAAGGTGTCTGCTTATTATTTTAGATTATATATTTTTTTCAGATTTGAAGAGCAAGAATAATAGTTCATGTTTTCTATTCAGATCTATTGAGCCAAGTTTATTGTTTAACCAGGTACAAAAGAAATAAAACACAATAGATTCATGAGGGAAAATCATGATAGATTCTCTCATGATTTAAACATCTTATTTTGGACTTGTATTAAATATGAATATGTCAACAAAGTTCAATGGATTAGAATCATATCACAAAGTGAAGGAATGAAAACCTGCTGGTAATATAAATCTGAGTAGATCTGGTGAGCAGGAAGTAGCAACTACTGTAGACAAAATAATAAAGCATATGTGAGACAAGAGGTGGAAAATAAATCCTACAAAAAAAAAAAAAAAAACAAGTGCCTACTACATTGCTGGTATGGAGCACATTTAGGAATCTTTGGAAGATAAAAGATAAGTTGCTGCATATTGTCCCTCCTATCACTAAGAAATAATCAAAACGTCTATTGGACCTCTTTGGACTTTGGAGAAAATGTCTGTCTCATTTGGGCATACTGCTCTGACCTATTCACTGAATGACACAGAGCTGGAGAGTCGATACAGCCTGGAATTAGGACTTGGAAGGTTAATCCGTAGCCAAGCATGCAAGTAGGACATTGAAGGTTAATCTTGGCCCTACCAGCTAAAAGCAAACTTCTGATGATCTTCACTAAGTATTTTTTTAATTAATTAATTAATTTATTTATTTTTGGCTGTGTTGGGTGTCCGTTACTGTGCAGGGGCTTTCTCTAGCTGCAGCGAGCCAGGGCTACTCTTCCTTGTGGTGCGCGGGCTTCTCATTGTGGTGGCTTCTCTTGTTGGGACCACAGGCTCTAGGCACGTGGGCTTCAGTAGTTGCAGCACGTGGGCTCAGTAGTTGTGGCTCACGGGCTTAGCTGCTCCATAGCATGTGGGATCTTCCCGGACCAGGACTCGAACCCGTGTCCCCTGCATTGGCAGGCGGATTCTCAACCACTGCACAACCAGGGAAGCCCTTCACTAACCATATATAGAGAAAAAAGTGATTTGCTACATCAACAGTTGATACAAGGTGCCAGAGGTACCATGGGATGTGTTTATTTGCTCTAGCAATAAAATCGCAAATGGAAGAGCAGCTGCCATTGAAGTCACCACCTGATTAAATGTATGATAGTCCACTATCATTCTGCACTGGTCAAATATGAAACTTGAATGAAGATTTTTTTTTAAAATACAAATATAGAGTTTATTGAAAGCTATTTCTATACCTACAACAAGCTAAATACATCTGTTCATACACATGTATACATAATTGCTCTGCCTGTAGTCTTAAATCAGAACTGAAACAGTAAATAAATATTGATATTCTTCTTTTTACAGACATTACTATACATTGACCTGTTTAAAAAATAAAAAAGTATTTCTCTATTTTTATTAAACTTTAAATAAAATATAACATATATACAGAAATGTACATAAATAATAAAAGTACAGTTTAATAAACTGGTGACACACCGTTGTAACTGTCTTTCAGATTATGAAATAGAAAATAACTGACATTCTTTAATCTACTTTATCACTTTATAGTCACTGCCCCAACTAAGTGTAACCGTTAGCCTCATCCAATGTCAGAAATCAATTTTCTTGTTTTTAAACTTGGATTGAATGAACTCATAAAGCAGATAATCTTTGATTCCTGGATTCTCCTCTTATTATTTGGGTGAGTCTTCCATGCTGCTCTATATAGTTATGTAGTTTGATATAGTTTGCTTATTTCCATTTATTCCACTGTGTGAATAGGTCATAATTTATTTATTTAATCTATTGTTAATGTTTTGACTATTGTAAATTGTTTGTCCATGATACTTTTTCATGTATTTTGATCAACATATGTATGCATTTCAGTCCCATATATGCCAGGAGTAAAGTTGATGAGTTATAGATTATTTGTATTTTCAGCTTTAGTAAATACTAGAAAACATTTTCCAAAGTGATTGTTCTAAATTATACTACTACAAGCAGGATATGAGAATTTCTGTTTACTTTACTCATCAGCATTTGATATTGTCTGTCTTTCTCATTTTAGCCATTCTGGTGGCTGTGTAAGGTAACTCTTTGTGGTTGTAATTTACCTTTATCTGAGAACTAGTAATGTTAATAAAGTTAGTAAAGTTAAGGGTCCCTTCAAATGCTTATTTCATATTTAGATAGCCCCTTTTATGAAACGTTCAAGGTTTGTTTGCCTTTTTAAAATTGGATTATTTGCTGTTTATATTTAGGAGTTCTTTGTATATTCTGGATATAGATCATTTGATAGTATCAGAGATTATCAGTCCAGGTTCTACCAGAGAAACAGAGAAAAACAAACAAATTATGTGTGTATATATATATATATATATGTATATATATATATATATATATACATTTCTCTTATGATTAGTGCATTTT
Source organism: Tursiops truncatus (assembly GCF_011762595.2). Lineage (NCBI taxonomy): Eukaryota > Metazoa > Chordata > Mammalia > Artiodactyla > Delphinidae > Tursiops > Tursiops truncatus. The sequence goes on from NC_047041.1 coordinate 35,368,440, forward strand.
GTGTAATCTTAAAGAAATATTTGTCTATGCTAAATTCATAAAGCAATTTTTCTATTTTCTTCTAAACAGATTTAAAACTTTCACATTTAGATTTAAAATCCAACTGAAATTGATTTGTATTACTTCCTGATTCAGTTTTGGGAGATTATACATCTATTTTAAAATTTATATTTGATGACTTTCATAAAAGTCATAATTAAATATTCCTGTAATTAAATATTCCTATATTTAGCCTTCTTTTATTTCCCTAACATTTATATATTCAATCATTTATTCCACCAATACTTATTAACCATCTATAATTTATAAGTATTGTACTGGAAATGGGATAGAATGATTTAAAATAAAAACAAATTTCCTTTTACCTTATTTTTTTCTGTTTTCTTTTTTATTACCTTTCTTTTTTTTTTTTTTTTTTTTCGGTACGTGGGCCTCTCACTGTTGTGGTCTCTCCCGTTGCGGAGCACAGGCTCCAGATGCACAGGCTCCAGGGCCATGGCTCATGGGCCCAGCCGCTCCGCGGCATGTGGGATCCTCCTGGACCGGGGCACGAACCCGTGTCCCCTGCATCGGCAGGCGGACTCTCAACCACTGCGCCACCAGGGAAGCCCACCTTTCATTTTTGATAACAAGCAAATGGATTTTTGTTCTTAAAAAAGGAAAAGTGTCAATTAATATCTATACTAAGGTTATAGCAGAATATACAAGAAACTAGTGAGGTAGATGATGATTTATGTAAAATTAATGATGGTTAAATTGTCATTTAAAAGTTGGGGGCTTCCCTGGTGGCGCAGTGGTTGAGAGTCTGCCTGCTAATTCAAGGGACACAGGTTCGAGCCCTGGTCTGGGAGGATCCCACATGCCGTGGAGCAACTGGGCCCGTGAGCCACAGCTGCTGAGCCTGCGCGTCTGGAACCTGTGCTCCTCAACAAGAGAGGCCGCGATAGTGAGAGGCTCGCACACTGCGATGAAGAGTGGCCCCCGCTTGCCACAATTGGAGAAAGCCCTCGCATGGAAACGAAGACCCAACACAGCAAAAATTAATTAATTAATTAATAAATTCCTATCCTCAACATCTTAAAAAAAAAAAATTGGAACCCTGCTCCCACCATCCATAATCATCATGCTATGCACTTGCCAAAGATAACTGATCCACAGGTCTCAATGTTTAGGTCATTTAGTCAGGGACGCCTTCTCAAATCCATATTATATGTTTCCATAGCACCTAAAATTGTATATAGTGTTTATAGTAATTATGAACAGTCATTTGTGTAATTATTAATTTAGAGTCTATTTTCTCTCTACTGAATGATATGTTTCACAAAAACAGAAGAAATGTAGGCTATCAGTTAATTAAAAATGGAAGAGCAGAAGAAAAAAATAGAGAAAAGAAGAAAGTGAGAGACAGAGAAAGAGGATGAGAGGAAGAAAGGAATTTATGAGGGTGTTGTGCTCATAATCTTTTATAATAAGTTTTCCAAAAAGTTTATGTAATTTTCAATGTTTTGAAAACATTTCCATGCAGCTATTAAACTTCGTGGAGGAATTTTATGTCCCTTGTAACAAAAAGTCTGACCCTATTTTTTTTTTTTTTTATGTGTAACAGATGACAGATTTTAAACCTCATTTCTCTCTCTTCCCCTTGTATCTTGCATCTGGGAAAGCTGGTAAGAAATCCTGGGTGCTTCCTCCTTTGGCACTAGAGGGAAATTCAACCTATGTCGCCTTAGTTCCAACCCCATCCACTATGAAAATCACAAACCCATCTCCTTTCTCAAGCCTTTTCAGACCTGTTTTAAGGGACTGCCTGGCTCTCTCCAGGAAATCCTCAATTATGCAAGCAGTAAATCTTTTCATATCCTCTTGGTGTGACATCATCAGTTTTGACATCTGAACCAAATTTTGGATGGGATTTTCTCCTATTTATGTAGAGTACAAAATATACAGTCTCTCTGTATAGTCTATGTATATTTAGTTATAAAGTTGTTAATTTATATATCAAAATATGTAACAGAAATGATGCAAGTTAGATAACCTGAGGTATTTTGCAGTGAAATAAAGTTAAATCCAAAGCCATTTCAATTTATGTCTCAAAGCCTGGCTTTTTGCACATATTATGAACAATTTTTTTCTTACCAAAATTTATTTTTTCTTATTTGTAACAAATTTACATCAGAAGTCTTACAGGGGTATAAAATTTAATTCACATTTGATTTACATATAATGTATAACTTTAATCTTAAAAGTATATAATTACATGAAGAGAAATTTAAAAATTCAGCCAAGACATATATTAGTTAATATCATATTTGCATTGTCATTTTCATCATCTGCGATTGAAATGATGGCACATTTTTTCCCCGTGTACGAGTTTAAAGAAGTTGAATTATTTAATAATCATTTATTCTTTCCAGTTTTTTTTCCAGCATTTCTTGGCAAGTCTCTGAGCATTTCATGTGGATTATCAGGAAAGATTTTACAATAACCAATGGCTGGCAACGGTTATTCCAATTTCCAAAAGTTGTGAACACAAAACAACAACAACGAGTAAGCAAGTAAATAATAACAACAACTCTTCTCCATCCAGACTTTGGACAGAGACTGAGTTTATACATTTTCTTTCTGTTTGGAAGAATAATGTTTCTTTGTTGAAAACCTTTAAATGCATTCAACCATCTTTGATCTATAGATACTTCTTTTGTTGTATTTCACTAGCAAGTTCTCATGAAGATGTGACTTAAGGACACAGTGTTCATTAAAAAGATAATATGACTGAGTTCATTACCTATTTTCCAAGATTTATCATTAAGTTAAAGATTTACCATTCTGGGCCTCCCCAACTGAACCTAGCAAACTTACAGTTTCTATGAAGATTTCCTTTCTAAAGGACTAGTTAATTATTAATCTACAAATATGCAACTGCCTACTCCCCAAGGTCACACAAACAGCATTTTAGTAGTTTTCATGTTAAGGTCTTTTACTTTAGCAGTAAAATTAACTTTTTTTCTTACAATTCTTTTATGATCACCAATATTTATATGAGATTTATGGTGCTGAAAAAAGTAATAGCTAACATATAGAGAGGTTTCCTGTGTTCCAGGCAGTGTGTTGAGTGCACGCATGAATTATCTCACTTAATCTTTACAACCATCCTGAGTCTGCTACTTATTCAGCATGTGACTTTGGACATGTTATTTAACTTTTCTGTGTTTATGTTTTCTTATCTATAAAAGGAAGATAAAATTACCAACCTCATGGGATGGTTGAACCATTTTTTTTCATATATATCCTGGCCAAAAAAATACCTCTGATTTTGTTACTAATGAAATGATTACACTAGCTCTTGATTACCATAAGTCTCACCCAGCTATTCAATATATTTCACCAAAAGTAAAATGTAAATAATGTTTTTATCAAGGTAAAAATAGAATCTACTACAGTTTGGTTCTATAATGGAATAAACTTCAACCACATATAAAATTATGCACTTTTTATACAAATGGTTTTAATCTTAGATCTTCTGAACTCATTATAGAAATGGTTTTAATCTTAGATCTTCTGAACTCATTATAGAAATCTATATAGAACTACTCTACCATGGTTATTAAATGTTTAATTTCATTTTGTGATTAAGAAGAATTCATTTTCTTGGTCATCAATTGAATCGATAATATAATGATATCATAAATGGGTGTTGAAGTGTCAAAAGCTTTTTCTGCATCTGTTGAGAAAATCATATGGTTTTTATTCTTCAATTTGTTAATATGGTGTATCACATTGATTGATTTGCATATGTCTAAGAATCCTTGAATCCCTGGGATAAGTCCCACTTGATCATGATGTATGATCCTTTTAATGTGTTGTTGGATTCGGTTTTGAGTCTATGTTTATCAGTGATATTGGTCTGTAATTTTCTTTTTTGTGATATCTTTGTCTGGTTTTGGTATCAGGTTGTTAGGGGTCTCTTAGAATGAGCTTGGGAGTATTCCTCACTCTGCAGTTTTTTGGAAGAGTTTCAAAAGGATATATTTCTTCCTAGTTCAGTCTCGATGGTTGTACCTTTTTAAGAATTTGTCAGTTTCTTCCAGGTTGTTCATTTTATTGGCAGATAGTTGCTTGTAGTTGTCTCTTATGATCCTTTGTATTTCTGTGGTTTCCTTTGTAACTTATTTTTCATTTCTAATTTTATTGATTTGAGTCCTCTCCTTTTTTGTCTTGATGAGTCTGGCTAAAGTTTTATCACTTTTGTTTATCTTCTCAAAGAAACAGCTTTTAGTTTCATTAATCTTTCCTACTGTTTTCTTCATCTTTATTTCATTTATTTCTGCTCTGATCTTTATGATTTCTTTCCTTCTACTGATTGTGGGCTTTGTTTGTACTTCTTTCTCTAGTTGCTTTAGGTGTAAGGTTAGGTTATTTATTTTAAATTTTTCTTGTTTCTTGCTAGAAACAAGAAACATTGTATTGCTATAAACTTCATCCTTAAAACTGCTTTTGCTGCATCATATAGGTTTTGGGTCATCATTTTTTCATTGTCATTTGTTTCTAGGAATTTTTTGATTTCCTCTTTGATTTCTTCAGTGAACCATTGGTTATTTAGTTTATTGTTTAACCTCCATGTGTTTATTGTTTACAGTTTTTTTCCCCTGTAATTGTTTTCTAATCTCATAGCATTGTGGTTGGAAATGATGCTTGATATGATTTCAATTTTCTTAAATTTACTGAGGCTTGATTTGTGACCTAAGATGTGCTCTATCTTGGAGAATGTTCCATGTGCACTTGAGAAAAAAGTGTATTCTGCTGCTTTTGGATGGAATGCCCTATAAATATCAACTAAATATATCTGGTCTAATGTGTTATTTAAAGCTTGTGTTTCCTTATTAATTTTCTGCCTGGATGATCTGTCCATTGGTGTAAGTGGGATGTTAAAGTTCCCCACTATTATTGGGTTACTGTTGATTTCCCCTATTATGGCTGTTAGCATTTGCCTTTTGTACTGAGGTGCTCCTATCATGGGTGCATAAATATTTACAACTGTTATATCTTCTTCTTGGATTGATCCCTTGATCAGTATGTATTATCCTTGTCCTTCCTTGTCTCTTGTAACATCTTTATTTTAAAGTCTGTTTTGTCTCATATGAGTATTGCTACTCCAGCTTTCTTTTGATTTCCATTTACATGGAATATCTTTTTCTGTCCTTTCACTTTCAGTCTGTATGTGTCCCTGGATCTGAAGTGGGTCTCTTGTAGATAGCATATATATGGGTCTTGTTTTTGTATCCATTCAGCCAGTCTATGTCTTTTGGTTGGAGTACTTAACCCATTTACATTTAAGGTAATTATCAATATAAATGTTCCTATTGCCATTTTCTTAATTGTTTTGGGTTAGTTTTTGTAGGTCTTTTTTCTCCCCTTCCTCTTTTCTTCTTTTCTCTTATGTTTCTTGCCTAGAGAAGTTCCTTTAGCATTTGTTGCAAAGCTAATGTGCTGGTGCTGAACTTTCTTAGCTTTTGCTTATCTGTAAAGCTGTTGATTTCTCCTTTGAATCTGAATGAGAGCCTTGCTAGGTAGAATGTTCTTGTTTGTAGGTTTTTCCCTTTCATAATTTTATATATATCCTGCCACTCCCTTCCAGCCTGCTGAAAAATTTTTCTGCTGAAAAATCAGCTGATAACCTTATGGGGATTCCATTGTATGTTATATTTGTTGCTTTTCCCTTGTTGACATAAAAAAGTAACAAGATAGACTGTATTCCCTGAGTCTGTATTTTGAAAAGTATTTTACATTTTCTTCAGTCTATTTTAAAAAGTTTATTGTATCTACATAAGAAAGAAGCATTGTGTCTGCTCACTAAAGGAATATGTTTTTATTATTCTTTTAGAGGAAAGCTAAATACCACAGATACATTTCTTCTCACCTATGTTATTTACTCCTCTAGTTTGCAGCTTTAGCTTTTCTTTCTCATTCTGCATTTGAGAAAATCATTTTAAAATAAAAAGTATTAGCTATTTTTATCATTTTTTTGTTTTACCCATAATTTTTGTAACACTTTTCCAGATCCAGAATATTACCTTTGTTTTATAGAAGAAAATTCCTTTTAAACCATGAATTTGTTTGAACTTATTAATTTGGCTTCATTTTTCAATGTAAATACTTACAAAGTATTTATTTTTAATTTTGACTCCTAGATCCCAAAACTGGCAATTTTGAGGTTTTACTACATTTTTGGACCCATAATACTTTTTATCCTGAAATAACCTTATCACTGCCTTGTTAATTTTTTTTAAATTAAAAGTTATTTCATCTTGAAGTGTGGCTTGGGAATCATCAATGTACAATATATGCTGACAGATAATAGCAAAAAGAGAATTATCTTTCAAAGTCCAAGTTGAGCATTTTTATTACATAATAGAAAAAATCTTGGCAATAAAAGTAAATTTATTTATAAAGAACCAATTACAGTATCTGCTTTCCATCTTTAAGAAACCAAAAGTGTCCTCCCACACACAATACACAATGAGTTCTTCCTCCTCTATACCTCCAGGCTCCTCCCTCTGGTGATCCCTTGCTTAGAACCCACTGAATAGCTGATCTGTGAGAGAACCATCATCTCCTGTTACACTTAGCATTAGCAAGTCTTTTAGGTGCAATGTTCCTGGAAAAAGTAACTTAAAGAATCACTCTTTAAATCATGCAAATTTTTGTTAGCTCATTCTGTTTTCTTTTCTTTTCTTTTTTTTTTTAACAAATACTCATTAAGTACCTAAGATGTATCTGGAATTTTGTAAGTGCCTGTCAGACCACAGAATAAGGACCATCAAAGTCTTCCTGGGAAAAGGTAAGCAAGGAAAAGGGGGTTTGACTTGATTTAAAACATAAAGACCATCAGGAGTTTTCCTCCCTACACCAATATTACACCCCTATCACTGGAGGAGTTGATTTCTGCATAGAGAAGTACTCCAGACACATCATAGATCAAGTAGTTGATAGTATTAAATGCTGTAGAGACATGAAGTGGAAGAAACACTAATGCAACCTAGGGTTTCACTGGAATGGCTTAGGAAATTTCAAAACAGTTTGTTTAGTCAAGATATAAAGATGATATATTCAAAACAAACAAGAACAGCTTATACTAAAGCATATGCTATGTTTCATAGATACTTTTTGCAAATGCATTTTAGAAAAGGGTGATATAAACATGCAAAGCAGTGAGAAGAGAACATTCAAAGAAAGACATCTGACATAAGACTCACTTGCTTGCATCTTTTCTTTCTTATTCCCTCTCATTTTCCTTTGCTAGCTGTTGAGTGCTAGGAATGGAAACGCAAATAACAGTGAAAGAGTATTTATAAGAAACTCATTTCAGTTATTGGAAATATATGTATAATGCTACAGAAATATAATAATCATTCTGGCCAACACATAAGGAAATCATTTTTGATGATACACCTAGAATATTGTTTCACAAAAGTGGTGGATTTCAAAATCAAGTGCAGAATATTTAAACTTTGTAAATTTATTTTTTCATTCAGACATTTACTTATCATGTTGTCTCATTTGCATGTCACACACTGTGTAGGCAAGATATTAGTGAGTTGGATTGTCACCTTGTGCTTACATAAAGTAAGAGAAAGTAGTTAACATTAGCAAATACATAAAATAAAATATTTACCTAAGTGCTTTTCTGATATAAAGAGAGTAGGTGTTAACCACTTATCCTTGCCATAGCTACTATTAATCCTTAAGACAAGTTTGCCCAAATGGCTTTTCAGGGAAATAAATACTATAAAGAGTAAATAATTATTAAGTTTCTAGTCCTAAACTCTTATGTAATCTTTCCTATTAATCCACTAGGCTGGTCAGACCCTTAAACACAATATTAATCTAGTTGAACGCAAAAATCATAGTGAGCTTAAGTAGCCTGTTATATGCCTCTTTTCTCCTAGATCTTTACCCATATTCTTTCTCTTAATCCAAGTGAAACAAAAGTGATTTCTCCTAATTTGGTTCCAGCGTTTAGTATTAGGGTACTGACTTGTCCACACATGCATAGCACATATTTCAACATTAACATTCTGGTTTCAACCTGCTAGATATACCTGCCTATCTTTCAATTCATTTTCAGTTCAAGCAAGAAAAATGGGTACTGCTTTTTTAGCCCCTCAAATCCCAATAAATCACATGAGAAATGAAATAAATTACAAAAATGCATGTTGCTGAGTCTATACCTATACTTATGTTTTTATATACATATACAAAGAGAGAGATAAATAGACACATTTTATGTGTACTATCAAGCAGGTGGATGCATGGAGATAAGATGACCTTTATCTTAATAGATATAGTGTTCACCAAGGTGAATTTCTGTCAAGATGCTCACAGAGTTTAACAAAAGTCCTCATTTTAGAACTGAAACCAAATTGCTTGTTCCCATTAAGAAAGACCTTTATGGCCTTTCTACATTTCCTTCCACAAAACTAAAAGCAGACTAAGCATGGGTGACAGCACTTGGTAAAAGTGATTGTAGTGACATTTTAGATCTGTCAAGTCTTTCTGTAACTACTGCACTGTAGGTAGCCTAATGAGACACAGTGCATAGTAACGCAGTGTGAAAAACCCTTTAGAACTCTTGTTACAGTCATTTGAAGGGGGTTACAACTCTGAAGGCCATCATTTCCTGCTGGGAAGTGGAATCTTTTGGTAGCTGCTGAATTGCAGCAAAATGTCTTGAAAGCAATTCCCTTTCACTCATAACAATGCAAAGATTTAGATATACTGGGTTTCTGTTGATGATGGACACAGCTTGGCCTCCTTATAAATGGAATTCACATCCAGCGTAGTGCTTTCTGAAAATTCAAAGATCTACTTAAATAACTCCTACCTCCTCTGCATATAAAGTGTAAATTTGTGATGAATAGACTTAGACTATTTATTAAATTATTTAACCTTTTAATACTATATAGAGCTTGTATTTTTCTGTCACAATAAAATTACAACTGTTGAGAATGGTGCTGATGTTCGGACATTTCCTCTGAAAGATAATCACAAAAAGATTTCTATCCAGAATAACTGAATATAAAAAGTTTCAGATTTTGAGAAATTCTAGGTAAATAAAAGTTATGTATGTCCCTTCAATAAATATTTATTGAGAATCAACTTTATATAATACAGGCATCATGGTAAGAACAATGATTAAGGCATGATAGCTGTGCCAAAATAGCTCAAACTGCAGAGAAGAAGTAAGGTGTAATATTGTTGTAAAATAATGCAGGATAAAATAAGTGTGAAAATTTACATTGCATATTTGTATGTTCATGCATTATTTGTTATTTGGTCTTCCATCTATTTATAACCCCTTACTTTTCAAAAACTATTTGAGGAAACTTACTATATATGAGTGTGTATTATGTGTATGATTGAATGTTAACATTTGTTTGTAGGAGTCCTATAAGCCTAAAATAAATAGGAAATGTGAAGATATAAATAATTCATTTTATCTTATAGAAATAGTTTCTTGCTATCTATATCTAAAAGAAAATATCCATGTAATCATGTAAGAAGCTATAACAGATATTGGTTATTGGGGTGAACAATATCTTTGAAGCTAAGCTAGAAGAAATTTTTTTTATGTTTTTTTGTTTATTGTCTTCAGAAGCATCAATTCATGTCATTAAACTGTAACAAGTCTGTATGAACTAATTTCATGTAGACTATAAATGTATTTTTCTAATGAAACTTGTGCATGCTGGGAAATTGGAGTGGTGGTAAAAGAATGCTGTATACACTTCTTCTACAGCAGGAAGTAAATAGATCATGTCTGCAACTGAAAAATCAAGACACTGAGGTAGATTTGATTTCAATATTAGGAAATATTTTAAAACAGGATAATTTTTTCCTCCCTGGGAATTGTAATTAGTAAAAAAGTAGTTATAAAATGGACTGTATTTTTTATTATAAGCTTTATGCTACTACAGGGGTGCCCAACCCCTTGGCCGCAGACCAGTACTTGTTCGCAGACCAGTACTGGTCCGCGGTCTGTTAGGAACCAGGCCACACAGCAGGAGGTGAATGGTGGGCGAGTGAGCAAAGCTTCATCTGCCACTCCCCATAACTTGCATTACCACCTGAACAATTGCTCCCATTACCACCTGAACCACTCTTCCCCCTCCCACCCCACCCCTACCGTCCATGGAAAAACTGTCTTCCATGAAACCGGTCCCTGGTGCCAAAAATATTGGGCACCACTGTGCTATTATTTAGCTTTTTAAAACCTGGTACTTCTATCCAATATATTTATTTATAACTGCCCCAGATATCTGATTCTTCAAATAAAATCCTATCTGGATTTCTTTCAATTCTGAGATTGTGTTTTCCATAAACTCCCTTTTCTATTTAAGAACAAACTCATCAGAGATAGGGAAGAAGAGTGTTCCTTTTATTTCCAACATACAAAAACCAAAATTTGTTGTATTGCTTTTTTAGAATTTCAAAAGACTGACTAATCTTAATTTCCTTTCAAGTAGATTCACTTAAACAGAAATATAGCCCTTATACTCTTCCAGGCATTAAGTACTATACAAACATTGATTAATTTAATGAGCACAAGCTTACGATGAATGCACTAAATATAAGGAAACTGAGGCACAGAGATGTTAAGAAATTTGCCCAACATTACACAGATAGCAAAAAAAGCTGACTCAAACCTAGGATGTGTACCTCCAGCAGCCGTGCTCTACACTGTGCTTCCTGTCCATTGATAATTTATTTCTGTTGCTAACTACAGTCATTAGTTATAGTCAAATTTCTTAAAAGGATGATTACTGTTTATAGAGAATTATCCTGGATATGCATTCTCTTCAATGTAAAATTTATAATAAACTTTATTTTTATGGTACAATATCAATTAGATTTATTAAGACTAAAACTAAAACAATATTCCATTTCAAAGTAGAAAGTGCAAACACAGAGAATAGCACCCACTTTCTCCTTAAGTTTATTACAGCTGTTATTATCCTATATTATAATTGATACCTACCCTTGAGAATAGGGATCTTGCCTCTAAGCCTGGTTAATGTCAAAATACAATGGATGCTCTAAAAAAGAAGGAATTGAATGAACTATATATAGCCTCATAATAAAACTTGTCTTATCATGCTTTTGCCATTTTTTAACTGCATATAATTTATCTATTATTGTGCTAAGTAGATTGTATACATTATCTACTGCCCTCTCAACAACAATGCAAATCATACATCATTACTAACATGTTGCACAGAAAAAGAACAAAAAACTCTGAGATGCTATATAACTTGGCCACAATCACACTGTGATTAAGTGGCAGATTTGTCATCCAAATCTAGCTACATCCATCACTGCACTTCCAGTTGCTTTGCAGGGAATACTTTTCTCTGAGTGCCCTTTACAAAGAAACCCATGGGTTGAATGTGAACTTCATCTGGGTTATCTCAGGACAAGTTTAATTTCATTATTATTTCAATTTCAATTCAGTTGATAGAGGAGCAATTAACATATCATATTATCTCTTTTTGTATATTAATTATCAACAAACAGAACACTGGTTCAAAGTGAAAATACTACATCTTCTTCTTCAGTTAAGCATAATCATAATGATGGTTTCATTTCAGAATAAGTTAAGATAAGCAAAGCCTTCATGCACAGTGAGTTTCCCAAAGTAACCTCTCGAATTTGGTTATATCTTAACTGAATCCTAGTATTTCCACGTGCATGCTATGAATAGTTGAGAGATACAACCCTGGAATATATACCATTCTGAAAACCTGGATATTTTATTCAGATTTTCTTTTAGATCATCTAGAGACAACCTACTAGTCATGTTTGAGATATAAGCTTTATTCTACTCCCATCAGGATAGATGGCTTCATCCACTAAATTGTGAAAGGGATTAAGAGATACACTTTGTTGTTCCTTTTGACATGTTTCAGTAAGTAGATGGAAAGCAACTTATAAGAGAAAACTCTCTGAGGCTTCCCTGGTGGCACAGTGGTTGAGAGTCCGCCTGCCGATGCAGGGGACGTGGCTTCGTGCCCCGGTCCGTGAAGCTCTCACATGCCGCGGAGCGGATGGGCCCGTGAACCATGGCTGCTGAGCCTGCGCGTCCGGAGCCTGTGCTCCGCAACGGTAGAGGCCACAGCAGTGAGAGGCCCGCCGTACCGCAAAAACAAAAACAAAAACAAAAACAAACAAAAAAAAAAACAACTCTCACCCACTGTGACATATTAAGGAGCCAGACACTGCTTAAACTTTATCTATTTTTCTTTAACCAACACTGTTTCCTACGAAGAATTGTCTTTCTTTACTCTTTCCTTGTGAAGGCAACCACTGTGCTGAGTTGAATCTTCATTTGAGGACTATCGGAACTAGTTTATTTCTATTGTTCAGTAAAATGTTGTGGGAAGAATCAAAACTCCATATTTCAAATATAAAATGAGCTAGAAGCTGGTGTTCTTCTACTTGAACATTCCCTAATCTCACTGTATTTTCAGCCGTTCTTATCTGGGATGGTTTGCTTTTGTTTTGGGAATTTAAAACTTTCAAAAGTGTCCTTTAATTCTGCATGTTGAATGGCAAATGCATTTTTCTTTGAGAATAGAAAGATGCTTACCCAAAGAATTTAGATTCAATTGTGCCATCATATTACATCCATTTTCTGTTTGAGTTCATTAAATTTCCATATTTTACCAGAATAATCAGAATATCCTACTCTGCTATATTGATATTTAATTTAGTTGTCTTCCAATAATGAGCATTGTAGTATTTAATTTTTTTTTCACTTTCTAAAGATGTTTTCTTGGAATTTGCTAAGATATGCTTCAGTAATTTCAAAGTTTTTCAATATGATAATCTTTATGGTTTTATCTGCTTTAGAAATGAATGTGTTTTGAAATTCCTTCATGAGACACACTCTTTTATATACTGTTTTATAATAAAATTTCAGAATGATTTTTACCCTTTAATCTCTGAATTTATGATAAGGCAATACCATCTTTATTATTTATTTAATTTATTTCACCTCTGGGACAAATGTGTTCTTTTGAATTTTGACATACTTTAACTGGACAAATGTTTGTTTAAGTCATATTCACATTTAATACTCCAAAGTGATTCAGAGTTAAACATGCCTTGTTATTAATTATCATGCAAGTTGTAATAAAAGTAGCAATGACTTTGGAGTCAGAATCCTTGTGTTCAGGTATGGGCAAAGCCAAGACTGCCCGTATCTGGTGGAGAATCCCAAAGCTAGGCAGACTTAGATTCAAATCCCAAACCCATAACCTACTCACAGTATGAGCTTGGATGAAAATGTAATTGTAGTTCCTTTATCTGTTAATTGAGATGATAGTACATAATATTCAGGGTAAAAGTTAAAATGATAATTTAAGTTTTTTGTGTTCTCTACAGTTCTTCCCTCCTCCCTCCCTCCCTCCCTCCCATCCTTCCTGCCTTCCTTCCTTCTGAGGCAGGAGATAGATGGGCCCCAGGCTGAACAGCTGGAGTTGTCCCCTGTGGACAGATACTCCAAAATAGCAGGAGCGAGAAAGAGCTGAGACCTTCCCAGTTAAAAGATAGAGAACACATATTTCTCATTCTCAAGGTTAAGGAGACCTTCCTGACTATACATGCATAGAAAGGTTCCTTGGAGGTCAAAGGGTGGGGAGGCATCACCTCCTAGTAAATGATGTGAACCTACCCATAGCTTCTTTACTAGAATCCATCTTGGTTAAGAGGACCCTGAGATATACCAAATAGGGACTCAGAGCCAAGCAAAGCAAGATGACTGGCTGAAGGAAACCCAGAAGAAATGCCCCATAAAAGTTATTCAAACTGCCATGGTGATACACCTCTCCCTCTGAGCCCACCTATGTGTCTATACATATGTACTCTTTTTCCTGCTAATAAACACTTTACTTGTTTCACTACTTTCCGTCTCTGTGGGAATTCATTTCTGCAAAGCTGACGGGCCAGGGTCTTGCCACTGGTCACTGGTCTAGTGACTAGGATTCAGTGCTCTCACAGCCATGATCTGACTTCAATCTCTGGCTGGGAACCAAAATCCTGCTTCAAGCCACTGCAGGCTGAAGCCACCTGAGATCACTTCCTTCTCTTCTTCTTTCACCTATCGATTTATTATTGTTTTCCTTCAACCCAATAACATTTTACACCCACTCTAAGCCAGTCATTTTGCTCATTCTGGGAACACAAAGACCAGAAGGACAGAGACTCTGGACTCAAAATGATCAATCTAGTAATACATGACCTGAGCAGGAGTGCTGGGGTGAAGTTAGGGGCTGGTGGAGAGAAAGAAAGCTCACACTTATAAAAGACTTTCAGGAAGCCTGGATTTTTACATATGTTTTCAGATTTAACACATCCAAGAACCATTTCATATTTCATATATTAGGAAGTAGGACTTAAAATTGGTAGTTTGTTGTGATACCTTAGTAGGTGACAAAGCTTGGGTGTAAAAATAAGTTTAGCCTGTTTCAAAACATATCATTTTACTACAAGTCAATATTAAATCCTAAAATGTCAATCATCAGTACTTGTCTCTGTATTTACGTAAAGTTGCACATTAAAATCAGAACCCACAGAAAGTGCTTTTCTGGATATTGTAATATTGTTCTTAAAGGCCTATAGTTACATATTATATATATTTATATTAATTATAATATATCTGATTTGTTATATACATTTAGATACTCTCTACATGTATAATATTTCATTTCATCAAATACATGGACAACTACACTTCATATCTCTTCTTCTAAGTTATCAAATATCTGTATTTAGCCCTCATATTAAGCCTTGTTATCACTGATATATTTTACCTTTTGATATAGTACTTTAAACCCCTTTGAAACTTTTAACAGCTAACTTCAACTGTTCAGGAAAACAAAATGTTCAAAGGCAAGTTGATTTCATTTAGTTTTGTTACATAGCTGTTAACTCTAAAACTTAGGTAAATGTATGAAATCTAATCTGAATATTTTAAATGTTTGAGTTAGCCAATGTGCTACTTATTCAAAGAAGCAGGTTGGTATTGTGCCGTGGTGCTAATGGCTAGAAGTAATAATGTTTGTAGAAATTAATAATAAATTAACTTGAATGAAAAACATCATATTGCTCAAGCTAGCCTTAAAAACAAATCCCCTATATAGTGTTAATATGTATGAATAATTATTTCAGATCTATTTAGAATCTAAGCATTAAACATAAGACAAGATGGGGGAAATTAATAAAAAATAAAAGGAAATTAAAGATGGTAAAACTACTGAAATGTATTCCCTACATTTTCTGAACTTGATCAATTGTATTGAGAAATATATATATAACAATCTTGAAAGAGAAATATTAGTAATAAGGATAGAGGAAATATTATGAAAATGCATTGAAGAAAGTACAACTTTAATTGCTCTGCAGGACAAGTTTGGTGAAAGAATTATTCCAGATTTTTTAAGATAATGTTTTAAACTAGTTACTGTACTGATATTTATGCAATAATATAACTTGGGTCTTCACTGTAATTGTTATAAACTTTTTTTTCAATGTCTTTATTGGAGTATAATTGCTTTATAGTGTTGTGTTAGTTTCTGCTGTACAACAAAATGAATCTGCTATATGCATATATATATCCCCATATCCCCTCCCTCTTGCATCTCCCTCCCACCCTCCTTATCCCACCCCTTTAGGTGGTCGCAAAGCACGGAGTTGATCTCCCTGTGCTATACAGCTGTTTCTCACTAGCTATCTACTTTATATTTGGTAGTGTATATATTTCAATGCTACTCTCTCACTTCGTCCCAGTTTACCCTGCCCCCTCCTCGTGTCCTCAAGACCATTCTCTACATCTGTGTGTTTATTCCTCTCCTGCACCTAGGTTCTTCAGAACTTTTTTTTTTTTTTAGATTCCATATATATGTGTTAACATACGGTATTTGTTTTTCTCTTTCTGACTTACTTCACTCTCTATGACAGACTCTAGGTCCATCTACCTCACTACAAATAACTCAATTTCCTTTTGTTTTATGGCTGAGTACTATTCCACTGTATGTATGTGCCACATCTTCTTTATCCATTCATCTGTCAATGGACACTTAGGTTGCTTCCATGTCCCGGCTATTGTAAATAGTGCTGCAATGAATATTGTGGTACATGTCTCTTTTGGATTATGGTTTTCTCAGGGTACATGCTCAGTCGTGGGATTGCTGGGTCGTATGGTAGTTTTATTTTTAGTTTTTTAAGGAACCTCCATACTGTTCTCCATAGTGGCTGTATCAATTTTCATTCCCACCAAGAGTGCAAGAGGGTTCCCTTTTCTCCACACTCTCTCCAGCATAGGAGAAAATATTTGCAAATGAAGCAACTGACAAAGGATTAATCTCCAAAATATACAAGTAACTCATGAAGCTCAATATCAAAAAAAAAAAAAAACCCAATCCAAAAATGGGCAGAAGATTTTTCTCCAAAGAAGATATACAGATTGCCAACAAACACATGAAAAGATGCTCAACATCACTAAGCATTAGAGAAGTGCAAATCAAAACTACAATGAGGTGTTATATCATACCAGTCAGAATGGCCATCATTAAAAAATCTACAAATAATTGCTATAAACTTTTAAAGAAGGGATTAATATAAACCTGAATATAAAACTGGTTTTACAATATTAAACAAGCAGATAAGATGGAGCTTAGACTAAATAAGCCCATCAAAATAAGAAAAATGTTGAGAGATAACTGATTCCAAAACAAGCAGATTAACAGATGAGAGACCAATTCAAATCTGACATCAATATTCAAGAGGGAACCAAATCTAAGTGAGCAGGATAGTAGTGAAACATCTGAAATGCTGTGTAAAATTTATAAAAGATCAGATGTGGAACCACATTATATTACACAGCAAATATAAAAGATGCCCCAGTTATAGTAAATGGTACTA
The DNA here is from genome assembly GCF_011762595.2 of Tursiops truncatus. Lineage (NCBI taxonomy): Eukaryota > Metazoa > Chordata > Mammalia > Artiodactyla > Delphinidae > Tursiops > Tursiops truncatus. The sequence goes on from NC_047041.1 coordinate 35,385,417, forward strand.
GAATAAGTTATTTTGAAAATACAGGAACTTGACAAGCTACCTATGATATCAGATAGACTTCTATAGATGTCAATGATCAATAACAAAAGGAAACATCCAAGTATTGAAAAACTAGGTAAGAGAGAGCAATTGAAAGTTTTAGGACACCTATGGTACAAGTAGCTTGGGAAGTTGATATTCTCATGTTACATGATATACTATTCTTTTTTTTTAATATTCTAGCCTTCAGGACAAAATTAGAATGTTATTTGCCATAGTTACAACTTCCACTCCCATCTCCTGTAGCCCCAATGCCTCTCTCCCACCAGTTATTAAAGAGAAATATTTCTAATGCTCAGCTAGGCAGATATCTAATTAATTCTGTGACACATCAATGTTATTACATGTAACTAGTATGGTGTCAAGAGTAGCAATATCATGGTCATCAAAGTCTTCACACTGACACACAGGCAGAAGAGAAGCTCTTGAAGGATACCATGATTACCACTGGCCTCCTTCTCCTGTGAATAGTACACATTCAACGGTCTGAAGATTTATTATTTTTTGTTATTTACATAATAAAGTAATAGAGGTTTTGTTTGTTAACACCTGTTCCTTTTGGGGGCTATAAAACTCATCTATTGGAAGTTCATCCATATATTTTGACCTCTTCTTGGTTATTGGAATTGCTCTTATCTATCATGAACCAACTGAACCACACTTACCCACATACTGTTTTCCTGCCTATGGACTCTGCACAACTGGAAGGGTGATATTTACAGAGAATAAATACTATGATTTAAGATTTTACATCATCTAGAAAAAAGACAAACAAAGGAATATGAACAAGTACTTTGTTATAGCTTGCAAGTCTCTATACAACCCTCCTTGGATTGTAAGCTTCTCACTTCTTGATTTGAACATTATGTTCAGGCATCAAGTCTTAGCTCTTGGTGTTCTTCATTTCTGCTTACAAAATCAACTTATCTCTATCTTCTCTCCCCATCTATGTCCTACTCATAAGGGACAGCACAGGATCATGATCACTGTCTCATTGAAATCTTCCTGAAAACACACAAACACACACACACACACACATTTTTGCAAAAATAGGTATTTGTTGAAAGAGTGAATCTTTTCTTGCTATATTTGAAAGTTCACTGTCAGCTATTAGAACAAGAGGATCAGGAATTTTTATTATCCAAATCTTCACATATTACTTAGTCTATAATGAACTTTGACTAATATTTGCTGATTTAGAAAAAAAAATACCCATTTTTAGAGTTATGAAGATGTTTATCTCTAGCAAAAGAACCTAAACTTCTTTAGATTGGAGGCAATCTTTTTATCCATTTGTATACCTTTAACATCTATAATAGCTTAGGCTCTCAGTGAAAGTTGATTTGATTAAATGGAATTTGCTGCCAGTCATTCCCTTAAATATCATTTACGGTACACCCACAGGATACTTAGCCTTTCACTAGAAGCTTATCTTATTTAAATCCTTTTCACCATATAAACACATTTTGTAGAAAGTGCTGACGATGTGACCTCTTTTGAGAAAAATAAACACTGCATAGTAAAGTCTTCATTGGGTGCATGACTCTAAAAAGACATCTGGAAAACCTACTAAATTAAAAAATAGTTTTTTAAAATTTCTCAGTACAAGGAAAAAGATAAATAGATGATAAAAATTTATTAACACTGAGAGTTTTTTTGAACATTCACATGTAAAATGAAACTATTTAGTGCTTAACAAAATAAATTGTTTGCCATGACAGAGTTTTAACAAAACAAACAAACAACAACAAAATACCTAGTTGACTCTGAGTGTTTAAAAACATGATTCATGAGAAAACATAGGCCAGTAAAATATTACACAACTTCTCTGCAACTGATGTTCTATTGCATTTCTTCCTGTTTCTGTGTTTGCATGTATAAGTAGAGTTAAATGTCAATAACAATACAAATAATTCAAGTGGCATCTTTTCAAGTCCTGTCATGTCTTCAAGTATCTGATATCCTAACTCAATTTTCTTGGATATGAGACAATTTATCAACTTTCTATTCATTATTTTTAAGGAACAATGTCTTAGAAAGAATATGGCCTGGAATTTTTACTTGAATTTATTTATTAATTTTTACTTTTATTTTATAACAGAAAATTGTTGATTTACAATGTTGTGTTTGTTTCAGGTGTACAGAAAAGTGACTTAATTATACATATACATATATCTATTCTTTCTCAGATTATTTTCCCATATATGTTATTACAGAGTAATGAGTAGAATTCCCTGTGCTATAAAGGAGGTCCTTCTTGATTATTGAATTTGTATTTAATCAAACATACAATCAACATAAATATTCTGTTGCTAGGTAACATTTATTTCATTCACAAATTAAAAAATAATGTCAAAAATGTTCCCAAATTTGATTAAAAAATGATCTATTCATTCAAGAGACTCAATAAACTCCATGTACAATAAACTTCATTTTACAACTTGACACATAATAATCAACCTGTTCTAAGCTAAAGAGATTTTGAAATATAAAATACAGTACCAATGTATTTTTGTTTGTAAATTTCTTCTATGTGATTTTAAAGAAATGTATAAAATTAAGCATAAATATATGTTAATGGGCACACAGTGTATATAGAAGGAATTTAACCATAGCAGCACAAAGGCAGGAGCTAGACATATACAGGAGCAAAGTTTTTGTATACTATTGAAATTAAGTCAGTATTAATTAAATATAAATATATTAAATTCTCCAATCAAAAAGCAGGCAGTGTTAGAAAAGATAAAAATATAATGCTTCAACTATGTCTTCAAGAGACTCATTTTAACAAGTTAAAAATAAAATGATTGAAAAATGCATTAGATGCAAACACTACTTAAACAAGAGCTGGAATGGCTATATTGATTTCAGACAAAATATATTTTAAGACACAAATTATTACTACAGACAAAGACAGAAATTATAAAATTTTAAAAGTTCAATCTGTCAAGAAAATACAAGTTCAATCCATTAAGGAGATATAACAATTGAAAGCATATATGCAACAAAAAGCAGAGTCCCAAAATACATGAAACAAAAGCTAACAGAAGTGAAGTGAGAAATAGACAATTAAATTATAATAGTTGATGACTTCAATATCCCACTTTCAATTATAAAGCAGAAAATCAGCAAGAATATAGAATACTTGAACAACACTATGTAACAACTAGACATAACATACAACCAACAGGAGCAGAATGCATATTCTTCTCAAGTGCACTCGGAATATTCTTAAGACTAGATAATAGGCCATAAAACAAGTCTCAATAAATTTTACATGTTAAGGAACTAGGAAAAAAAACACTAAAAACAAAACTAGAAGGAAAGAGATAATAATGATTAGAGAAGAGATAAATTAAATAGAGAATTTAAAAAAAATAATAGAATGAGTAAAACCAAAATTTGGTTCTTTGATATATCAACAAATCTGGCAATGTGTTACCATGACTAACCATGAAAAAAGAGAGAAGACTCAAAACTAAAACTGGGAATGAAAGAAAGGACATTACTACCAGCTTACAGAGATAAAATGATTTTAAAAAGTGTAAGGGAATATTATGAAAAATTAGATAACCTAAATAGCATTGAAAAATGACAAAAAGCACACAAGCTACCAAAATTTACTCAACAACAAAATAAAATCTAAACAGTCCTATAACAAGTAAAGGCGTGGAGTTCATAGTTTTCAGAAATCACTGAATAAGAAAATTTTAAAAATAAAAAAAATAACTTTCAGCAATAAAAGATCAGGACTGCTTTATTTCACTGAAGTCTACAAATTATTTAAAGAAAACTTAACACAAATTTTTCTCAAAATATTTCAAAAACAGAAGAGGAAGGATCCCTTCATTATGTTACTCAGAATAACTCGTTGTTTGAAGCCAGTATTACCTTGATACCAGAGTCAGAAAAAGACATAACAAACAACAAAAACAAACAAACAAAAAACTACAGACTAATATCCTTTGTGAATATAGATGCAAAACATCCTCAACAAATACTGACAAAAGAATTCAGCAGCATACAAAGAGGATTATACACCATGGCCAAATGGAATTTATCCCAGGAGTATAAGGTGGCTCATCTTGCAACACCCAAACAGTGTATTTACCATGTTAATAGAATTGAAGTATTCATATGGTGAGATACATATGGGGAGGACATGGCCTTCTAGGTACAGAAGAAAGCATTTGGGAAAATCCAGCACATTGTGAGATTTTAAAAATACTCAACAAAATAGGAGCAGAGGGAAACATTCTCACTGTGATAAAGAACATCTATGAAAAAACCCATTAAGTGAAGCTTATATTTAATTATGAAAGCCTGAAATCTTTCCAAGATCAGGGGAAAAAACAAAAAACAAAAATGGAATTTCCTTTCACCACTGTTATTTTATCCTGCACTGAAAGTTCTAGATAGAACAGTTAAGTAAAAGAGATAAAGAAAATGAAGATTAGATTAGAAGAAGTAAAACTATCTCTATTTGGAGATGATATAATTTTATATATTAAAAAATAAGAACTACAAAACATATTAGAGCAAGACAAAATTAATATATAAAAATTCATTGCATTTCCATACACAATCAATGAAAAATCTAAAAAAAATTAAGAAATAATTTCCATATACAATAACATCAAAAGTAACAAAATACCTGGAAATAGATTTTAAAGAAGAATTACAAGACTTGTACTCTGAAACTACAAACAGATTGAAAATTACTTAGAGAATATAAAAATAAATGCAATCAACAGTATGGTACTGACATAAAAGTGGACACATAGATCAATGGAACAGAATAGAGAGCCCAAACACAATCATACACATACAGAGCCAACTAATTTTTTCATAAGGGCACCAAGAACACACAATGGGGAAAAGATAGTCTTTTCAAAAAATGAGGTAGAGAAAACTAGATATTCATAAACGAAGAATAAACCTGGATCCTTATACCTTCACAAAACGTAACCCAAAATAGATCAAAGGCTTAAATGTAAGACCTGAAATCTTAAAATTCATAGAAGTAAACAGAGGCAGTAAGCTTCTTGACATTGGTCTTGGAAATGATATTTTTGGATTTGACACCTAAAGCAAAGGCAACAAAAGCAAGAATAAACAAGTGGGACTACATCAAACTAAAAAGTTTCTGTTCAGCAAAGGAAACCATCAACAGAATGAAAAGACAGCATATAGAATGAGAGAAAATATTTGCAAATCATATATCTGATAAGGTGTTAATATCCAAAATAAATTAAAAAACTCATAAACTCAATAGCCATAATAATAATAACAACCCAATTAGAAAATAGACAAAGGACCTGAATAGATATTTTTCAAAAGGGAGATATATAAATGGCCAATATGTACATTAAAACATGTTCAGGGGCTTCCCTGGTGGCGCAGTGGTTGAGAGTCCGCCTGCCGATGCAGGGGACACGGGTTCGTGCCCCGGTCCGGGAAGATCCCACATGCCGCGGAGCGGCTGGGTCCGTGAGCCATGGCCGCTGAGCCTGCGCGTCCGGAGCCTGTGTTCCACAACGGGAGAGGCCACGGCAGTGAGAGGCCCGTGTACTGCAAAAAAAAAATAAATAAATAAACCCAAAAAAAACATGTTCAATGTCACGAATCATCACGGAAATTCAAATAAAAAACATAATAAGGTATCATATCATACCTGTTAGGATGATATTATCAAAAAGATAAAATCTAACAAGTGTTTGTGATGATGTGGAGTTAAAAGGAAACTTTGGAAGCATTGTTAGTAACATAAATGGGCACTGCCACTATGGAAAATAGTATGAAGCTTTGCCAAGAAATTAAAAATAGAGCTACCATATGATCCAACAATTCTACTTCTGGGAATATGTTTGAAGGTAATGAATTACTCTTTTGAACAGGTATCTACACATCCTTATTCATAGCAGCATTACTTACAATGGCCAAGATTTGGAAATAATCTAAATGTCCTATGGAAGAATGGCTAAAGGAAATGTTGTATGATATACAATGGGATATTATTAAGACAAAAAAAGAAAAGAAAAGGAAAAGAAAACCCTGCCATTTAAGATACCATGGATGAATCTGGAGAGTATTACTCTATGCAAAATAAGTCAAACAGAGAAAGACAAATACTGTACAGTAACATTTATATGTGGAATCTGATTTTTTGTTGTTATAAAGATCCAATTTCATAGAAACAGAGAAAAGAATCTTGGTTGCCAGAGCCTGGGGGAAAAAGGAAATAAAGAGATGTAGGTCAAAAGGTACAGACTTTAAGCTATAAGAAAAATCAATTCTGAAGATCTAATGTACAGTATTGTAATTATATTTAATAATACAGTATTATATAGTTGAAAGTTGGTGAGAGCTAATCTTACATCTTATTACACACACACACACACACTCACACACACACACACAGAGTTAGCTATGTGAGGTGATGGATATGTTAATCATCTTGATCTTGGTAATCATTCCACAATGTATATGTATATTAAATCATGTACCCTTTAAATATATATATAATTATACTGGTCAATTATTCCTCAATAAAGTTGGGAAGAAAAAAAGGAAAAACATCCTGTGGTCATGGATTGGAAGACTAATTATTGTTAAATGATGTCTCCCCTAATTTATCTAAGATTCATTCAAGCTCTATCAAAATACCTATAGCTTTTCTTTTTAAAGAAATTAAAAAAGCTGATCTTAAAATTGATATGGAATTGAGGGTACAGAGCATAGTCAAAAAAATCTTGAAAAAGAACATAGTTGGAGCACTCTCATTTCCTGACTTGAAAATATACTGTAAAAGTACAGTAATCAAAACACTATTGCTGACATAAGGATCAACATGTATTCCAAAGGAATATAATTGAGATCCCAGAAATAAACACATATATTTAGGATCATTTGATTTTTGACAAGGATATCAAAACTATCCAACGTGAAAAGAGTAGTATTTTCAACAAATGGTGCTGAGGCAACTCTATATCCATATGCAAAATAGTAAATTAGGATACCTACCTCACACAGCATACAAAAATTAACTGAAAATAGAATTTAAAAATTCCTATTTAAGAGCTAACAATATCAAACTTTTAGCTGAAAACAAAGAGGGATCTGCAAGACTTTAATTAGGCAACTAATATATGACACCAAAAGTACAATAAGCAATCAAAAAGTAGATAAATTTGACTTAAGGTTAAAACTTCTGTATGTCAAATAATATTATCAATGAAGTGAAAAGAAAACCCACATAATGGGTGAAAATAATTGCAAATCATATATCTGATAAAGGTCTAGAATTCATAATTTATAACTCTTGACACTCAGCAATAAGACAAATAATACAATGCTAAAATGGGAAAATGATTTGAGCAGTTATTTCTCCAAAGAAGATATACTAACGACCAGTAAGCACATGAAAAGATGTTAATATCACTAGTCATTAGGTGAACGCAAATCAAAACCAAAATGAGATACCACTTTGCAACTTCTAAGAAGGCTATAATCAAAATAATTGAAAGTAACAAGTGCTGCCAAGGGTGTGGATAAATTGGAATCCTCACACATTGGTAGTGATAATGTAAGAAGAATCTGGCAGTTCCTCACAAAGTTAGATGCAGAATTATCATATGACCCAACAATCCCAATCCTAGGTATATACCCCAAATTGAAAACATACGTTCACACAAAAACTTGTATACAAATGTTCATAGCAGCATTATTTATAATAACCCAAAAGTGGAAACACTAGCTGATGAATAAAGGAACATGGTAAATCCACATAATGGAATATTATTCACACACAAAAAGGAATATAGCACTGTTAGATGTTATAACATTAATGAACATTGAAAAAATTAGTTAGCTGAAATAACTCAGGCACAAAAGTCTACATATTGTGTGATTTTATTACATGAAATATTCAGAATAGTAAAGTTAATGAAGAAAGTTGATGAATGGTTTTCAGGGGATAAGGAAAAGGAGTATTGAAACTAACTGCTAATAGGTACAATTTTTTTGTGTGTGGGGTAAGGATTTGTTACAGAGATGTCCTGAAATTAGGTAGGCATGATAGTGGTAAAGCATAGTAAAAATGTTTAAAAACACTGAAGTGTGCAGTTTAAAATGGTATATAAAAAGTCTAAATAAAGCAGGTGTGTATAGTTTTACATTCATTCAAGGAATAATTAGTTCTAGATATATAAAAATTTGCTAGTATAAATTGTTAAACAGAGTTGTGCTCTCCACTAATTTTATAAGACTAGTACGGCTTTGAAATTTGATACAGAGAAGTACTGCACAAACTAATCTTTATAGGTCAATATCATTTATGAAAATAGGCAAAATAATACTAAGAATTATTAAAAATGTAATCCAAATACCCTCTTCTCTCTTTTCCACGCATTTAATTATGTAGATACATGTGTGTAAAATACTAGGATTGAATTGGATTCACCCCAGGAATGCAAGAGTTGTTTAGTTTAAGAAAACCTATAAATGTAACATAATGAATATATTAAGATTAAAAATATCTAAAGAAATACATAAAATATCACATGATTTTTATAAAATAAAAACATTGAAAGTACAACTACATATTGGTAAATAAAAATATACATACATTATATAACCTTAAAAATTATGTATAAATAAATCCCATACTCTATCTACCTATCTATCTAGAGAGAATGGTGATTTCCTTTAGGGAGATGTCAGAATTTCCATGCAACCTGGAAGGTATGTTGTTGTGGGGGGCTTGTGTACTTTATTCTTTATATCTTTTGCATATTTTCAGTATTTCATAATAATTTTAAGTAACCAAGTTCACAAATCTGACATTTTTATGAGCTCTGTTGTCCTAATTTTCCAAACTAATACCCTTATATGTGAATGTAAGATTCCAATCATAATACATAATTTTCCAAGCTACCTAACATTTTTACATACACAAAGAATATTCAAATCATATAATTTACCCCCAAATAATTGTGATTAAAAAGCATAAATATAAGCAACTGTTTCATATTCGTGAAAAGGAGACTTACCCACATGGCACTATAAATTTTCTTGTTGTTGTATGTGAAATGATTACTTGTGTATTGGATTGAAGGAAGTATTATTTTAGTAGCTAGAACCAGAGTTTCTCTTAAGAAACATTTGCATTTAATTAAGAAGAATTATCTTCATATGCTCCTTGAGGTAGACAAAGAGTCCAAAATGTATGATGATATAAGTGGAAATAGAAGAGTGACAAAATTGGAGCACAAAAGAAAGTAAGTTGACCAAGGAGGTAGGGGAGAGAGTGAGAGAGAGAGAGAGAGACAGAGAGAGAGAGAGAGAGAGAGAGAGAGAGAGAGAGAGAGAGAAAATCATCTAGAAAAAAACTCTGGGTAAGGCATTAAGAGGCAGTGAGGAAAGTTAGAAAAGAGGACAGGTAAGGGAAGACAAAGATAAGTAAGAAGGGAGGTGGGGAGAGGGAAAGCAGCCCCACAACGTGGCAGGAAGGAAACTACCACAGGGGATGATGGCCAGCGGGATCTTTGAAGTGTTAGATGAGCAAGGACTTCTAAATTAGAGGAATTTAACATTCACTTGCAAGTTATTTGCATTGCTTTGAAGTTCCTCTGACAGTAATGTTTGATAATCTTGGAAGTCTTTTGTGGAGAAGGTGAAAAATAATTAAACTATACAATACAGAGGAGTGTAGTCTGTCTAATAGTTACTCCTTTGCTGATAGTTATGCAGAGAGCTCAGCATCCTATTTAGGACACACTTGTCCAGGAATTCTAAGCAATGACTTGCACAGTATGAGAAAGTACAAGTGACAGGTGGATTCCTCAGTCATGGGCACACACACACACACAGACACACACAGACACACACACACCTTTTCTAAATATATGAGAAAAAGTTGATTCAAGTAAGTTAGATAAATTAGGTTGTCCTTGTATATGAAAACTGAAACAGAATGGTTTTAATTTCATTCTTACGTACTGTTTTTTCTGTAAAAAATTTACTAATTTAAAACTTAACATATGTTTTGGTACACACCTCCATTTTGTGGGTTCTCTCAGAGTCTGCAAAAGTGAATGAAGACATAGAAGTTTTTATACCAGTTTTTCAACTACCTTCATCTATTGCATGTGTCTATATTATGTAGAAATGTAGAAATTAAGTATTATAAGTTTGGAAGTTTCTGCTGAGTGGAGATTTCTTTGATTTCTTTTTTTTTTTTTTTGCGGTACGCGGGCCTCTCACTGTTGCGGCCTCTCCCACTGCTGAGCACAGGCTCTGGACGCGCAGGCTCAGCGGCCATGGCTCACGGGCCCAGACGCTCCGCGGCATGTGGGATCTTCCCGGACCCGGGGCACGAACCCGTGTCCCCTGCATCGGCAGGCGGACTCTCAACCACTGCGCCACCAGGGAAGCCCTGATATTATTTTAAATTTGCAGTTTCTCCATTTCCAAAGTGAAATCTTAACATAGCATCAGTGAACTCTGTTTGCAGGTGCTCCAAGGGGTCAAAGTCAAACCATACATTTTAAAAAGTAAACACTAAATTTCTCATTTCTGGAGATGAAGCTGTTTTTTGATATTTAGGCATTATTAGCAATTTATTTAGTTTCTATTCTTTACAGAAGCAAGAATATTACATGTCACTCTTCATATTCAAAAAGGAAGATTTCCCCAGAAATCCATTGCAATGCTTCCATATTTATGATCAGTCTAGTACAATGATATTTATAGTTCATTTGATTCTTTCCATTACTCTCCTTTGTCATATGTATACTTTATAGAAATTTTCCATGTATGAAGGAAAGGAAACATTTAACATAATATATTCATCTTCCAGAATAAGAATATTACCAAGAAGTAAGAAAAAATAATAAAAATAAATGATTGGGTGGTGGTAATGTGGGTGATTTTAACAAAACTTTCCACTGATTAATACTCTTGTTTAGATACCAGGTGATGTTTATTATTATTTTCCTATATTTTGAAAAGTTGTGTCGTACTCTAGAGAAAAGCAGATAACTGTTTCTAATGAAATGTAATTACAAGAGATATAGGCACTTTAGTATGAGTTAAGAATCACCTTTCTTTTAGAAAATGATCAAAATTAACCTTGTGTTTGAGTGAAACTTCATGAATGGGCACTTGGAAACATTGCATGCCAATTATATCACAATAAAATGAAGGGGAATTTTACCAAACAAAATGAAACATATACAGTTGGAGCAAAATTGTTTCTCTGTAAACATAAAGTATGCTACACAAGATTATCCATAATAATGAACATCCCTAACTATATAGGTAGCCAATTTTATCGTGTATTATTTTAAAGCTGAGAATATCATTACTGAGATTCAGTGACTGTGGTAAATTGTTTACAGTGGATAAAAACAAGTAAGGAAGGGAAGGATGTGGAGGCACAGTTGTTGCTGAACAGCACACAGGTCCTAATAGTGGAAGAAGGCAGTGCAAGCAGGTGAAACCTAATTGTAATCAAGAATGATAGTGATCAACAAAGAAGGATTTTCAAGGTGATGTGTAGGAGTGACCTATAGGTAGCTGGAATACAAGTACCAGTATCAGGCAGAAGAGTCGTTGTGTAGCAGAGGCTAATGTACTGTGCCATGGAAATTACTACTGACAGTCTTTAGACATTTTGAAGAGAAGGATCCTGGCACCAGAATTATATGGGGCATTAAACTAGTTATCAAAGGAAATATTTAAGGATGGAAGTCTTTAATTGAGTCATTCTAGGGCACCTCAAGAGCCTAGAGCTTGGAAATGTTGAAATAGTGCAATTAACTTTTAATCATAGCATAGAGTCATGATGAGAAAAGTAGCAAGGGCAGAAGAAAGTATATATTGTTTAATAATCTCTTATCAGGATAGCTCATATTTTGAATACCATGCTCCATTTAATTCTCAAAGAAAACCTATAGTTGAGTGGTTGTCTCAAATTTAACTGACTGGAAAAATCATCTATAGCTGTACCTAAGCCATAAACTCTGAGAGAATATTGTATCTTTTACTGTTTCTTATATCTTCTGTGATATATACATAGCACTTGAATTTTAGTGGGCACTCAAGCAATGTTTGTAGATGAAATTGTTTATGAAATAACAAAGCTGAGATTAAACTCTGAACTGAAGAATATTGAATAGAATTTTTCTTTATTCAGGATTTTTTTCCTGTGGGAAATGGCCTAGAGTTTGGAAAGAATAAGGTAATAGAGGGTGGGAATAAGCTTGGCGTCATGGCCTACATATTCTATTTTTATCTACTTGGTCATGCTGACTGGATGAGAGCAATTAGCTTTTTTTGGTCGCACCATGCAGCTTGAGAGAACTTAGCTCCCCTCCCAGGGACTGAACTTGGGCCCTCAAGCAGTGAAAGCACAGACTCCTAACCACTGGACTGCCATGGAATTCCCCGGAAGGGAGAAATTACTGGTTAGTAATTGCTGTCTATGGCCGCATTTTGGGGGGAGGTGGACTGAGGAAGGCGCAAGAATAACCCATTATTTCATTAAACATAACACAGACACACAAACACAAATACACTAGAATATTGATGAAGAGATACAGCTATTAGAGGTTTTCTACTCACTACCTGGAGTGGATGACAGAGAACTGAGATACAGAGAAGAAAATTGGTCTTCATAATAAAAATAATATTTTCTTCTGCTCAAAAAGCCTTACTCTATGAAGCACAAATTAAATTAACAAAGTATAGCATTGTGTGGATATAAAGTAATTAGAAATTCATCTTAAGTTGTGAACATGCCCTAAGGTTTAAAATCTCCATTTGAACCCTGACTGTGTAAATGTGAATTTGAATTATTTTTAGAATTTAACAAACAAGGTAAGATTAGCAGGAGTTCAAGAAATGTTGAAGATTCTGACTTTAAGAATATAATTCACCACAGGAGGCTATGCTTGCCAGTTAGAACACAGCACTGTAATACAATTTGGGGATATTTATTATGACAGTCTGAAAAGTTTCTAAGGTATAGCAAGTGTTTTACATTTTTAACTATAGATAGACCAGTGGAGATTTTTTCTACAAAATGCTTGTACCAGACCAATACCATAGCAGAATTTTTTCTAGGTGAGAGAGGATATTAGGACAGAATTATCTATATGAGTGGATCATGCATGCTTACAAATGTAATGTGATATATTCTCTGAAAATAGTGAGAAATAAGTGTATATCATATTTTAGTTTGTATAGATAAAGTTAACTCTAATCAAGAATCAGTATGCAACTTGGCAATTATACTTTTATAAAATGAATCAAAATGAGAAGGTATGGACTCAAATCTTTTTTTTAATTTTTATTGGAGTATGGTTGATTTACAATGCTCAAATCTTTTGCAACAGTGTGGTGTTCTATGAGCAAATAATATAGGTTTGAGATCAAGGGATGATTTTCAGGGAAGTGCAGTTTAGGAGAAATTTCTCTCCGTCACTGGTATATTTAGTAAAACATTATATTGTACTAGCCTTTGTTATTTTTAGCTTTAAAGCTCCTTTTCAATGTATTTTTATTCCAAGAGAAAGAAAGGGTGGGCAAATGGAAGAAGATGTTGTGATTCTTAGACATCTTGACAGTAAAAAGGATCATAATAGCTAGCAGCCATAGTCATAGTAACAACCACAGCAACAGTGGCAGGAATGGGACTGATTTTTTAATCTGTTTTTTTGCTTTTAGATATTGTAATAGATGGTAGGCTATCAGCACAAGATGCCTTCTTCTGCAGGTGAGTGTCTTTACTTCATTTCATTAGATGTTGCCAGGGAGGCAGAATAATGGAGTGTCTCTGGAATCTGACTGATAGAATTTCAAAATCCCACCTCTATCATCTAATATATATTTTTTTTAAGTTTGGTCCCTTTCAATCACATTTTCTAATTTTTCCCAGCCATATAATGAAGAGATAAATAATACATTCTGATTTATAGGATTGCCATGAGGACTAAATTTTAAAATATGTTTAAAATACTTACATCATGCCTGATACCTATTAAGTACAGAGAGCTAACTTTTGTTACTCTCATTTCTGTTGAGGAAAGGAAAACTTAAAAAGTTTAACTAACATTTTATATCATAAAACAAACAACTTTCAAAGCAAGACAGACCCCAAGTTCTCTATGATTCTAGAATGCAACTTGTTGCTTATTTAATATTATATTTGTAGGCATCAGAATTATACATTATTTTAAAACCGACTTCAGTTGTTATTTTTATAATCTGATTTAAGTAAATTTGCTTAATCTTCCTAAAGGAAATAAAGCGATAAAAAAAAAATTACTGAACTCAGTATGGAATGAGAACAATGTATTATACACTAAACAGTTAGAGCATACCCAAGTGCACATACACACACACAGTAAATTACAAGAATTATATAGTATGATTCTGGTGTAAGCTTAAATAATGTGGGGCTAGGACAATAACTGATTTCAAATCAATCAAAATAGACTACTTTGGTTATCTGGATCTGATGTTAATTTTCTATCTTATCATTTATACTTTCTCCATGCAGACTACTTTTTTTTCTTTTAATTAAGTGCCTTAAAGTTTTTTGAGTCTATGAAAATATGTATAGAAAATGAATAATATGCTTGAGGTCAGAGAGTGAGAAATTGAAAAATACTGTACTTGAACCTGGCACTTTTGACACATAGCCCAGTACTTTTTAACTAAACTATCTTCCTCAGAAGCCAAATTACTGACTTTGGGAAATCAGGAATGTAACAAAATTGATATTGCATATAATGCAGTATTTTGGCACATTTAAAGTCCTCAATAAATATGTAAATAGCTCTCTTTCAATTAGAAAACTCTGAAAATGATTCCTAGGTAACTTCCCAGTTGTTGCTTTACCATATCTTCTTTCTTATGCACCCCAAGTCATACTTGTACATTTGAGAATTAGCTACAATCGCTATGTGCTCAGGCAAGGGTGTGGGTGCTTGTGTGTTTGTATACTGACAGGTAATATAAGAGTAATCATTTGAATAAACTTAAAATTGTTCTCAATTCAAAAATATTAAATTAACTTCTTGGTCTAATCTAAAATGTTAGAAGACATACAAATTTGCCAATATCTATTATTGTCTCTACTAAGAAGCATTTATAGGCCAACGTCATTAAAGCTTAGATTCTTTTTGCGTTTCCACTTCATTATTCTCTTTTTTTTAACATCTTTATTGGAGTATAATTGCCTTACACTGTTGTGTTAGTTTCTGCTGTATAACAAAGTGAATCAGCTATATGTATACTTATATTTTTATAATATCATTGATTGCCCTTATAAAACAAACATCGGCTACACAGATGCTTCAAGAGACAAGCATTTGTGGGAGATTTTGAACTCAATGTTGAAGAGGTAGAGATGCAAAGAGAAGAAATGGTTGATACATTACCTCATAATTATCAGTCTGTGAGTCCTGCTACCACTTTTTTCTTTCATTTTTTTCTTAAAATATTAACTCCTATCAGCATTTCTATTATTTTTCTCAAAATTACTATTTTAAAAATAATCTATTACACAGAAATTAAGTATCGGAAACAAAGAAGAGGAGGAAGGTACAGGATTGCAAAAATTACTATGGATAACTTTACCAGTAGGAAGATCATTAACAATCTTTTAAGTTATTCTTAGATAATGATATTTTTGAAAACCTACCACACACTTCACCCCCCCATTAAAAAAAAAAGTCTGAGCTTTTAAAATATGCTTCTATTTCTCTTCATTTATTTATTCAATAGACATTTAAAAATATTTACTGTTTTGGTATTTTGAATAAAATATAAGTACACACCAAGGAATAAAATAAACCTGCCTTCAAGGAACTCAGAATTTGTGGGGTATAGCAATAGTCAGACAGGTACAACAGAGTATGTGGTAAGTACTGAGATTAGCACTGAGAGCTTGGGGACCACATTACAGGAAACTTAAATTCTGGCAAATTTGGTGGAGTCAGTGTCAAGAAAACATTACATCACTAGTAGGACACTGTTTTCCACTCTATTTAAGAGGTAGATTTGATACTAAATATTCATTTTCATGCACATAAGACAGTATTATAAAAATTTTCTTCTCTATTTAAGAGTCCAGTTCCAAACTCAGATGGTCTCATGTGAATATAAAATCTGGCTAATCTATTGCTTAAACTCACTGAATGTTTAGACACTCCATATGTTCTTGGACCCGGGATCTTCAGCTTCTACATCATCTCTACTCTGTAACACACATATCTGCAGAACTATGTAACTATTTTCAGTATTAACTTGTATTCCAGTCACTGTGCTAAAAACTTTACCTGTATTATCTAATTTTTATCTTCACAACACTCAGTGTTAGATATCTCTTATCCCCATTTCAGATGAAGGAATTGAGGCATTAATGAGTTAAGTAACTTTGTGAATTTCATTTTTAGTAACTAGTCAAGCCAGAATTTAAACACATTTAAGCTGTCTTCAGAGCCTGTGATCTTAAACTACTGCATAAAATGTTCTTAACCATGGGAGTACCCAGTTTCTCTTCATAATAACAGGATACTGAAAAACTTTTATCCTTTGCTCAGAAAATGCATTTGACATGTAGTAATAGATTATAAAAGATTAGCCCTGATCATTTTAACTTTTTTAGCTTGGCTTAATGAAGTTTAGAAGACAAAGTACCTAGTAAGACTTCAATGAAAGAGAAATCAATAAAAGTAGTTATAATATTCATAATAATGGAATATCTTTTTTATTTAAATCTAATATTTGTCTCACTAATAGTTGAAAGAATTGTTTATATTTATTACTTAGATAAACTTATAAAACTAATAATATTTATATAGTAATACAAACCTGTCTACCCAAAATAATTTCTTGCATAAATTTTTTCAGTTTAAAAAATACTATTTGCTTTATAAATTTGTATTGAAAGGTTTAAGGTTGACAATAAAAATCTTAACAGTGAATTATTTTGTGAATGAAAATAATGTAACTGACTGACCAATGGCCAATGTAAAATTTAGTATCATAGTTCTGTTTCTATTTATGATTATTTGGTCCAAATGGTGGTTGGGCTGCACTGAATCATTTCTTCTTTATCAGAGATTAATGTCTAATTCTCAATGACATATTAGTAAGGCATGGTCTTTTTGCTGTATTGTGAGTACAGAAATCAGACTCAAGGAGGCTGTGGTACTCAGAATCTATGGGATAGAGGGATGAAAAGGGGGGAAATAGATAAAGAGATCCAGAAATCTAAAAAGAAGACCTTTGAGTTTGTTGTTAAATATTGAGGAATTCATAAGGGGAAATTCCAGGTGGTTGTGAAAGAATGATCAGGAGGAAATTGTATGTTGAACAATTTCCACCCAGAACTTGGAGGCATTCAAGTTCTTACCAGTAAATGTGGAAAATCCTCACAAACACCAAAGATATTCAATAGAACCACTGCAAGGATGGTGCCTTTACCCTGAGATAAAGGATACTCTGCTCCTCCAAAAAGTTAAAAACAAGCCAGAAAAGGATTAAGGTGATCTGCAAATAAATTAACTCACTGCCAGAAAAAAGTCCAACACTCATTAAAGCAAAACAGAAAATACAGCATTCAAAAATGTATAATACATGATGTGAAGCTTCTGATAAAAAAAATCACTAAGCCTATAAAAAATTAAGAAAATGTGACCCACAACCAGGAGAAAAATCAGTAACCAGAGGAAATCCAGAAACGATAAAATTTCAATAAAAACAAATATGATCACAGATTTAAAGAAAAGCATGACTAGAATAAGGAAATAAATGAGACACAAAACAAAACTAAGTGAAACTTCCAGAAATGAGCATATATTGTCTATACTAAGAAATCCATTGTCTGACATTAATCACAGATTAGATATTGCAAAACAAAATATCAGTGACCTTGAAGACATAATATTAGAAACTATAAACTAAAATAGAGAAAAAGACTGCCATAAAATGAACTGAGTTTCATTGCCTGTGAGACAATATCAAGTGGTCTGACTTTCATGAATTTGAGTCTCAAAATGAGAAGTGAAAAAGTAGAGACAGAAAAAAGAAATAAAGATGTAATGACTAAAGTTTTCTAAATTTGATAAACTACAAAGAGAAATACACAAAGATATAATTGTACTGAGACATTTTAACACATCTCCCTCAATAACTGGTAGATCAAGACAAAATACATGGCTATGAAGCCTCTGCTTGATTTTCATGGGGCACTTGCTCTGGGGGAAGCCAATCAGCATGTAAGAAGTTCAACTATTCTGAGACTGCTGTCTGGAGATGCCACGTGCAGGCACTTGGAAACCTCAGATGAACTCCCAGCAGATAACCAGCATCAACTCATAGCTATGTAAGTGAACCATATTAGATGTTATCCCAGTTACACCTTCAGCCAATATTTGTATATTATTCCATAAATGAAGCCAGTCAAGAGCTGTTCAGCTGTTCTTTTCCCAAATTCTTGATCCACAAAATAAAATTATCATTTAGAGCCACTAAATTTTGAGGTATTTTTAATCCAGAAATTGAATATTGGAACAGTAATTAAATCATAATTAAAAATTGTCACACATACTACACACACAAAATACACACACACAAATATATTTCCATAACCTCTACACTAAGATGACTTCCACAGTAAATTCTACTAATATTTTAGAAAGAAAAAATGCAAACATTTCCAGAAACCACAATAAAGTGATCAATTTCCACATTATTCCACAATGTTAGCTTAACTTTGTTGTAAAAACCTTATAAAGACATGATATGAAATTAAAAAAAAAATAGAAGTCAACTTCAATTTTGATCCAGGTTGCAAAAATCCTAATCAATATATTAATTAGATACTAACAATAGACAGATGTTAGATAGATAGATAGATAATATGTCATGAGCCAACAATTTTTTTCTCCAGGAATATAGCATTATTTTGATATTTGAAAATGTATTGGAGTAATTTGACATATTATCAGAATAAAGGAGAAAAAATTAATACAATAGATTCAGGAAAAAATGCAATAAAATTCAGCATCCAGTTGTGATAAACTGTCTTAGCAAACCAATTTTCCTACACATCAGTTGAGAGTGTAATCAGCTATAGCCACTGGGGAAACTATCTTGACATTGTTTGGCAAATTTATACATATCCTTACCCATTGTCCCCAAATTTTTACTCCTGGTTTATACTTTGTATACTTGCACAAAGACAATAAAATACATGTACGAAATTTTCTCTGCTGTACCATTTGAAAGGACCCCAAACTGGAAGCAATCCAAATACTCATCAACATTTGAATGAATAAATAAGTTGTGCTTTGTTCATACAATGAGATGCTACATAGCAGTAAAGTAAACATATGTCAGTAAGAACGTGGATTAATATCACATGCAAAATGTTGAATGAATAAAAGCCAGACACAAAATAATATGCCTCATATGGTAATATTTTTAAGCTTCCCAAAGTGATAAACTAATCTATACTTTTAAAATTCAAGGTACTGTTTTCATATGAGAAGGAGGTAGAAATGATTTACAACTGACATATAGGAAACTTTGCATATGCTGGTAATGAACCATTTCTTGACCTCTGTTTATGGTTCTCACATGTAGTCACTCTAACAAGCTGTAGTAGGCAGAATAAAGCCCTCCACACAAAGATGTTCCTGTCCAGATTCCTGAATCCTGTCAACATGTTAGTTACATGACAAAGAGGAATTAAAATTTACAGATGCAATTAAGGTTGCTAATCAGCTGACCATGAGATAGAAAGATTATTCTGGATTATGGTAGGGTGGTTTAGGAGATGTAAGCACACAGTGGAAAAAGGAAGCAGAAGATTGAGAACCAGAGAGATGGTAGAATAAGAAGAGTTGGCCCCAAATTGCTGGCTTTGAAGATGGAGGAATGGGGCCATGAACCAAGGAAGGTGGGTGGTTTCTAGAGGCATTGTCTTCTAGAGAATCCAGGAGGAACAGAACCCTACTGACACTGATTTTAGCATAGTAAGTTCCATTTCTGACTTCTGACCTCCAGAATTTGAAATTTAAAAATGGTATCTCCTACCCTTCAACTTTAAGTGCAATTTTAGAAAATTCTCTTATGATTCATTTCATATTTTAAATGAGTTTCATTTGGCTCTATGCTTTCACATTTTCTGGTAGAAAGCTTATTAAAGAAGGAAAGGTGCTTCAAATATCCACTTTCCACAACACCTCAAACACTTTAGTGGTTCAACAAATGCTTTTTGATCAGAAAAAAATGAATTCCTTAACACTTATATGGCATTTAAAAATATTGCTTTGGTATTTTAATCCTTTATGAAAAACTGCTGGTGGGTAGGATATAATTTGTTTTATTTGGCATTTTGTTTGCTTGTTTGTTAACATGTATTTTATACTGAAAATGCTATTTTAAAATATGCATATTTTGAAATAAAATCACCTTTTTCAAATAAGTATTAATCTAAGTTACGTTACTTTTTGCATGTAACTTATTTTTAATTTCAGGAAGACAAATACATTTATTCATAAAGGTAGTGTTCAAGATACTAAGATTAATGAAGATAGTGAGAGAACTAGTGGAAATTACTTCAAAATAGAAAACGTACACATTTAAAAATAGAAGAAAATAACATTTAGAGAGTTTAACTTGAGTTGGTTATAATTAGAAGTAATTTTCAAAATATTTAATGCTTGGGAGACATAGGTACAGACCAGCTAGAATATAATCAGTCTGTAGCACCGAATCAAGATCTTGGAGGATTTTACTGGTCTTGGTGTTACTATTTTAATTTCTTTATTTGAGGAAATCCAGATTTGACCCAAATATGACCCAAGAGAGGGAACAGAGATAAGACTAATTGTTATTTATCAACTGGTGTAAACAAATTTCATTCTTTGAATAATGTGTATAGCTGTACCAGTACATATGGGCTCAATAGCAAAACTAGTTATAATTTTTAGTAGTAAAATCCTGCCATAATGGAGTGCAAAATATTAACTTGTATATATTTTAGAATCACATCATTGCAGGGTTAATTAAATGTTGGAGGTGAACGTGTACTGTTAGCCAGCTAGGTGTTCTGGGTTTCATCTGCACACTTTCAAATCTGTTAAGTCCAGGCTGCAGTTTGGTACCATCTTATGGCTATTGACAGCTTTGGTATATATATTTATGGGGAAGATTCTGTATTCAATGTCTGACTGGGACTTCTGGGAAAGTGGAAACTCTTCTAAGAATCTTCCTGTCACAGGCCATCCATTTCTTCAGCTCAAAGAATAAAGGGAAGAATCAGCTCAAAGTAGACTCTCATCATAAATACTCATCTTCTATCTTTCAAATACTTGCTTCTCTATCCCTGAACATATTTCCCACATCACTTCTCTCCTCTGAGAATATATAAACTTCAGCCAACTCTTTGAATAATGGTTTCTGAGCAAGAAATGCCAGCCAATCAATAATCATCTCTTACCACCTCTACTGGATGGAATGCAGACATGCACTGGAGCTACGTTACATCACAGGAATGAGAGTGACACCCTAGGAGAGTTGAGCAAAAAGAAAAAGAAGACTAGACCTATAATGAATTTACAGAATGTTTATATCATTCTCTGGCTTAATATATGAGAGAGAACATAACTTGGAAGTTTAATGTCAATTGTGTTTTAAGTAAGTTTATTTACCAGACACTGTGCTGAATTCATGGGTATGGTATATATGGAAGAAGTTACACATTGTGTGTGACAAGTGTTATTATGGAAATAAACTGGCAGATAAGATTCACAGGAATGGCGGTAAGGGTGGTGTTTAGGGTTATGGGTGGCAGCAGTCTCAGCAGCGATTGTTCTATCTACAGTGCTTAGGCAATGTCAACTTTCCTTGGAGCAAATCTGAGAAATAAGGACTCTGATACTTCTTTAAAAAAAACTTATCTTAGTTTTTAAAATATCCCCTTTTAAAATTATTACTTATTTCTAAAGAAACATTTCAACCATTCCATTTGAAAATTTAGCACACATTATTTGTAGTTGAAATAGAATTCTTAGCATATGATTGTTATGTACCACAGTTACAGAAAAATAATCTAAAACGCAGTGACTTTTCTAATGTATTTTGGTATTTAAGAGCTAAGTAAAATTACAGAGCCAAATATGAATTGAATCAATAAAACACTGATTTATCACCCTGATCCTTTTTAAGAGCTTTTTCTTCTTCCTTTATATTTACTTTAGGCTTTTGTTTCTTAAGTCAAAAGGATCCAGGCAGGATTTCATGTTTTTCCTAAAGTGGAGGCTGCACTCCCTCTCCAGTCTTGCACTTCTCCTGTCTCCCTCTCTGCCCTCATTCATTCTCATGAACACTCCAGGAGAGCCAATAGAAGAATCTCCCTTGAGTCAGTGGCTCCCCGAGGTTCTACACTCTCCCTTTGTTAGGGAAACATTGACTGATACCATTCACCCTAGCCAGGCACAATAATAACTGCTTGCTTTAGTTACCTCACAACAGGAGGTCCTGCCCAATAAGAACACTGACCTGACAAGCTGCTGCCAACAAGCTACTGCAAACCAGAAGAATCCAGGAGGAGCCAAAAAGAGGGAGGAGACCCCAGACCATATGACCAGCCAACATCCCAGAAACCCTCATTCTGGAATCCATCTTGGCTGAGAGGCGTGTACACCACCTGGAAGGACCCTGAATCAGACCAAATATGACTGCAAACAAGAAGGTTGGCCAGAGACAACACAGAAACTAACCCCACTACTATAAAATCTGAGACTGCGAGCAGACCATGTGGAAGAGTGGTTCTCCTGGGTTCCTTACCCTGCTGCTCCCCACTTGATCGTCCCTTTCAATAAAGTCTTTTGCTTTGTCAGTATGTGTGTCTCCTCAGACAATTCATTTCCGAGTGTTAGACAAGAGCCCACTCTCGGGCCCTGGAAGAGGTTCCTTTCCCATAGCACATTCAGCCCATTTATTAACAATCTTTCTCCTCCTTCCCTGAGAGACTGGCCGGGCCAGAGAAAGAGAGACCGAGAGAGAGAGACAGAGATGGCTGCAAGGAGGTGTAACGGTAAACTGGGAAGTAGACTACTGAGTTCACACCTGGCTTATGGATTTGCATCTCATCAAGGAGCTCCTCCTCATACAGGTACTTGTTAAAAGGAAATATGATGATCCAAAGGTAACCTTTCATTACAACATACACTTAAAAGTATTGCCCAATGTTTTATTACTGATGGGGTGTTCCTGGATTACTTCGAACCCCCTGACTCCAACCCCCATGAAAAAAAAGTGGCATATGTGTGGATGAAAGGCTTTTGGTGCTCCAGCCAGGCATCAGGGCTGTACCTCTGAGGTGGGAGAGCGAAATTCAGGACAATGCTCCACAAGAGACCTCCCAGCTCCGCATAATATCAAATGGCAAAAATCTCCCAGAGATCTCCATCTCGATGACATGACCCAGCTTCACTCAATGACCAGGAAGCTACAGTGCTGAACACCCTATGCCAAACAACTAGCAAGACAGGAAGACAGCCCCATCCATTAGCAGAGAGGCTGCCTAAAATCATAGTAAGGCCACAGACACCCCAAAACACACCACTAGACATGGACCTGCCCACCAGAAAGACAAGATCCAGCCTCATCCACCAGAAAACAGACATTAGTCCCCTCCACCAGGAAGCCTACACAACCCCACTGAACCAACCTTGGCCACTGGGGACAGACACCAAAACCAATGAGAACTATAAACCTGCAGCCTGAGAAAAGGAGAACCCAAACACAGGAAGTTAAGCAAAATGAAAAGACAGAAAAAAACACAGCATATGAAGGAACAAGGCAAAACCCCACCAGACCTAACAAATGAAGAGGAAATAGGCAGTCTACCTGAAAAAGAATTCAGAATAATGATAGTGAAGATGATCCAAAATCTTGGGAATAGAAGAGAGAAAATATAAGAACGTTTAAGAAGGACCTAGAAGAACTAAAGAGCAAACAAACAGTGATGAACAACACAATAAATGAAATTAAAAATACTCTAGAAGGGATAAATAGCAGAATAACTGAGACAGAAGAATGGATAAGTGACCTGGAAGATAAAATAGTGGAAATAACTACTGCAGAGCAGAAAAAAGAAAAAGAATGAAAAGAATTGAGGACAGTTTTGGAGACCTCTGGGACAACATTAAATGCACCAAAATTCAAATTATAAGGGCCCCAGAAGAAGAAGAGAGAAAGAAAGGGACTGTGAAAATATTTGAAGAGATTATAGTTAAAAACTTCCCTAATATGGGAGAGGAAATAATTAATCAAGACCAGGAAGCACAGAGAGTCCCATACAGGATAAATCCAAGGAAAAACATGCCAAGACACATATTAATCAGCCTATCAAAAATTAAATACAAAGAAAAAATATTAAGGCAGTAAGGGAAAAACAACAAATAACACACAGGGAATCCCCATAAGGTTAAAAGTTGATCTTTCAGCAGAAACTCTGCACGCCAGAAGGGAGTGGCAGGACATATTTAAAGTGATGAAGGAGAAAAACGTACAACCAAGATTACTCTACCCAGCAAGGATCATTCAGAATGGAGGGAGAAATTAGAACATTTACAGACAAACAAAAGCTAAGAGAATTCAGCACTACAAAACCAGCTCTACAACAAATGGTAAAGGAACTTCTCTAGGCAGGAAACACAAGAGAAGGAAAAGACCTACAATAATAAACTCAAAATAATTAAGAAAATGGTAATAGGAACATACATATTGATAATTATCTTAAATGTAAATGGATTAAATGCTCCAACCAAAAGACATAGAATGGCTGAATGGATATGAAAACAAGACTCGTGTATATGCTGTCTACAAGAGACCGACTTCAGACCTAGGGACACATAAAGATTGAAAGTGAAGGGATGGAAAAGATATTCCATGCAAATGGAAATCAAAAGAAAGCTGGAGTAGCAATTCTCATATCAGACAAAATAGACTTTAAAATAAAGACTATTACAAGAGACAAAGAAAGACACTACATAATGATCAAGGGATTGATCCAAGAAGACGATAAAGCAATTCTAAACATTTATGCACCCAAAATAAGAGCACCTCAACACATAAGGCAAATACTAAGAGCCATAAAAGGGGAAATTGACAGTAACACAATCATAGTAGGATACTTTAACACCCCACTTTCACCAATGGACAAATCATCCACAATGAAAATAAATAAGGAAACACAAGCTTTAAAAGATACATTAAACAAGATGGACTTAATTGATATTTATACTACGTTCCATCCAAAAACAACAGATTACACATTCTTCTCAAGTGCTCATGGAACATTCTTCAGGATAGATCGTATCTTGGGTCAAAAATCAAGCCTTGGTAAATTTAAGAAAATTTAAATCATATCAAGTATCTTTTCCGACCACAATGCTATGAGACTAGATATCAATTACAGGAAAAAAAATCTGTAAAAAATACAAACACATGGAGGCTAAACAATACACTACTTAATAACCAAGAGATCACTGAAGAAATCAAAGAGGAAATCAAAAAATACCTAGAAACAAATGACAATGAAAACACGATGACCCAAAACCTATGAGATGCAGCAAAAGCAGTTCTAAGAGGGAAGTTTATAGCAATACAATCCTACCTTACGAAACAAGAAACATCTCAATTAAACAACCTAACCTTACACCTAAAGCAATTAGAGAAAGAAAAACAAAAAAAATCCCAATGTTAGCAGAAGGAAAGAAATCATAAAGATCAGATCAGAAATAAATGAAAAATAAATGAAGGAAATGATGATAGCAAAAATCAATAAAACTAAAAGCTGGCTCTGGGAGAAGATAAACAAAATTGATAAACCATTAACCAGACTCATCAAGAAAAAAGGGACAAGACTTAAATTAATAGAATTAGAAATGAAAAAGGAGAAGTAACAACTGACACTGCAGAAATACAAAGGATCATGAGAGATTACAAGAAACTCTATGCCAATAAAATGGATAACCTCGAAGAAATGGACAAATCATAGAAATGCAGAACATTCTGAGACTGAACCAGGAAGAAATAGAAAATATGAACAGACCAATTCCAAGCCCTAAAATTGAAACTGTGATTAAAAATCTTCCAACAAACAAAAGTCTGGACCAGATGGCTTCACAGGCAAATTCTATCAAACATTTAGAAAAGAGCTAACACCTCTCCTTCTCAAACTCTTCCAAAATAGAGCAGAGGGAGGAACACTCTGAAACCCATTCTACGAGGCTATCATCACTCTGATAACAAAAACAGACAAAGATGTCACAAAGAAAGAAAACTACAGGCCCATATCACTGATGAACATAGATGCAAAAATCCTCAACAAAATAATAGCAAACAGCATATTAAAAGGATCATACACCATGATTAAGTGGGTTTTATCCCAGGAATGTAAAGATTCTTCAATATAAGCAAAATAATCAATGTGATATACCTTATTAACAAATTGAAGGAGAACAAACATATGATCATCTCAATAGATGCAGAGAAAGCTTTCAACAAAATTCAACACTGATTTATGATAAAAAAAAAACCTGCAGAAAGTATGAATAGAGGGAACTTTCCTCAACAAAATAAAGGCCATATATGACAAACTCAAAGCCAACTTCATCCTCAGTGGTGAAAAACTGAAACCATTTCCACTAAGATCAGGAACAAGACAAGGTTGCACACTCTCACCACTATTTTTTAACATAGTTTTGGAAGTTTTAGCCACAGCAATCATAGAAGAAAAAGAAATAAAAGGAATCTCTATCGGAAAAGAAGCGAAGCTGTCAATGTTTGCAGCTGACATGATACTATACATAGAGAGTCCTAAAGATGCTACCAGAAAATTACTAGAGCT
This sequence comes from Tursiops truncatus, assembly GCF_011762595.2. Lineage (NCBI taxonomy): Eukaryota > Metazoa > Chordata > Mammalia > Artiodactyla > Delphinidae > Tursiops > Tursiops truncatus. The sequence continues at coordinate 35,412,397 of NC_047041.1, forward strand.
AATCAATGAATTTGGTAAAGCAGCAGGATACAAAATTAATGCACAGATATCTCTTGCATTCCTATACACTAATGATGAGAAATCTGAAAGTGAAATTAAGAAAACACTCCCATTTACCATTGCAACAAAAAGAATAAAATATCAAGGAATAAGACAAGAAGACAAAAGACCTGTATGCAGAAAATTATTAGACACTGATGAAAGAAATTAAAGATGATACAAATAGATAGAGACATATACCATGTTCTTGGATTGGAAGAATCAACATTGTGAAAATGACTATAGTACCCAAAGCAATCTACAGATTCAATGCAATCCCTTTCAAACTACAAATAGCATTTTTCACAGAACTAGAACAAAAAATTTCAGAATCTGTATGGAAAAACAAAAGACCCCGAATAGCCAAAGCAATCTTGAGAAAGAAAAACGGAGCTGGAGGAATCAGGCTCCCTGACTTCAGACTATACTACAAAGCTACAGTAATCAAGACAGTATGGTACTGACACAAAAACAGAAATATAGATCAATGGAACAGGATAGAAAACCCAGAGATAAACCCACACACATATGGTCACCTCATTTTTGATAGAGGAGGCAAGAATATACAGTGGAGAAAAGACAGCCTCTTCAATAAATGGTGCTGGGAAAACTGGACAGGTACATGTAAAGGTATGAAATTAGAACACTCCCTAACACCATATGCAAAAATAAACTCAAAATGGATTAAAGACCTAAATGTAAGGCCAGACCCTATATCACTCTTAGAGGAAAATATAGGCCAAACACTGTATGACATAAATCACAGCAAGATCCTTTTTGACCCACCTCCTAGAGAAATGGAAATAAAAACAAAAATAGCAAATGGGACCTGATGAAACTTAAACACTTTTGCATAGCAAAGGAAACCATAACCAAGATGAAAAGACAACCCTCAGAATGGAAGAAAATATTTGCAAATGAAGGAACTGACAAAGGATTTATCTCCAAAATATACAAGCAGCTCATGCAGCTCAATATTAAAAAAGCAAACAACCCAATTAAAAAATGAGCAGAAGACCTAAATAGACATTTTTCGAAAGAAGATATGCAGATTGCCATCAAACACATGAAAGGATGCTCAAAATTACTAATCATTAGAGAAATGCAAATGAAAACTACAATGAGATATCATCTCACACCCATCAGAATGGCCATCATCAAAAAATCTACAAACAATAAATGCTGGAGAGGGTGTGGAGAAAAGGGAACCTCCTTGCACTGTAGCTGAGAATGTAAATTGATACAGCCACTAAGGAGAACAGTATGGAGGTTCCTTAAAAAACTAAAATTTGAACTACCATACGACCCAGCAATCCCACTACGGGGCATATACCCTGAGAAAACCATAATTCAAAAAGAGTCTTGTAACAAAATGTTCATTGCAGCAATATTGACAATAGCCAGGACATGGAGGCAACCTAAGTGTCCATCAACAGATGAATGGATAAAGAAGATGTGGCACATATATACAATGGAATATTACTCATTCATAAAAAGAAACAAAATTGAGTTATTTGTAGTGTGGTGGATGGACCTAGAGTCTGTCATGCAGAGTGAAGTAAGTCAGAAAGAGAAAAACAAACACCCTGTGCTAACATATATATATGGAATCTAAAAAAAAAAAAAAAAAAAAAAAAGGGTCATGAAGAACCTAGGGGCAAGACTGGAATAAAGACACAGATCTACTAGAGAATGGACTTGAGGATATGCGGAGGGTGAAGGATAAGCTGGGGCAAAGTGAGAGAGTCACATGGACATATATTCACTACCAAACGTAAACTAGATACCTAGTGGGAAGCAACCACATAGCACAGGGAGATCAGGTCTGTGCTTTGTAACCAGCTAGAAGGGTGGGATAGGGAGTGTAGGAGAGAGGGAGATGCAAAAGGGAAGAGATATGGGAACATATGTATATGTATAACTGATTCACTGTGCTATAAAGCAGAAACTAACACACCATTGTAAAGCAATTATACTCCAGTAAAGATGTCTAAAAAAAAAAAAAAAACTTAGAGGAGTCCCCACCCACTGGTACAGCTGCCTTGAGTTCCTCCCGTGGTTGCCATGTGGAAGCCAGCACTCACAACTTGACTTTTATGGAGAAGACTGATGTCCCTTCATTTCTAGCTACTGGCTTGTCCTACAGTTTCAGCTCTCTGGTGGGTCCAAGAAAGATGTTTATTTTATAAATATCTGACTTGATATATCATTAGGCTGGAAACGTTTGGTTTTCAGCCTACTGCACCCTAGGCGGCAGTTGGATGTTTATTTAAATCATTGTTAAAGTGTTTTTGATTGCATTCTTCCAACTTATTCTTAGCTAGACTGAAGTATCTTAGATATATTCACAAGTTTTGTTTCTATTTTTACCTCCAAAATTTTTACAAGCTTGATTTCTTTCTTATATTTTTAGAAAAAAGACAATTTGTCTTAATCATTAATTTTACATTACCATGAAAAGGTAACCTGTCACTGCCCTAATTTACCAATTTTTTGCCATTTATTTAACATGTGTAGCAATAAACTTAGTATTTGTGCATTCATGTAACAAGCCTAGAATGTTAATATGCTTACTCAATTACAGACGTCACTTTCATGTACATCCATTCTATATGAATAAAGTTGTTTTACTTTTCCAGTTTCTGAATAATAGTTGAATACTTCACTACCATTCACTTGATTTTATTTTAAAAATCAAGACCACTTGGCTGGAGCCCTATCTTCATGCCTACCCAATATTAACTACTTTTCCTAGATATGGTTCCCCATAACCAATTAGTATTCTATTTGGGTAAATCATCTCCCTTAATTTAAGCATTGTTTCATAATATACACAAATTTTGACATGTCTAACCCAACATACATGATTCTTCTGATCATGTATGATTTCAGAGCTTGAAATTGTGGTTCACTGAAAAATAAATTGTATATACGTGATTCCTCTGATATTGGTCTTGGCTCAGAGAATGTCCTCATTTCCACATACCTTTTAATACTGAAATTTGTTTTGCCACTTAACACAGAAGCCCACCTAAAATCTCCATTTAGTTTTACTTCCTAGGGTTGTTTCAAAATAGTATTGGATCATACCTATGACACATATTTTAGGTGCAGATTTTATGAAGATGCTAATAAGAGCTCCCTGTAGTCAGGACTGGGCTTTATACTTCCATATATCTTCAGGCCTTGATGTAGAAACTGACAAATTAAAAATCAAAAATATTATCTGCTGAGTAAAATAGTATATGTTCTAATAAGTTAATTATTTATGATAATGTCAAACTAAAAATGATAATTTTCTTGATCTAAAGACCTTTTTATCCCTACATTTATGACCTCGAATTTTGTCCTAGTCTTGGGTAATAAGGGAGAATGACGTTGTTTCTTTCTAAAATTTGGGACTCTGGTTGAGCCTTATGTTTTATTATTTCCTACAACCAAGGAACATCTATTTCAATAATACTTCCTTAAAAATTTACTAGTTTTTCTTTTTTCTATGAAAACGTTTAAACTTTGAAATTTAAAAAAATTGCACTCACGTTTAATAACAAACGACTAATATTGCAAAGTATCTCCACTTATTCTCTCACATCTTGAATTACACTTCTTAAATTAATGATTTCATGTGCTGATAAATTAATTTCATACTCAAACCATCTACTTTTTCCTTAACTACCTAAATTTTATTTTTCTTTCTACTATTTACTTCCTCAAAAACAGACCACTCATATTCTTGTTAACCTTATGTTCTTGATTCATTTCTTCATTTATCAAGACCCTTTTAAGTGGCTAATATATACCAGGTACTGGGAAAGATTCAGATACACATTGGTGAGGAAAACGAACATTGCCCTTTTCCTCACTGTTACTTACAGATCAGTAGCAAAAAGAAAAAGGAGACATTATTGAGAAGGGGCACTTGTGTCCTACTCTTCCTTTTCCATAGTGATGAAATCTATTTTCCATGCGTAATGTGATTTAGGGCTAGAGCTCAGCATGTTTGACTTAATCTTTTTCTCTTTTATTTTTAGGCTTTTATTATCTATGTCAAGCTTAGAATTTCTGCTCTATATGTAGTCAGTTCTGCGAAGCTCAGTCCTCATGGAAGAGGCCTGTAATAGTCTAATGTGGCCTAAGACTATATGGGTAATTCTAATTAGGAGCAAAATATTAGTACACCCTCTATTCTATGACCTAAGTCAATTTCTTGTAGCTTCTATCAGCAATAATGCTAACATTTATATATCCATCTCTGTCTTCTGCAATTATTTCTCAGTTGGATCTAGACTGGGAAGAGGAAGACTTGCATAAATTATTTGGATACTTCAAGAATGCAAACTTCTGTAGCATCAAACATAACTTTACAAAATGTTCAAGAAGTAGAATTTGTGGGAGAAACTACATAGAAAGGCCAGTTTAGGTAATATTAGTCATTAGATTTTCAAAAGCAGGTGAACCATATGTGACTTTAATAATAGGAGCCTGCAGAGGACTTTAATAAGAAGACAGTTGCAGTTTGACTTTAAAATGCACACAGAGGTGACAAGGATTAGATATATCTCTAATAAAGTTTTGCCTTGAACCAAGCAACACTTCGGTAACAATATATATTTTTCCTTTTATTCTATTTTTCAGTCACTACTGCAAACCAGACCAGGACTTTTTAAATTTTTAAGGCAACTATCTTCTCTGTGTGATCCAGAGGTATAATAAGTGCCTAGTTTTAAATTGTTAAAGCCAAGTATGAGATATGCAGTGCAAGAGTAGCTTCTTCAGATTCTGAATTCCTTTTTAATATTTTGAATTGTAATGCACACTCTGCTCAAGCAGCAGTAATGATTTTCTTTTCAAATTGACAATCAAATTTACAAAACACAATAAACTTCACTACTGTCAAGTTTTCTTATCATCAATATAAGAAACAGGACAGACAACACACAAAATACATGGTGATAGATAGAGTAATGAAGGTCCTGAGTGTAGAAGCTTCTGGATATCCTTAAGTCACTCCACAATTGGAGTACATGTGTTACAGACAGCAGTATGATTGGGCATGAACCAACATCAGTTCTAAGGTCCCTTTGGGTTTTATACTTTGCTAGTCATGTAGCCACCTCAAAGATGTCTCCCAATCTCCAGTTCAGCTACACCTCATGAATTATACAGTATTCATAAAAAAAAACAGGTTATCAGTAAACAATATTAACAAGAAATACACATCTTTGTTTGAATACAAAGTATTATCTTGGATGCAGTATATGTTTATAAATTCCTTGAATTAGTATTACAAGGAGGATTTGAAGTAGATTTTATTAAAACATGATGTTTGAACATGATGTAAGATTGCAGAGCTTGAAGTTGTGGTTCACTGAAAAATGAATTATATATACTTAGTAGTAGTTAAATGAGAAAGTTTAGACTTCTGTTAATAAATGATCATGCCATTAAAGAGAAACATATTTTAAAAAAAGAACAAAAACTCAAAGAAATATCATATTATATATGTATTATATATATATATATAATACATATATCTATATATACAGATATATATATATAGATAGATAGATATATCTATCTCCAATAAAATGTTTGTGACTGGATCACAGTATCTATGGAAAAGAAGCCTATTTTTTTCTGCAGTGGTTTGAAAACATAGTTTACTCTCACTATCAAGTGAAAAGCATTGGTAAATGAAAAAAATAAATAAATAAAGGAAGACTTTAGTTTAGTTAAGTCATTTAAAGAAGGATTTCCCCAGGGGGAAGGCTAAATCCTACAAGAGAGAGCAAATATTTATGAAGGTGAAATGATCGTAAAAGCCAGGATAAAGTAGATATAAAAGATAAAGAAATGTACTAAGACTAATTGTTCTTAAAATAGCCCTTAGAAAATGGGGGAGACACTTCAATTATTATTAGATCACAGTGATGAGAAAGAGAAAAATGACAGGACAGAAAAAGGTCATAGAAAAAGGACTGGAAGAATCCTCCAAGGAGGCCAGTATGCTGGGAACTTTTGAGATGTGACCTTTTAAAGCTGTGGAACGAGTACATTCTAACAACAGTTGAGGAGCCACTCTATAAAGATGAAAACAGCTGTTCTAGGATGTACATGATGCTGAATGGATTTGCGATACAAATATTAGAAATGCTACTATAAAATACTCCAAAAAGTTTCTGAAGAGTTTGAAGATGACATAGATATTATAGATGGGGGACTATGTTTCTTGAGAGAATATATCTCAGAATTTATGTAATTGAGACTCTAATTAAAAATAAAACAAAGAAGAAATAAAGGGAAATCATGAAAAGGCAATTAAATAGGGAAATGATTGGATTAGATGCTTATTTGATGGGAAATATAATCCACATGGAATCATCCAACTCAGAATAGAGATATGCAATATTTTTTATAAAATTTTAGAGACACTGAATGTATCCATTTGTTAGTTCTTATTATAAGAAAACCAATAAGATAAAGTCAAGAGATTATGTTAAGGAGGCAAATGTTTGGGTCAGAAAGCAAACAAAAATTAAAAGAAAAAAAGGTACTTAATTCTAGCAAACACATTAACTGATATGTTATAGATGGAAAGTGAATTTAGCTTAATGAAGTTGATTAAGCTGTTTCAGCTTTAACAGCTTTAAACTCTGTCTAAGTGAAAAAGAGTGATACAAGTGAAAGAACACTAGAGTCTTACCTTACTACGGATGTAAAGTAATGATAGAAATTTTATTCCAGGCCTAGAAATTCAAAATCTGGGAAAGATAATGCCTTCAGGAGTATTTAGTAGGGCAATTGGTCAAATACAGTAACTGTAACTGCAGTTTCCTTGAAACTAAGGTGGGACCTCAGATGCAAGGAAAATTTTTCCTAGAGACAATTTCCACAGGTTTAAGTAATTCCATAGCCAAAAGCAAAATTGCAAAGCAAAAGCTAGTGTGGTATAAAAATTTTAAATATTCAATCAAAAAATGTATGACAGGACTTCCCTGGTGGTACAGTGGTTAAGACTCCAAGCTCCCAATGCAGGGGGACCAGGTTCAATCCCTGGTCGGGGAACTAGATCCCACATGCATGCCAAAACTAAGAGTTCGCATGCTGCAATTAAGGAGCCTGCCTGCTGCAACTAAGACCCGGCACAACCAAATAAATAAATAAAATATTTAAAAAAAAATGTATGACACCGGATAAGAGTCCATACTCAAAATATGACTAGAGTGTCAAAAATATAAGCTTCAAAGGGAAATTAAAATTAAGAAATTTTGTTACAATGAATGGGAAAGAAGGGCACTTCAAATGAGATACGGTGACAGGCTAGGATTGTTTATTTTCTAGTTAGAAGAGAAAACCTGTATTTAAGTGATAGTCACTCACTGAGACAAGAGACAATAATTCTAAATACTCCCTTTCCCAATTTGGGGAAACCATGACAATACTGACCTCTTTGTGGGGGTCATTTCAACCAATTTTACTTAAGTTCAATTGTAATAAAACCTGGACAATTAGCATTGACTTAATTGGTGAGACTAAACAAGAATGATTTCTCCACCCAACCTCATTCTTTTAGAAATCTTTGAGTTCCTCCTATATTCTTTGGTAACAGTAAGTACTGACTTCTGATAACTATACTTTTCACTAGGGGAAGGCTTTAGGGACTAGGGATTACCTTTTAATTAATTTGTTAAATATAGGCCTAGTGGTATGGGCCTCTGGTAAGTTTCATGAAAGTTTTGAATCTTTAAAAGTAAAGCATATCAGACTTTCTAGACATAGATTCAGTGCTCTCATGAAAGATAGAACCACTTGCTAGGAAAACTGGACAGGTACATGTAGAAGTATGAAATTAGAACACTCCCTAACACCATACACAAAAATGAACTCAATTGGATTAAAGACCTAAATGTAAGGCCAGACACTATCAAACTCTTAGAGGAAAACATAGGCAGAACACTCTATGACATAAATCACAGCAAGATCCTTCTTCACCCACATTCTAGAGAAATGGAAATAAAAACAAGAATAAACAAATGGGACCTAATGAAACTTAAAAGCCTTTGCACAGTAAAGGAAGCCATAAACAAGACCAAAAGACAACCCTCAGAATGGGAGAAAATATTTGTAAATGAAGCAACCTACAAAGGATTAATCTCTAAAATTTACAAGCAGCTCATGCAGCTCAATAACAGAAAAACAAACAACCCAATCAAAAAATAGGCAGAAGACCTAAACAGACATTTCTCCAAAGAAGATATACAGATTGCCAACAAACACATGAAAGAATGCACAACATCATTAATCATTAGAGAAATGCAAATCAGAACTACAATGAGATATCATCTCACACCAGTCAGAACGGCCATCATCAAAAAATCTAGAAACAATAAATGCTGGAGAGGGTGTGGAGAAAAGGGAACCCTCTTGCACTCTTGGTGGGAATGTAAATTGATACATCCACTATAGAGAACAGTATGGAGGTTCCTTAAAAAAACTACAAATAGAACTACTGTATGACCCAGCAATCCCACTACTGGGCATATACCCTGAGAAAACCATAATTCAAAGAGTCATGTACCAAAATGTTCATTGCAGCTCTGTTTACAATAGCCAGGAGGTGGAAGCAACCTAAGTGTCCATCAACAGATGAATGGATAAAGAAGATGTGGCAAAAAAAAAAAAAAAAAAGAAGATGTGGCACATATATACAATGGAATATTACTCAGCCATAAAAAGGAACAAAACTGAGTTATTTGTAGTGAGGTGGGTGGGTCTGGGGTCTGTCATACAGAGTGAAGTAAGTCAGAAGGAGAAAAACAAATACCAAATGCTAACACATATATATGGAATTTAAGAAAAAAAAATGTCATGAAGAGCCTAGTGGTAGGACAGGAATAAAGACACAGACCTACTAGAGCATGGACTTGAGGATATGGGGAGGGGGAAGGGTAAGCTGGGACAAAGTGAGAGAGTGGCATGGACATATATGCACTACCAAACGTAAGGTGGATAGCTAGTAGGAACCAGCCACGTGGCGCAGGGAGATCAGCTAGGTGGTTTGTGACCACCTAGAGGGGTGGGATAGGGAGGGTGGGAGGGAGTGAGACGTAAAAGGAAAGAGATATGGGAACATATGTATAACTTATTCACTTTGTTGTAAAGCAGAAACTAACACACCATTGTAAAGCAATTATACTCCAATAAAGATGTTAAGAAAAATAAAAATAAAAAGATAGCACCACTGTTAAACATACTTTTAGTCTTCCCAGGCATTAATATACTCTGTCACTGAGAATAAGCAGTAAGAAATGGGAAGGACATAAAGAAGCTTTTATTAAATGAAAGCAGGATAATTTTATTTGGTACTTCAATTTATTTGTATTCCTTTGAATTTTAATGTCTCCCCAAGAAATTAATAATGGGTAAAATTTATAATCACTTAGGGAGTATCTCTATATTAATTTTACTGAAGTACCTTAATGTTGCTATTTAATTTCATTACAAAATCTCTACTAAGTCGTTTTGTACAATGTAGCACGATATAATTTGGGATTGAATATAGAATAAGAAATAGGTTTTCATACGAAGATAAGTGTGAAAATTAATTTAACTAATGGTTATTATTATGTTCTAATTCAGAGTCAGTATTGATGGAAAGATATGGGCACATGTCAGAGATATTTGGGAGATAAAATCAACAGAACTTGGAGTTGGATTGGGTATAGGCCATGAGGAAAAAGGTATCAAGGATGTCTCTTATGTTTCTGATTTAAGAAATTGGATGGATGTGAGTGCCCTGGAAAAGAATGTGATTTTGGACAAAAGTCTTAAATTGAGTTCTGTTTATGTAAGTTTAACTGAGATCTCCACAGTGTTCAACAGAAAGGTGAATATGATATTGGGTGTTCAGGGGCAGTTCTGGGATGGAGATATTAAACTAAAAGTTTTGCAATCCAATAAAAGAATAAGCTTAAGAAGTAAAAAACAAAAACAAAACACAACTTAGAAGCAAGAAGGATACAATTTAAAACTGAGAGAAGTTAACTTTTCACCATTGAGAATGATGTTAGCTGTGGGTTTCTCGTATATGGCCTTTACTATGTGGAGGTAAGTTAACCCTATTCCCACTTTCTGGGGAGCTTTTATAAATGGGTATTGAATTTTCTCAAAAGCTTTTTTCACATCAATTGAGATGATCATATGGATTTTATTCTTCAGTTTGTTAATGTGGTGTATCACACTAAGGGAGAGGAGGGGTCAGGGAGGGAAGGATTGCGTATTTGGGATTAGTAGATGCAAAGTATTATATATAGGATGGATAAACAACATTGTCTTACTATATAGCACAGGAAACTATAATCAATATCCTGTGATAAACTATAATGGAAAAGAATATGAAAAAGAATATATATGTATAAGTAATTGGAACAGTTTCAGAAGTATAGATGTTAACTCTTCTCTTAATGTTTGATAGAATTCCCCTGTGAAACCATCTGACTTTTGTTTGCTGGCAGTTTTTAAATCACTGTTTCAATTTCAGCACTTGTGAATTATCAGTTCATATTTTCTACTTCTTCCTGGTTCAGTCTTAGATGGTTGTACCTGTCTAAGAATTTGTCCATGTCTTTTATGTTGTCCATTTTATTGGCATATAGTTGTTTGTAGTAATCTCTAATTACCTTTTTTATTTCTGTGGTGTCAGTTGTAACTTCTCTTTTGTTTCTAATTTTATTGATTTGAGCTCTCTCCCTTTTCTCTTGATGAGTCTGGCTAAAAGCTGATGTATTTTGTTTATCTATGTAAAGAACAAGATTTTAGTTTTACTGATCTTTGCTATTGTTTTCTTCATTTCTATTTCATTTATTTCTGCTCTGATCTTCATGGTTTCTTTCCTTCTACTAAGTTTGGGTTTTCTTTATTCCTCTCTCTCTAGTTTCTTTAGGTGTAAGATTAGGTCATTTATTTGAGTTTTTTTCTTGTTTCCTGAGGTAAGATTGTATTGCTATAAACTTCCCTCTTAGAACTGCTTCTGCTGTGTTCCAAAGGCTTTGGATCATTGTGTTTTCATTGTCATTTGTCTCTAGGTATTTTTTGATTTCCTCTTTCATTCCTTCAGTGATCCATTTATTTTATGTAACATACTGTTTAGCCTCCATGTGTTTGTGTTTTTTACAGTATTTTTCTGTAATTAATTTCTAATCCCATAGCATTGTGGTCAGAAAAGATGTCTGATATGACTTCAGTTTTCTTAAGTTTACCAAGGCTTGATTTGTGGCCCAAGATGTTATCTATCCTGGAGAATGTTACATGTGCAATTGAGAAGAAAGTGTATTCTGCTGCTTTTGGATGGAGTATTCTATAAATATCCATTGTCAGTCTGGTCTAGTGTGTCATTTAAGACCTGGATTTCATTACTGCTTTTCTGTTGGGATGATGTGTCCATTTATGGGAATTGGGTATTAAAGTCACCCAATATTATTGTGTTACTGTTGATTTCACCTTTTATGGCTGTTAGCATTTGCCTTATATATTGAGATGTTCCTATACTGGGTGCATATAGACCTAAATGTAAGACTGTATACTATAAAACTCTTAGAGGAAAACAAAGGCAGAACACTCTTTAACATAAATTGCAGCATATCACTTTTTGCCCACCTCCTAGAGTAAAGAAAATAAAAATGAAAATAAAGAAATGGAACATAATTAAACTTTAAAGCTTCGCACAGCAAAGCAAACCATAAACAAAATGAAAAAGCAGCCCCTAGAATGGGAGAAAACATTTGCAAATGAAGCAACCAACAAGGGATTAATCTCCAAAATATACAAACAGCTCATGCAGCTCTGTCAAAAAAACAAACAACCCAATAGAAAAATGGGCAGAAGATCTAAATAAACGTTTCTCTGAAGAAGACATACAGATGGCCAAAAAGCACATGAAAAGATGTTCAACATCACTAATTATCACTGAAATGCAAATCAAAACTACAGTAAGGTATCACCTCACACCAGTCAGAATGGTCATCACCAAAAAGTCTACAAATAATAAATGCTGGAGATGGTGTGGAGAAAAGGGAACTCTCCTCACTGCTGGTGAAAATGTAAATTGACACAACCATTAAGGAGAACAGTATGGAGGTTTCTTAAAAAACTAAAAATAGAAATACCATATGATCCAGCAACCTCACTCCTCAACATATATCCAGAGAAAAAGATACATGCACCCCAATGATCATAGCAGCACTATTTACAATAGCCTGGACATGGAAGCAACCTAAATGTCCATTAACAGATAAATGGATAAAGAAGATGTGGTACTTATATACAATGGAATATTACTAAACCACAAAAATGAATGAAATAATGCCATTTGAAGAAACATTCATGGACCTAGAGATTATCATACTAAGTGAAGTATGTCAGAAGAGAAAGACAAGTATCATATGATATTGCTTATATGTGGAATTTTTTAAATTATACAAATGAACTTATTTACAAAACAGAAATAGAGTCACAGATTTAGTAAACAAATTTATGGTTACCGGGGTGAAAGGAGGGAGAGGGATAAATTGCGAGGATGGAATTGACATATACACACTACAATATGTAAAATCGATAACTAATAAGGATCTACTGCATAGCACAGCGAACACTACTAAATACTCTGTAATGAGCTAATGGGAAAATAGTCTAAAAAGAGTGGATATATATATATGTATAACTGATTCACTTTACTGTACGGCAAGAAACAAACACATCATTGTAAATCAACTATACTCCAATAAATTTTATAAAAATAAAATAAAATAAAACTGAGAGGAGTTAGGAAAGCTTACAGAGATGTAAGAAAAAAATAGAGAAATTAACAGAAGAGAAGGATTAAAAAGAGAGAATGGGTTCAGATGTTAAGTACTCTAAGAGATCAAATGCAATGAGGACACTTAAACTCTTTTTTGATGTAGAGATATGGAAGTTATTGGTCACCATAGCAAGGGTCATTTAAATATAGTGACATCACACTTAGAGTAAGTTAACAAATTTGGGTGTTGATGTAATCAAATTAAAGATTTTCAAACTTTTTAATTTTAAGTTTGGCTGTTAAGGTGAGTGAGAATTTAGAAAGAGCTCTTTATTAATTTATTAAATGTAAATAGGCGAAGTAAAAAGAGAAAAGGTGAGACAAAGAAGTTCCCTTAAACTAGTATGGAAAACACACACAAACAGGGATGGCAAGACTACAAAAGCGAAGAAAATGTTCACACTACAGGATAAAAATGGAATAAGAATTAAGTGAAAATTGTCAAGAATATAAAAAATTAAATACAATTTTAACAAGTGTTCATAGATTAACAAGTTGATTTATTAATAACATGCTCATTTTAACTATTGCTTTCTTTGGAAAAAGTACTAAAATAGTTACTATAATATAAATACTAAAATAAAATAGTTACTAAAATAGTTATTATATTTTAGGTTTTGATTGCTAATTAGTGGAGGTGAGAAACATTTGCAATCACTCAGATCACACTTTGTAAGATGTCTTCCATTCTAGGAACAAAAGATGGCTTTTTTCACCCTCCCATGGTTTGTGCTGCATTTTCTCCCTAATACCTCTAGTTTACATTTTCCATAGTTGATTGTCATTGTCATCATAAGACTAAACTTGTTACATCATAAAGTACTCACATAAAGTAGACTGACTTCAAATGTAGTCATATTTTATATTATCTTAGAAAGAAAAGATGGAACTGAAAGCAGTAACTCAAGCCATTGTATTATTTCTATTTTAGTTATATTCACAGAGTAAAAAATATCTTCACAATATGCTAACATAGTAAATATTGGTAATACTTAATAATCGTTATTAATTTTGTGGCATTTGTCAAAATGTCTCTAAATTTTGTTAAACTGACAGAAAATGTATTTCATTTCTTTACTCAGCTATTCATGCTAAATGTTTTGCATAATTTCTGAATGTGCTCATTTTCAGAATAGATAATTTGAAAGGACAAAATTAAAAGGATAATATTTAATTTGTTTTATGACCACACTTACATTTTAAGTAGGTCATTTATATAGAGCCTTGTGCTATAGAAAGCAGTTTCAAAAATGAAGCCATTAATCTCAGTATCCTTTGACAATGGTTGGATATTTTTACTTTTCTTGAAAAGATGAGCACAATACCCAGTAAATTTAAGGAACTTGCAAACCCTCCTTGTTAATGAATGGTGAAGCCAATACTGAGAATCTAGTCTGTGGCTCCACAAAGTAGATATATGGCTAACTAAAAGTAAAGTGTCTACCTTATTTCTTTAAAATTTAGAATTATTATTGCTATTAGATCTTGTAGGCATGCTGTGTTTTAAAAATTATGATCAAAAAACAATAATGATATAATTTAGGGTAAGATGTAAGTTTAGACATTCTCCATTTTAGTAACTATTCACACTCTCACTCAGGACACTGAACTTTCAAACATGTACAAGATGTTACAGATGAACAACTCAAACATTCACATTAAAATCCTTCAGTAACATTCCATTTTACTTAGAATAAACTATAAACTTCTTAAACTGACCTATAAAACTCTTTATTTCAGACCTCTGTCTACCTGTGTTAATTAGGATTTGTTCTGGCACTTAAAACAGAAAATCCTAAAGTAACAATGACTTTAATAAACAAGAAGGTATTTATTTCTCACTTAAAAACCCCAAGGTAGGAAGCACAGGGTTGACACAAGAGATGTATTAATTTATTAACATTTCATGGTTCTTCCAGCTCACCTTTCTGCCATCTCTTTTATGTGGCTCTCAGCCTAATGGCCCAAGATGGCCATTAGAGCATCTTTTTTTAAGACAGAGTTAAGAGTAGAAAAATGTGTCAAGGAAAATCTTGGAATTCTGTCACTAGAGGAGAATGAGAATGTTTGAGGGCAACTGGCAGTCTATGTTCCACAATTTCTACTAACCGCCTGTATATTCTACTTCTTAATTACTGTTTTCCACCCATTTTGCCCCTCTGTCAGTTCCTTCAACACATCCAAACATTTTCTGTCCTGTCTTTTCCAGCACTGCTTAGAAACACTTTCCACAGTTATACACATGACTTGCTTTTGTTCATCTTTTGAATAACAGTGAAAGTATCATTTTCAATGTTTTTGATATATTTTAAATGTTTTTTTATATTTAATCACTTAATGGAACATTTTACCTCATTTACTTTTTTTCTAACATCTTTATTGGAGTATAATTGCTTTACATTGTTGTGTTAATTGCTGCTGTGTAACAAAGTGAATCAGCTATACGTATACATACATCCTCATATCCCCTCCCTCTCGCGTCTCCCTCCCACCCTCCCTATCCCATCCCTTTAGGTGGTCAAAAATCACCAAGCTGATCTCCCTGTGCTATGCAGCTGCTTGCCACTAGCCGTCTATTTTACATGTGGTAATGTATATATGTTAATGCCACTCTCTCACTTCGTCTCATCTTCCCCCTCTCCGTGTCCTCAAGTCCATTCTCTACATCTGCATCTTTATTCCTGTCCTAGGTTCTTTGGAACCATTTTTCTTTTTTGAGATTCCATATATATGTGTTAACATATGGTATTTGTTTTTCTCTTTCTCGCAATTCAAAACCACAATGAGGTATGACCTCACACCGGTCAGAATGGCCATCATCAAAAAATCTACAAACAATAAATGCTGGAGAGGGTGTGGAGAAAATAGAACCCTCTTGCACTGTTGGTGGGAATGTAAATTGATACAGCCACTATGGAGAACACTATGGAGGTTCCTTAAAAAACTAAAAATAGAACTACCATATGACCCAGCAATCCCACTCCTGGACATATATCCTGAGAAAATCATAATTCAAAACTTGTCATGTACCACAATGTTCATTGCAACACTATTTACAATAGCCAGGACCTCATTCACTTTTTTGGGCACCGTATTCATATATTTTAGAGTATTTATCAAGTTTTAATTATAGACTCAATAAAGAGATAAGTATAGATATATTTCTATATAGCTGTGCACAGAAATATAAATAGTTATATATATATATATATATATATATATATATATATATATATATATATAGGTGTGATCATATAAACATAGACTATTAAAGGTGAAGTCAGTTCTGAAGATGAACTAACCCATTATTCTCTCTATCTCTCATCTATCTTTCTTCTTCTTTCTTTTTTTTTTTTTTCCTGAAGGAGTTTGTGTAAAGAGAGACAACATCTAACTGTGGTCATAAACACACACACACACACTATTTTAACCATAGAGAGAATCATCTTTTGCTACCAGTTCACCAAACCCCAATTCCCTCAGGACAAAGTGATCCTTATGCATGCAGTGAACAGTCTAACAAAAAGGAAACTTGAGATTAGTGAATCTATATATTTTATAATAGACAGTAAGCATACCAACCCTTTACTCTGGAGGAAGACATTTCCTTATTATACCTTGCGGTTATTTTTTAAAAAAATTTATTGGAGTACATTTAGTTGATTTATAGTGTGTGCTATTTTCTGCTGTACAGCAAAGTGAATCATTTACACATATATCCACTATTTTTTAGATTATTTTTCAATATAGGTCCACACAGTTATAATGTCTTCACTTTTTCTTCCCAGGCAGTTTGCTATACCAATATCCTTGAAAAAAATAATTGTTTGCATCAAAGGAATATTAATGTATCCTTCACAAGATGGCAGAAATCTACAGATAATTATCTCACATCAATATGCAAAGATGCTCAGGAGTTTTAAATCAGAAGGAGATCAAGATGTTGGATTAGGAGGACACTGAGCTCACCCCCCTGATGAAAGCATCAAAAATACTTCTACATGTGGAAGAACTGTTGCTGAAAACAACCTGGAGACTGGCAGAAAGGCTCTTCTACAACCAAGGCTGTGAAGAAAGAGTCAGGTAAAGGCAGGAGAAGCAATCAGGTCAGGACCCATGTCCCTAGCAGACGACTCAGAAGAAGAGTGGCATATCACAGGCTCAGGGATCCTCCCCAGGGTGGGAGAGGTTTGAGTCACATACCAGGAACCTCAGTCTTGGGGGTCTGACACTAGAAAGATGAGTTCCTTTAGTTGGTTTGAAAATCAGTGGGATTTATCAGAGAGCTGTAAGAAACTGAGACTCTAATCATGAAGAGTAAACGCACGCTTGCTTACTCCCAAGAACAAGATGGAGGAAGCAGGTTGGTATTGCTTGGGGCTCTGATGAACTTGCTGGGACTGTCCCAGCATGCACCTTGGCCCATACCAGGCACTGCACCAGCCCCTCTTGCTCCAATGCTGCTCACCACTGGAATAAAAGTGACATTTCTGGGGGCAAGGGGAAGATTGCACATTTAGAGGGAATAAAATCAGCTTGTACCCAAACCTCATGGCTTCTGCTCCAGCACCTTGGGCCCCAATTCCACCCCTGATAGAACAACGATTGCCATTGAGCATTGGAGAAGCCACAGCTCACTTCTGGCTCTGGTTCTAGCTTCTCATTTCCCTCCCTACATCCCACCAGAGTAGTAGCTGCTAGCACACACTGGAGAAAGACACAGTCAATGCTCACTTAAGATCAAGGTCTCCCACTAAAACCATTGGGCACACAAAAACCGCATAGGATGCTCCCACAGAACGACATTGCTCCAAGACCAGGATACATAGTTTTTCACATAATTTCATAGAGGAAGATAATGGTAAACAAAACAAGAAGACAGAGGAATATGTTTCCCATGAAAGAACAAGAAATAAAACCCTAATGAAACAGAGATAAATAATTTATCAGATGAAAAGTTCAAAGTATTAACAATAAGAATGTTAATGAAACTTGGGAAAAGAATAGATGAATACAGTGAGATTTTTAACAAAGAACTAGAAAGTATAAAAAAGAACCCATCAGGACTTCCCTGGTGGCACAGTGGTTGAGAGTCTGCCTGCCAATGCAGGGGACACGGGTTTGTGCCCCGGTCCGGGAAGATCCCACATGCCACGGAGTGGCTAGGCCCGTGAGCCATGGCCGCTGAGCCTGCGCGTCCAGAGCCTGTGCTCCACAACGGGAGAAGCCACAGCAGTGAGCGGCCCGCGTACAGCAAAAAAAAAAAAAAAAAAAAAATGTTGTTGCTGTTTTAATAGAAGTGACTGGGGTAGGACTTACTCTGTTGTGTCAGAAATCTTTAAAAAAGTTTTACATGCTAAAATTTTACATTCTAAAACCTTACATGCAACTATCTTTTGTCGTTGTTTTGAGCTTTTTTTCTTTGGTTGGTTAATTGCTTTTATTTTATTTTTTTAGGAAGTGTTCAAAAATGCTCCATTTCTATGATTTCCCTAGATATCTTCTTCTAATATTTGCTTTCTTAAATTGAAAAAATCACAGGCATTTTGCACTTATTCAGCCATTGCATGCCTGCAGAGCATTTCCATAAACTTACCTCTTACTGAAATCAGTAGGAATTAAACATCTACAGTGCAGTTGTAGGGGTGTGAAAGTGTATAAAGCTTAGTGCTCATAATTTTCACAATCCTCCTCTTGTATTCATATTTCTCACAGGGGAAATTTTTAAAACTTGACTTTAATTGTAAAATTGTTACCTGAGTTGACACCTGGATAAAAGACTATATCAAAACAAAATGATGAATGGGCTCATTTGTGATTTTTGGTAATGAACTCTTGTAGGTGGTTATATTTGCAATAGATCTTAGTAAGAAAAAAATAGAAAAATGAAATCCTTGGTTTATTTTGAAATGAGGACAGTGAGATTGCATTCTTGACTTTTCAGATTAAAGAAAAAATCAAAATGATTTTAGATGAGTATTCCTAAAACATAGTAAGGAGTTTATTTATGAATCCTGTGATTTAATAGCCATAGAATAATTATAAATCATGAATGCTATGCTTTGCCTTGATCAGGTCAGTTTCAGATTATGTTTCTGTCCATCCTATTCAATTGAATATCAGGGAAATGAAAAAAGGCTACTGATAAAATGTAGTAACTGTAGTTTTACTAACCTTACAAACAAGTGACAGAAGAATAATGATTATAATTAAGGAATATTTGAAATCTAATGGATGCAAATTATTCTCCAGAGACCACTAAGTTGTGTCTAGGCTATAAGATTTTCAAATTAATTTTTTGGTGAAAATTCACAAAAGACATTTAATCAGTGTTACCACATGCCAAAGTTGTTTTTTAATCACTTTTATCAGTGGGTAAGGGTCTTGGGAATAATAGATGCAAATTCAGGATGAAAATAACACCTTCAGAATGAAAAATAATACAGACATGCTGAAGGTGAGAGCAATGAGTTCCTGAAAATTTGTTATGGATTATATTTTAAAGGTTATTCAGACATAAATTAGGACTTGGAGAAGATGAATTTTCTCATAAATTATATGACTGTATAATATGGGTGTGTTCAGTTTGTCCCTTTGTGTTGATAGACAGGGGAGACAGGAAGGGGAAGCAGGGGTGGAGGGAGATAGAGAGAGAGGAGACTGGTAAGGAGACATATATAGAGAGAAAGATAGCTGGATATTAATCATTTTCTGTGAACAATAAGAGATAATTTGGAATTAGGAGCAAGGAAAGAAAATGTAGTATATATAGTTACCTTGAGTAACATATGACCTATAGGAAATAAAACAAAATTTAATGTTTTTGTTGCAGTTTGGGCTTTATTTATTTTCTTTCTGTGAATATTTTCTCATTTCTGCCAAGATGAAAAGAAACATACTCCATGTGAAATGGGTACAAGAGGCATTGCTTCCCCGAGGAGTTTAGAGTATCTTCCCTGAGGGTTCCAGGATCTCAAATGCACTCCTTAGAGAACTGTGTTGTGCTCCTAGTTCCTGGTAATAATGTTTATTAATAGCTCACATTTTTATTGAGCGCCTACTCTGGTATTAGAAATTTCAATGTCCATTGCAGTGCCTACATAAAATTTTGGGGAAATGGCTAGCTGGCTCTCCCTGAAAAAACTGTTGGTCTCCTTCTATATTGCATTGATAGCAGGGAATTGAGAAAAACAGACTATAAATAAATCAGTAAATGTTCCCTGTTTTAAACTGGGACTAGGATACTAATGAAATGGTAGAACTCTTCAGAGAATCAAGGAATTTATTAATTTATTCTAAATCTAAGCTCTCTGAGAAATAAACCAACATGAACTTTAATTACAAATGGCCAAGAACAAATAGATTATTTTTTAAACAAAGTGAGAATGAGCCTCAGCCTTCTCCTGTTCATTCTACCTGCAGAGATACGAGCACTGAGGAGCAAAATAGCCAGGTTTGTACAGAGGGGATCACTCAAATCATTCTATTAATATAAATAAAACACCTGAGGAAAACCACATCAGTGGAATGTCACAGCTGCAGACAGCTGTCTAAGTTATCCAAATGTTACAGGTAAAATGTACTTTGCTCAATAATTCACCATTAAAATGGAGCAAATAAGCCAACACATCAGTAGGAAATCTGAGCAAAGCTATAACAGAAAATGTCAGCTTTCTCTTTATGTAGTTCTAAACAAAAGAAGTTGCAAGGAAAGAAGTCACAGGGCATAGTTTTATTGTTGAATTCTAGCTGGGCATCTATACATACCATCTTTAAAAACAGGCAGACGGATTGGCTGAAATGTAAGTATTTTTCTTACAAGTCAGATAAAGCAAGAAGAGCAGAAGAGCCCAAGGGAGTCTGATTTGATCTGTTGTTACTAAACAATACTGTTTCAGTTCCCAAGATTAAGCCAATTTACAAAATTACTGAAAGCCAAGTTCTTCCAACTTTTAATTAAGAGACCTGAAACAGGATGACTAGGAGAAGAATACTTCATTTTTTCAAGAAGTTGTGATGGAATGTGAAAGTATTGCACAGTATTCCAGTTTCCTGGAACAGGTAAATTAAAGCAAACATATATGTGACTGTTGTATTTTGTTAATATCCATCTAATAAAATTTAATTAAATATTTCAGGTTTATGAACTCAAGAAATATACTTTGCTGCTTGTAGATTGGGTAAAATAAAGGTATGCAAGTTTAGTTTTTGCTAAATAACTGGTGATTCTTGCAACAGGTTATTCTAAATCAGCAGTTCAAGGATGGGATGGAGCAATCAACATTTTAATAAGCCCTTGAGTAATTCTGAAGGGGGTTGTCCCTAGACTACTTTGAAAGAACCATTTTATTATAGACATAATTCTTAGACTAAAGCTGTTTTTATATTAACTTTATAAATGAGGAAACATTTGCTTTTCTCTTGCCATATTTCCAACACACAATCATCACATAATGATCAACATTTCATTTTAGATTTATTTATTATCCATTTTCCATTTATTAATCCAACAAATATATTTGGAGAATCTGCTGTATTCCAGGAACAGTGATAGGCACTGAAAATTTTGTGATGAGCAAGAGAAGGGTAGTTACTATTGCATTTTCTAAGAGCAAAAGATAATTTAAAACTAGCAAGATAAAAATGATTAAAATATAATTAAATAACTAATATCATTTACATCTCTATTAGCAATCATAAGTAACATTGCTGTAGTAACGAGCAAGTAACTCTTGCCAGTAAGATTTAGACATTAAAAACAAAACTAATGAAATTAGCATCAAAATACCTAGTGCCTTTGAATAAATCTGAGAAACTATATGCAAAACATCTATGGAGAAAACCATAAAATTCTAATGAAAGATTTTGCTGAAAACCCAAATAAGTGGGGATATATACCATGGCCATGATGAGGAAAGCTCAAAATGTCAATTTATATCAAATAGAAATACAGAAACATTGCATAAACTGTGATAACCTCCATGTTTTTGCAAGGGTAAATGAAGAAACTTGACATGAAAATTTTAAAATTTATGAAGGAATACAAAGTTTTGAATTTAGCCCAGATAATCTGAAGAAGAATAACAAAATGGTAAGAATGCTCTACCAAATGCAAATATTTATCACACAGTACAGTTATTAAATAGGGCTTTAAAATATCAAGATAGGACAAGAGTGAGATTTGGCACCATTTGCCGCACATAACAGCCATCACTTTTTAAAAATAAAGTTTTATTGGAACATAGCTATGCCCAATCATGAATGTATAGTTTATGGCTGCTTCCTTTTTTTTTTTTTTTTTTTTTAAGAGCCCAATTATTGATTTTTTTTAATTTTTTTTTCATACAGCAGGTTCTTGTTGGTTATCTATTTTATACATATTAGTGTATATATGTCAATCCCAATCTCCCAGTTCATCCCACCCCACCCCCCACTTTCCCCCCTTGGTGTCCATATGTTTGCTCTCTACATCTGTGTCTCTATTTCGGCCTTGCAAACTGGTTCATCTGTACCATTTTTCTAGATTCCATATGTATGTGTTAATATAGGATACTTGTTTTTATCTTTCTGACTTACTTCACTCTGTATGACAGTCCTAGGTCCATCCACATCTCTACAAATGACCCAATTTCATTCCTTTTTATGGCTGAGTAATATTCCATTGTATATATGTACCACATCTTTATCCATTCATCTTTCGACAGGCATTTAGGTTGCTTCCATAACCTGGTTATTGTAAATAGTGCTGCAATGAACATTGGGGTGCATGTGTAATTTTGAATTATGGTTTTCTCTGGGTATATGCCCAGTAGTGGGATTGATTGCTGGGTCATAGAGTAATTCTATTTTTAGGTTTTTTTTTTGTTGTTGTTGTTGTTGTTTTTTCGGTATGTGGGTCTCTCACTGTTGTGGCCTCTCCCGTTGCGGAGCACAGGCTCCAGACACACAGGCTCAGCAGCCATGGCTCACGGGCCCAGCCGCTCTGTGGCATGTGGGATCTTCCTGGATCGGGGCATGAACCTGTGTCCCCTGCATTGGCAGGCAGACTCTCAACCACTGCGCCACCAGGGAAGCCCTATTTTTAGTTTTTTAAGGAACCTCCCTACTGTTCTCCATAGTGGTTGTATCAATTTACACTCCCACCAACAGTGCAAGAGAGTTTCCTTTTCTCCACACCCTCTCCAGCATTTATTGTTTGTACATTTTCTGATGATGCCCATTCTAACAGGTGTGAGATGATATCTCATTGTAGTTTTGATTTGCATTTCTCTAATAATTAGTGATGTTGAGCAGCTTTTCATGTGCCTCTTGGACACCTGTATATGTTCATTGGAGAAATGTCTATTTAGGTCTTCTGCCCATTTTTGGAATTGGGTTGGTTGTTTTTTTAATATTGAGCTGCATGAGCTGTTTATATATATTGGAGATTACTCCTTTGACCGTTGATCCATTTGCAAATATTTTCTCCTGTTCTGAGGGTTGTCTTTTCACCTTGTTTCTAGTTTCCTTTGCTGTGCAAACCTTCTAACACTCATTAGGTTCTATTTGTTTATTTTTGTTTTAATTTCCATTACTCTATGCGGTGGGCCAAAAAAGATCTTGCTGTGATTAATATCAAACAGTGTTCTTCATATGTTTTCCTTTAGGAGTTTTATAGTGTCCAGTCTTATATTTAGGTCTTTAATCCATTTTGAGTTTATTTTTGTGTATGGTATGAGGGTGTTCTAATTTCATTCTTTTCCATGTAGCTGTCCAGTTTTCCCAGCACCACTTATTGAAGAGACTGTCCTTTCTCTATTGCATATCTTTGTCTCCTTTGTCATAGATTAGTTGACCATAGGTGCATGGGTTTATCTCTGGGCTTTCTATCCTGTTCCATTGATCTATATTTCTGTTTTTGTGCCAGTACCATATTGTCTTGAATACTGTATCTGTGTAGTATAGTCTGAAGTCAGGGAGCCTGATTCCTTCAACTCCATTTTTCTTTCTCAAGATTGCTTTGGCCATTTGGGGTCTTTTGTGTCTCCATACACATTTTAAAATATTTTGTTCTAGTTCTGTAAAAAATGCCTTTGGTAATTTGATAGGGATTACCTTGAATCTGTAGATTGCTTTGGATAGTATAGTAATTTTCACAACATTGATTCTTCCAATCCAAGAACATGGTATATCTCTCCATCTGTTTGTATCATCTTTAATTTGTTTCATCAGTCATATAGTTTTCTGCATACAGGTCTTTTGTCTCCCTAGGGAGGTTATTCCTAGGTAGTTTATTCTTTTTGTTGCAGTGGTAAATAGGAGTGTTTCCTTAATTTCTCTTTCAGATTTTTCATCATTAGTGTATAGGAATGCAAGAGATTTCTGTGCATTTATTTTGTATCCTGCTGATTTACCAAATTCATTGTTAGCTCTAGTATTTTTCTGGTGGCAACTTGAGGATTCTCTATGTATATTATGTCATCTGCAAACAGTGAGAGTTTTACTTCTTCTTTTCCAATTGGTATTCCTTTTATTTCTTTTTCTTCTCTGATTGCTGCGGCTATGACTTCCTAAACTATGTTGAATAATAGTGGTGAGAGTGGACATCCTTGTATTGTTCCTGATCTTAGAGGAAATGCTTTCAGTTTTTCACCATTGAGAATGATGTTTGCTGTGGGTTTTTCATATATGGCCTTTATTATGTTGGGGTAGGTTTCCTCTATATCCACTTTCTTGAGAGGTTTCATCACAAATTGGTGTTGAATTTTGTCAAAAGCTTTTTCTGCATCTATTGAGATGATCATATGTTTTTTATTCTTTAATTTGTTCATGTGGTGTATCACATTGATTGATTTGCATATATTGAAGAATCCTTGCATGTCTGGGATAAATCCTGCTTGATCATGATGTATGGTCCTTTTAATATGTTGCTGGATTCTGTTTGCTAGTATTTTGTTGAGGATTTTTGCATCTATATTCATCAGTGATACTGGCCTGTAATTTTCTTTTTTTTTAGGATCTTTGTCTTGTGTTGGTATCAGGGTGATAGTGGTCTCATAGACTGAGTTTGTAGTGTTCTTTTCTCTGCAATTTTTTGGAAGAGTTTAAGAAGGATAGGTGTTAGCTCTTCTCTAAATGTTTGATAGAATTCACCTGTGAAGCCATCTGGTCCTGGACTTTTGTTTGTTGGAAGATTCTTAATCACAGTTTCAATTTCATTTCTTGTGATTGGTCTGTTCATATTTTCTATTTCTTCCTGGTTCAGTCATGGAGGGTAATATCTTTAAAAGAATTTGTCCATTTCTTCCAGGTTGTCCATTTAATTGGCATAGAGTTGCTTGTAGTAGTCTCTTATGATGCTTTGCATTTCTGTGGTGTCCATTTTTACTTCTCCTTTCTCATTTTTAATTTTTTTTAATTTGAGTCTTCTCCCTCTTTTTCTTGATGAGTCTGTCTAAAGACTCATCAATTTTGTTTATCTTCTCAAAGAACCAGCTTTTAGTTTTATTGATCTTTGCTATTGTTTTCTTTGTTTCTGTTTCCATCATTTCTGCTCTGTTATTTATGATTTTCCTTCTACTAAATTTCAGTTTTATTTTTTTCTTCTTCCTCTAGTTCCTTTAGGTGTAAGCTTAGATTTTTTGAGATTTTTCTTGTTTCTTGAGGTAGGATTGTATTGCTATAAACTTCCCTCTTAGAACTACCTTTGCTTCATCCCATATGTTTTGGATTGTCATGTCTTCATTGTCACTTGTCTCTAGGTATGTTTTTATTTCATCTTTGACTTTTTTTTAGTGATCTGTGGTTATTTAGTAATGTATTGTTTAGCCTCCATGTGTTTGTGTTTTTTACATTTGTTTCCTCTAATTTATCTCTAACCTTATAGTGTTGTGGTTGGAAAAGATGCTTGCTCTGATTTCAATTTTCTTAAATTTCCCGAGGCTTGATTTGTGACCCAAGATGTGATCTATCCTGGAGAATGTTCTGTGTGCATTTGAAAGGATACTGTAGTCTGCTGTTTTTAGATGGAATGTCCTATAAATACCAATGAAATCTATCTGGTCTATTGTGTCATTTAAAACTTGTGTTTCCTTATTAATTTTCTGTCTGGATGATCTGTCCATTGGTGTAAGTGACATGTTAAAGTCCTCCACTATTATTGTGTTACTGTTGACTTCCTCTTTTATAGCTGTTAGCATTTGCCTTATGTATTGAGGTGCTCCTATGTTGGGTGCATATATATTTGTAATTGTTATATCTTCTTCTTGGATAGATCTTTTGAGCATTATGTAGTGTTCTTCCTTGTCTCTTGTAACATTCTTTATGTTAAAGTCTATTTTATCTTATATGAGTATTGCTACTCCAGCTTTATTTTGATTTCCATTTGCATGGAATATCTTTTTCCATCTCCTCACTTTCACTCTCTATGTGTTCTTAGGTCTGAAGTGGGTCTCTTGTAGACAGCATATATATGGGTCTTATTTTTGTATTCCTTCAGCGAGCCTGTGTCTTTTGGTTAGAGCAGTTAGGCCATTCACATTTAAGGTAATTATCAATATGTATTTTCCTATTACCAGTTTCTTAATTCTTTTGCATTTTTTTTTTTTCATAGGTCCTTTACTTCTCTTGTGTCTCCCACTTAGAGAAGTTCCTTTAGCTTTTGTTGTAAAGCTGGTTTGGTGATGCTGAATTCACTTAGCTTTTGCTTGTCTGTAAAGCTTTTGATTTCTCAATTGAATTTGAATGACATCTTTGTTGGTTGTAGTGATCTGGGTTGTAGTTTCTTCCCTTTCATCACTTTAAATATATCATGCCACTCCCTTCTGGATTGCAGAGTTTCTGCTGAGAAATCAGTTGTTAACCTTAGAAGAATTCCTTTGTATGTTATTTGTCATTTTTCTCTTGTTGCTTTTAATAATTTTTCTTTGTCTTTAATTTTTGTCAGTTGATTACTATGTGTCTTGGTGTGTTTCTCCTTGGGTTTATCCTGCCTGGAACCTTCTGTGCTTCCTGAATTTGGGTGGCTATTTCCTTTCCCATGTTAGGGAAGTTTTCAACTATAATCTTCAAATATTTTCTCGGGTCCTTTCTCTCTCTCTTCTTCTGGGACTCCTGTAATGTGAAAGTTGGTGCATTTAATGTTGGTCCTAGTGGTCTCTTAGGCTGTCTTCACTTCTTTTCTTTCTTTTTTCTTCATTCTGTTCTGTGGCAGTGATTTCCACCATATGTCTTCCAGGTCACTTATTTGTTCTTTTGCCTCAGTTATTCTGCTATTGATTCCTTCTAGTGTATTTTTCATTTCAGTTAGTGTATTTTTCATCTCTGTTTGTTTATTCTTTAATCATTCCAGGTATTTGTTGAACATTTCTTGCATCTTCTCGATCTTTGCCTCCAGTCTTTTTCCAATGTCTTGGATCATCTTCATTCTCATTATTCTGAATTCTTTTTCTGGAAGGTTGCCTATTTCCATTTCATTTAGTTGTTTTTCTGGGTTTCATCTTGTTCCTTCATCTGTTACATAGTCCTCTGCCTTTTCATTTTGTCTGTATTTCTGTGAATACGGTTTATGTTCCACATGCTGCAGGATTGTAGTTCTTCTTGCTTCTGCTCTGTTTATGGCTGCTTCTATACTGCCCCAGCTAATGACAGCTGCTTCTATACTCCCCCAGCTAATGAGAGAGTATATCACCTACAGTCTAAAATATTTCCTATCTGACCTTTGAAGAAAATGTTTGACAATCCCTGAACTAGCAGAGTGAAGCAAACTAAAGAATCCAGAATCATGCATATATGAATGTTTGATATATGATGAAGATATAACTATAGAGAAGTTAGAAAAAGATGGATCATTATGTCAGGACATAAACAAACCCCCCCACCCCCCCACACACAGAGGTGCATAAACACACACACACACACACACACACACAGCAGTTCTGCAGGGTTTATAGAACTAATATTAAAGAGAAAAGTGATGTCCTTAGAAGATACTTTGAAAGAACATCTTCATGATATCTGGGTAGCAATAGATTTCTTAAATGGCACTTTAGAAAATCTGTGTATAATGAAAAGACAAGTAAACTTGACTACATTAAGGATATTAACTTCAGAAACATCATTTAGAAAGTGAAAAACAAGTTATGTGATGGGAGAAGATATTTGCTATGTATATAATTGCTGAAAGGGTTATATTCATAATATTTTTAGATTGAAATATATTAGTAAGAAAAAAATCAGATAAATCAATAGAAAAATTCACAGAAAAGAAGGAAGAAAGGCAGGCAAAAATGAAGGAAGGGAAGATGGAAGGGAGATTTCTTAAAAGGAATCCTTAAAAAGTCTTCAGAAAAGAAGAAATATAGATGGACAAATATTTCAAACTGGTGACAAATCTAATTAGTAACTGATGAAATCCAAAGTAAAACCACAAATATATACACATTGCAAGTCCAAAAGACTAAAATTTAAAAATACATATTCTGAATATACCAAGTTGAGAAGAATTTGGAGCAATCAGAAATTACACTGGAAGTTGAAATATAAATAGTCCAGAAGAGTTGCATGTTGATTTTGAAAGCCAAAAATAACAATAACAAAAACAAACAGATATTATTTTGTATAGTTGAGAATCCATATATTCTTCAATTCAACAAATCTACTTAAACATTTTTTTCTACAGAAACACACTTATTTGAATTAAGATATATGTACAGGTAACTTCATGGTATCATGATAAATAAAACTGAAACAACTCAAGGTAAGATCAAGAATAAAATGAACAAATAATGATGCATTTATACAAGGGAATACGGTGAGCAACAAAAATTATTAATTATTTTTATAATAATAACTTAGATGAATTTGTAAATATAATGCTGAATGGAAGAAGACAGAAATAGAATTAATACATACTGGATAATTTCATTTCTATAAAATTTAAAAAGAGATGAAACTAAAGTGCAGAGTAATCGTATTGTTGCTTGCTTTTGCAAATTTGCTATACTGTATACTTGTATTTTATACACATTCTGTGTACTATATTTTACAGTGTAGAAAGTTTAGAAATTAAAATTAATAGCAGAAGAAATAGCAAAATATATCACAGGTAATTTATGGAAGAGGAAATCTGAATGGCTGATAAAAATAGGAAAGAATACTCAACATCACTAATAATAAGAGAAACTCAAATTAGAACTAGATATAGCTTTTCACACCTGTCAAGCCTGTAAGATTTAAAGTCTGATAAAATTTATTTTTTTACCAGTGTTGAATGTAGCATGTGGAAAATATAGCTTTAAATAGCTATTGGGAGTGTAAATTGTTAAAACCACTTTGGGAAGAAATTTGACTCTACCTAATTAAAGTTTTTAGAATGTTCATTCTTTGGAATCCAGTCATTCTGCTTTTAGAAATCTACACTATGAAAAACTTTTTCACAGGTAGACAAGGTTACAGATTCATGAATGTTCACTGCAGCACTCTTAGCAGTATGAGACAATGTACAAATAATGAAACCATTTTTCAGCAGAAGTATAAAAAATAAATACATATTTATTTATTCAGCAGAAAAGTGTATCAGCTAAAATCAATAAACCAACTCCATGTACATCGATATAAATAAATTTCAAAAACCTAATGTGGAATAAAAATGACTTGCAGACTATTTATGGTATGATAGGCAAACTGATCTCTTCCAACAATATGGGAGGGAGATTAAATGCATAGTTATAGATAAGTAGTTTCATTTATTTTCCCAAATAAGTAAGTGGAGTATTGAGTTCATCAACTTAAAACGAGAAAGTGAAGACACTAGAGACATTTATTAGAAGAATAGGTATGAAATTATGAAATTGTTTTCTTGGAAAGTGGAAGAGTGAATTCCTCAGGGAAATTATCACTTTTTGCCAGGTGGTGCTGAGTTCCCATTTGAGGTTTATGGTACAATTTAAATGGAGCCCAGTCAGAAGGGACCTGTGATTTTCACCAGTCACATCCAACTGCTGATATGAAGATGAATAGAAGGTAAAATTTGTGCATAATTGGGGTTTAAGATTTTCCAAGCAAGGTGATAGTGTAGGTAGTGAGGTACAAGAGTAAAGAGTTTATGAACTGAAAAAAATCTAATCTGGAGAGGAGAACAAATGAAAACATGAGGAGCTGGCAAATGGAACAATTGGAATTTTTGATTTAACAAAAGATTTTTGCTTTGATTGTGCTGATGTAAAGGAGCAGAAAACATAGCATATTTGGTAAAAGAGTTACATGTATGAAGTTGGGATTTCAGAAATGATGTGGTAATTGAGAGTGAAAATGTTTAGGCCATGAGAGGTAACTAAAGTGGAATTAAGAAAATACTGGAAGTACAGATGCCAAAATACTAGGAGGCCAGGGAATTGGAGGCCAGGGAATTTACATTAATGTAAATTTAGACCCTGTCAAGAATAATGCCAAAAATAGTGATATGAGAGAAGATGGTAAGCTAGATGAAAGAATGAGGAGAATTCAAGAATGAAGAGGAGTGAGAAATGTTAGTATATGTCAGCATGAAAGAGAACTAGGAGATAGTAAAGCCTAATGGCCTCACTTGAAAGAATCTTTGGTTTTTGAGACATAACAAATGGTCTGGAGGCTAAAATGAAATACAAGGAGATATACCACCTTCAGGCCTTATAATACATGGAGTATTGGAAGAAAAACAATGACAGCTTCCTCTTTGAGGGCTGCATTGGCTGTCACATCTTCAACAAAATAAGGTGAAAACAGGAGAGTTGAGAGAAGGGTTTGAAGTGCGTAGATGGTAGGAGCTGCTAATAAAAGATGTGGTACAAAGGGAACAAAGGTTTGGAGGTAGGGGGAAAATGAAAATTGGGTCACTGTAGGGAATGAATACAGCTGTATGGGAATGACTTTCAGTGGTGAGTGATTTCTTAGAGGTTTAGACTTTGGCTGCTGACAGGAGATACACAGATATATGATAGGATTGTCTTGAATGTTCGATAGAAAAGATGAATCATCAGTCCAAATTAAGGCTTCCCTCATGTGTTCTTTTTTTCGATTAATATTAGTATTGTACCAAAGCTTAAGATACAAAAACATTTAGTATACTTACAAAATAAAGTTGATGGGGCTTCCCTGGTGGTGCAGTGGTTAAGAGTCCGCCTGCCGATGCAGGGGACATGGGTTCGTGCCCTGGTTCGGGAAGATCCCACATGCCGCGGAGCGGCTGGGCCCATGAGCCATGGCCGCTGAGCCTGTGCGTCTGGAGCCTGTGCTCCACAACGGGAGAGGCCACAACAGTGAGAGGCCCACGTACCGCAAAATAAAGTTGATGGAATTGGAATACTTTTTATGTCACTTAACATAATTTAATATATGTAAGCAAATAGAAACAAATTATTAAATGCTAATCTTCAATCTACTCTTTTATGTTGGAACACTCAAATTTATATAATTAATCTATTTATTAAACTATTGATTTTAGTTTCATTTTTGCTACGAAAACTGAAATTTTAAAAAAATGTTATTTTATTGTGGTAGAACGCTTAACATTAGATCTACTCTCTTAACAAACTTTTAAGTATACAATAGAGTATTGTTAACTGTGGACAGAATGTTGCACAGCAGATCTCTAGAACTTATTCATTTTGCATAAATAAAACTTTATACTCTTTGAACAACTCCCCATATATCACTACCCTCAGCCCCTGGCAGCCACCAACCTACACCCTGCTTCTATGAATCTATTTTACATATACAAATAGAATCATGCAATATTTGTTCTTTGGTAACTGGCTTATTTCATTTAGCATAATGTTTTCTAGGTGCATCCAGGATCCAGGTAGTTGCATATGGCAGGATGTTCTTTTAAAAATTTAAAGTTTAAAATTGTTTGGTAATGCCTGAAGAGGTTTGCAATTTCCCCAAGACAACATATATATATATATATATATAATATATATATATATATTATTATATATATATATTTTTTGTGCGGTATGCAGGCCTCTCACTGCTGTGGCCGCTCCCATCGCGGAGCAACAGACTCTGGATGCACAGGCTCAGCGGCCATGGCTCATGGGTGTAGCCACTCCACGGCATGTGGGATCTTCCCGGACCAGGGCACGAACCCGTGTCCCCTGCATTGGCAGGCGGACTCTCAACCACTGCGCCACCAGGGAAGCCCCCCAAGACAACATATTGATTTGCAAAGGACATTATCTTAAAGTCAGATAGACTGAGAATATACTGCATGTTCTTCCATCTAACAGTGATATGCTCTTTTCAAAATTACTAAATCTAGTTTTTTGTTACTGAAATGAGAACAATATAATTGTTAGGATTAAATGAGTCGTATAGAATCCCTGGTCCTATTTGGTGAACAGGATGTTAGTCCCTCTAAATTTCCTGAAAGTTAAACAGGTGGTATCTAATTAGGGTAGTATAAAGAGACTAGATCTTAAGCTTATTTAAAGTGAGGAGCAGGATTGTATTATTGAATGCAATCTCCACTTTATTTTGACCAGAAAGAGAGATAGACAGATAGATAGATAGATGATGGATAGATTGATAGATATATTCACTTTGAAAATACATTATATGTTCAGTTTCTACTT
Organism: Tursiops truncatus; assembly: GCF_011762595.2. Classification (NCBI taxonomy): domain Eukaryota; kingdom Metazoa; phylum Chordata; class Mammalia; order Artiodactyla; family Delphinidae; genus Tursiops; species Tursiops truncatus. The sequence goes on from NC_047041.1 coordinate 35,444,884, forward strand.
AGTAAACTATGAAATCTCTCAGCTAAGGAAAAGATTAAAGGAAAACAAAACAATGACTAGGAGAAAATGTTATTCTCCTAGCAGTATGTAAAGAATTCCTTTAGTGAAATAAGATCCTATCCACTTTGATGGGAAAATTCTCAAATAAGCATGCTTGAGTTAGAAGCTGACCTGTATGTGGATTTACCTGCTTTAGATATAGGAGGATGGCAGAGAGGAGTGTTACTAATTCACACAGAGTCAGAAGGTAAAAGGAGATTGAGACTGCACTCATTATATGTCAAAGGCTTGGGATTTGTAACGTGTGACCTTTCTCTTGGTCCTTAAAACTCTCCAAGAAAGTTACAAACTCATAAAACATTGGTGTAAGAAGGCATTTTTTTGTTAGTTTTTTTGAGTAAAGTAGGGAAAGGTGAGTATGTGGCCAAAGACAGTCAGAACCTCTTTTTTTTTTTTTTCTAGAGTACAGAAAGAGTCTGGAAGAGAGAAATTGATGAAGGTGTGAAGTATTAGGAGGGAGGCTCTAAATTAAGATAAATTTGTCCAGACCTTAAAGAGCCAGAGGTTCCATCTAATAATGGGATTACAGGAGTACAGTAATTCCCTATTTCTGTCTCTAAGCAGAAAGTTCTTTGAGAGATTGCACTGTATTTTCTTCTACTCAACTGTCTTTTGGAGGACTCTCATAGTTGTTCTTTTTTACTTCAGTTAGTGATTATAAACAGTAAATTTCCCCATAGGCATACTGTCTCCACTACAGCATTAATTGACCTGTGCAACTAATCTTTGGGGACTCAGTGAGGTTTTAAATTCCCTTAAATGTGTTTCTTATAACAAGACAATTTCTTACAACCCCTCCTAATTCACTTGTACAGATCACTTGCCCCTGGGAGTAGCTATTTATTCAATAATTTTTTAATTCACAAAAGGTTCTTATAAGTTTTTTCTTATGAAGTGCATAAAACACAAACAAAGCTACATTCTGATTAAGTTAATAGGACACTAGGGAGGTGATATGACTAAAAATAACACATGTAGGTCATGCTTTACCATCAAAAAATTTGTGTTCATATGCTTTATCTTATTTTGCAACAATGTTGTTAATTAGTCACACATATATTTTTAATCTTTATTTTACAAGTGAGAAGACAGAGTTTCAAAAGATAATGGGCTTGCCCAATATCACTACTGAGAACTGAGTGTAAACATGACTCCAATAAACTATTTCCAAAGCCAAGGTTCTGGATACAATACAATGAGTTCTCTCTCTTCAGTCATGTATAAACTGCAGTGGTCATTTATCTTAACTGGGCAGATTTAATCTACCTCTTTCCCTACTTTTCTTTTTTTGAGAAATAATTAAGTAGAGAAATAATACCTAAGCATGAATCTTTTTTTTTTATGCCATTTTAGGTTAAAAATCGTATAATGATCTGGTCCTAAGTTGCCCATTTGAGGAAGATAAGAGGAGGTAAACAAAAGACAGGTTCTAAAATAAATTTTAAATGTGGGTACTTGACTTTTGGTTATTTTGAATAGCAATAAATTTTCAAAGGAAAGTTTGGCCATGAACAAAATAGTGTTTGATTTATAGACAAAAATCCTAGAGTAAAACAGAATATAAATATATGTACCAGGAGTTCAAAAGGAATAGCATTGTCCAGCCTCCATTTGGCCAAACATGTATTTTTTTTTTTAATTTATATTTCTATTAGGCTATAGAAAATCTATATTGTAAATTTTGTTAAAAACATATTGTTAAGCTTTTAACTTCTATTAGGAGCAAGTTCTTTGAAGTCACTCTAGTAAGATGTAAACCATCTCTGAATACCTAGCTGTAAAACTGTATATAAAATATTAATATCGACAATTATTCTTATTTTAAACTGCAGACAATAATATTATCTACCTTATAATATTATGGTGAGTCATGAGTTAATGGACATGAAGTGGTGAGCAGCGAATGTGACTTGGCTTATGTTTGACAAGTACTCCTTCTCTTCCTCCTCCACCTCTCTTTCCTTTTCCTTCTCTTTCACCAAAAATAATTTATATTGAGCTTTTTTCCCCTTGTGTTCAGGACTACAATTAAAAAGGACTTCTTAGCTCTGAGTTCTTCTTTAGCCAAATACCTTTTTGAAAATAATCTTCAGAGAAAGAAAGTATAACTTATTATCTCAGTGTCTATCACTGAATTTACATATTTTTAAATCAACGTTTTTTGCTATTGAGTTGCATGAGTTTTTTAATATATTTTGGATATTATTTCATTATCAGATATATTATTTGCAAATATTTCTTCCCATTCAATAGGTTACTTTTTCACTTTGTTGACTATTTCCTTTGCTGTGCAGAAGCTTTTTAGTTTGATTTAGTTCCATTTGTTTACTTTTGCTTTTTTTTTTTGGCTTTGTTTTGGAAGTCAGGTCCAAAAGATCATCTCCAAGACTTACATCAAGAACTTGTCACTTCTTTTCTTCTAGGATTTTCATGGTTTCAGGATTTATGTTCAAATCTTTAACTTCTTTTGAGTTAAGTTTTGTGTGTGGTGTAAGACAGTGATCCAGTTTCATTCTTTTGCATGTGATTGTCCAGTTTCTCCAACATCATTTATTGAAGAGACTTTTCTTTCCTTATTGTGTATTCTTGGCTCTTTTGTCATAAATTAAATGATTACAAATATGTGGGTTTATTTATAGACTCTCTACTATGTTCCACTGATTTATGTACCTTTTTCTATATCAATACAATGCTCTTTTGATTGAGTTCAGATGCGGTAGTAAAATGCCAGTTAAGCAAAAGTTTTAATCTGTGTGAATGGGCTATAATAAGATAAGATGAAGTTAAGTGTTGTATAAGTTTCAAAACTGCAGAGAAAGAGGCCCTGGATAAAAAGGTGATCCCAGGAGAAGGGGCATGTCAAAAGAATGTTATGAGAATCAAGATAAATTTGTCAAAGTGAGCCCTGCTGAAATGTCTTCTCCCACATGCATCAGACACATAAGATATTTTAAAGTTCCTCTAAGTATCAGATTGCAAATGATTAAAGGTTACCATTCCATATGTATTTTATTATTCATTAACTCAGTAAAATATGATACGAATTTTCAGAGTTTACATAATCTCTTCTCCTTCCTTCCATGGACACCTTGCAACCTTGAATATACTGGCCAAGTATTTTAAAGTCCAAACTTTATAATTTCTGAACATATAATCCCTAATAATTCAGGCTTATATGTCACATAATAACTAAGATGAAAAACTTAGAAAATGTTCTTTCTTTGAATATTCACATGCTGGTGAGAAAAAGCTGTCATCTACCCAATTTTTCATGTTTAAAGAGAAGAAAGATGGTTCTACTGTTTTTTTTTTTTATTTATTTAGCAAATTGTTTTTAATCTTGAAATAATGCACATACAGAAAAGTGCACAAAGTTGATTTATCAAATATTCAAAGTCAGTGACCTTGTTCAAAATAGAGTATTCCCAACACTCCAAGAAGACCCCCTGATTCTCCCTCCTAATCACAAAGCCTCCTTATTCCCCATAGTTCACCACCTTGCTACTTTTATGGCAATATACCTTTGATTTTTTATAGTTTTAACAACAAGGCAAGTCTGCCTAAAAACTATCCAGATAGATATAGATATAGATACATACACACACATATATAAATGTAGACAGAGGAAGTATAATTTTTACTTCCTGGATTATTTTATTATCTTAATAGTTGTAAGACTGACCAATGTAGTTGTATCTAGCTGTAGTTCATTTGTTTTTATTGCTAGATAATATTTCTTGTATAAACATCCCACAAGTTTTTCACTTATTGCACTATTGATAGGTAATGTTGTCATTCTTTTTAAGTTGTTTGTTATTATTGTTGTTGTAAATGTGCACACATGTTGTAAGAATACACCTAGGAATTAATATCATTTTTTAATGTTGGCCATTGTGCTCAGTGTTTAGTGGTATATTATTGTGGTTTAAATTTTTATTTTTCTAATTATTATTAAAGTTGAGAACTTCATAGGACAGTTGGAAACAGGTTTTTTTTGTAAAATGTCTATTCAAGTCATTTGGACCCTTTTTGGGGTTTGTCTCTTATTTTTAATAATAAATTATATAATTTAATTCAAGTCCTTTGCCTAATATTTGTTTTACAAACAAATATTCCCAAGTTCAGAAATGCTTTGCTAATTTTTAGCAAATATTTTAAAATGTTAAATTAAAAAAAATACTCCTGTTGGGCTAAGATTTTAGATTAAATCCAACTCTAATCAGTTTGGAGAGAATTGCATCTTTATAATATTGAATCATCCAAAAAATAAATAAACCACAATAAGTTTGTGTATTAATCTTTTCAACTATTAGTTTATGTCATGCTACTCTTTCTTGAGTCTTAAGTATTGATAAAATCATGGAAATGGCCAGACTAAATCACCGGCATTAATTGATTAACAAAGGCATAGTTTGATTTACTAACCATATAGAAATCCAATAATTCAGTCTCTACTATGTCATTATTTATAAATTAATACAACTTTTGTTTGTTTGTTTTTGTTTGTTTGTTTTGTGGTACTCGGGCCTCTCACTGTTGTGGCCTCTCCCGTTGCAGAGCACAGGCTCCGGATGTGCAGGCTCAGCAGCCATGGCTCAAGGGCCTAGCCGCTCTGCGGCATGTGAGCTCTTCCTGTACCGGGGCACGAACCCGCGTCTCCTGCATCGGCAGGTGGACTCTCAACCACTGCGCTACCAGGGAAGCCCTAAATTAATACAACTTTTGCTCAAACCAAAAATCTGATACATATTGTATTTAAGTATGCCATCCATATGGCCTAAAAAATAATATGTGTCCCTTACAAATAATTTTGGCTCTTCAGTCAATAAGTTAGCCAATGATATAGCTTCATTATTTACCAAAGGAAAAAGAAATTTTCTCATTAAAATTAAATTTTCCTTTGCAAAACTTTACATTTAAGAAGTGTTGTTACATAATACTTTATATATTCTTTGGTACAAAAAATTTAAAAATTGGCAATAGAAGTAGAAAAGTTATCTGAAATTAAATAGTATGCAACATGATTTGCAAGATTTTTAAAAAATTTCTTTTATTTAACAAGAAAGATATTCGTATTTGAGTTGTTTTGCAAATATGGTTCATACCTTTGAAAATGAAATTCTCAGAATTTTAATACACTTTAGATAAAAGAAATCTGTATTATTTCAAGTGAATAGTTATTTATTATACACTGAACAAAACACTTCCAGGAGCACTGTGAAGAAAGTAGAGAGGTAAAACACAAAGGTCTGCTGTAATAGGCTTTTGCTGAAATGACAGAAATTAAGTAATTTCAGAAAATGTAATAAGGAGTTTCCCTCGTGTGATATAAATTACCTGTAATTTCTCAATCTGCTTTTTTCTTTCATCATTTACTATTCTGACCAAATGTTAACAAGTAAAGCTTATGGTCATAGAGTTGGGTCATACTTTTCTCTAGAACTGTACTCTAAATTAGAAAATTATAAAGTTAAACATCTCTCACTATTAAATATTTCAGTTCTAAAAATGACGTTAAATTAATAATTAATCCTTAATTAACAATAATTTTATTGCTTTCATATAATTTAGAAAGCCATTTGGAAATATTATATAGATGGAGTTAGATCTCTAAAAACAACTGATGACTGTCTCTCTAGTTATGTCTTAGAACTGATTCTAATGATATAATAAAAGATGTGATCAAATATTTATGCTAAGTAATAATTATGACAATGAAATGTATTATAGTAAATATTAGTGATACTCTATATATCAATTATATGTCAACATACTCTTGATTAGTCTATTATCTAGAAAATCTAACCAAGTACTAGAATTTTGTGTATTTTTTAAGTTTATGTTTTCAAAGATAATTTATATATGAAATGCTTATGATATAATTTTAAAAATAAAATAATGAAAAAAATGCATATACATGCATACATTACTCTACTACAGTGTGTGTGTTAGTGAGATGTGTGCATGCGTGTACGTATGTACATTTGTGTGTGATATGAGAGACAGAGAGAGAGAAAGCTGTCAAAAATTAAGCATAGTATACTTACTCCTTTGGAGTTTATTAAGGGGTGCCACTTGGATTCAGTAGCCACAATATCAGCTCACCCTTTTTGTGGAAAAGAAAACCTAAAAAGATATGATAAAAAAATTAATGATAAACATAGGTGATGACAGCAGTGACAGATGGATTGATTTTACTTTCTTTGGTTGAACATCCTGTGATGTACAGGAGAACGAATAAGGACATTAGATCAGTTTAAATAAGTCTTTTCTCTAGTTTGTTGGCTTGACATGGATGTATGGGTTTCTTGTGGGTTAACTGAATACCTCAGAAAGTGTTTGTTTGAACAACGCTAGAAGCTTTGCCTTAGCTCAGAAACCCCAGCAACAAAGGTTATGGAGTGTGGCCCTAGGCAAAGGTATTGAGAATAGTTAGAGGAGGTCAAGTAGATCACCCACGTCAGAGAAAACTGCCATTCAGAAGGCCCTTGCATGGCTCTCTGAAGTATTAGATGTTCTTTTTACATGTCGGTATTCATTTCTGAGCCCTTCTTTAAGTTCTGACACAAGAAGAGGTTCCCAGCTCACCTTTGTAACTCTCCGGCAGCAGTCGTGGAATCCATACTTTTTCTCAAGAAGTACTACTTATTTTGAAATGAACAGTATTTAGAAACCAAGATTAAGATGCAAGGATGCTAGGTATCTTAGTCTTTTAAGGCTGCTATAACAAAAATATCATAGACCGGGTGGCTTAAAAAAAGACATAAATTTATTTATCACAGTTCTGAAACCTGGGAAGTACAAGCTCAAGGTGCCAAAAGAATCTGTGTCTGGTAAGGGTCTGCTTCATTGTTCATAGACGGCAATATCCTCACTGTAACCTCACATGGTGGAAGGGTCAAAGTGGCTCTCAGCAGCCTGTTTTAAAGGGCATTAATCCTATTCATGAGGACTCTACCCTTATGACCTAATCACATCTTAAAGGGCCCACTTCCACAAACCATTGTACTGGGATTAGATTTCAATGTACAAAATTTGGGGTACACAAACTGTGTACAGTACTAGGCATGCTCATTTGTTATCATTATGTCTTGGTCTTTTCAGCAGACAAATCTAGGACTTATACCTATATAGAGATATACATATATAATATATATTAACTAAATATTATGTATATGATAAAATTTGATATTTTATATAATGTATATAGTTTGGAGTTTGAAGTTTCAGTACAAACTCATAATTTAATTATAAATTTATACTGAAATCTCAAATTCCATCCCAATACCAAAAGGCTCTTCCCTTGTAATTCTCCCATTACACTTTTTTTTTTTTTTTGTGGTACGTGGGCCTCTCACTGCTGTGGCCTCTCCCATCACGGAGCACAGGCTCCGGACGCGCAGGCCCAGTGGCCACGGCCCACGGGCCCAGCCGCTCTGTGGCATATGGGATCCTCCAGGACCGGGTCATGAACCAGCGTCCCCCGCATCGGCAGGCGGACCCTCAACCACCATGCCACCAGGGAAGCCCCTCCCATTACACTTTTGGGTCTCTTTTTCCCACATTGAGAATTCTGGCTGCCAAGATACCAATGTATTTACTCAATACCACAATATATACAAAACAGTTATAAAATTGATATATGTTTACATACTTTTAAATTATTAAAACTACTAAATAATGTTCAATAATTTCTTTGTAGTTCTTTCAAATTTTTATAGGCAGTATATATATTCACTCGGATTAGTGAAAATTATTTGGATTAGCTCTACTTTCCCCTATCAGTGGATTTGTTGTTAATTTGGGACAGACATACCTCAGAGATATTGCAGATACAGTTCCAGACTACTGCAACAAATGAAAGTTTCAATAAAGCAAGTCACCCAAATTTTTTGGTTTCCTAGTGCATAAAAAAGTTATGTTTACACAATACTGTAGTCTATTGTGTGCAATAACATTATGTCTAAAAAAAATGCACATACCTTAATTAAAATATCTTACTGCTAAAAAGTGCTAACCATCATCTGAGTCTTCAGGGAGTCGTAATACTTTTGCTGGAGGAGGGTCTTGCTTTGATGCTGATGACTGCTGACTGATCAGGGTGGTGGTTGCTGAAGTTGGGGTGGTTGTGGCAATTTCTTAAAATTAGACTGAAGGTTGCCACATTGATTGATTCTTCCTTTCATGAAGGACTTTTCTGTAGCATGCAAAGCTGTTTGATAGCATTTTACCCACAGTTGAACTTTTTTCAGAATTGGACTCATCTCTTCAAACCCTGTCACTCCTTTATCAACTAAATGTATGTAATATTCTCAATCCTGTTGTCATTTCAACAATCTTCATGGAATCTTCACCAGGAGTAATTTCCATCTCAAGAAATCACTTTATTTGCTCATGCATATGAAGCAATTTCTCATTCCTTCAATTTTTTTCATTAGATTGCAGCTCTTCACTCACACACCTTCAGGCTTTATTTTTTATCTTAGTTGTCTTGCTATTTCCACCACATCGGCAGTTACTTTTTCCACTTAAGTCTTGAATCCCTCCAAGTCATTCATGAGGTTTGGTATCAACTTCTGCACAACTCATTTTAATGTTTATATTTTGACCTCTTCCCATGAATCACAAATGTTCTTAATGGGATCTAGGATGGTGAACCCTTACCATTCAATTTACTTTGCCCAGATCTATTAGATAAGTCACTATCTATGGCAGCTATAGCCTTACAAAATGTAATCCTTAAAAACAAAACTTTGAAATTTGACATTAGTCTTGATCATGGGCTACAGAATGGATTTTGTGTTAGCAGGCATGAAAGCAACATGAATCTTATACATCCATCAGAACTCTTGGATGACCAGGTGCATTGGTAATGAGCAGTATTATTTTGAAAGGAAATTTTTTTTTTTTCTGAATAGTAGGTCTCCACAGTGGGCTTAAACTATTCAGTAAAACATGTTGTGAACAGATGTGCTGTCATCCAGGCTTTGGTGTTCTATTTACAGAGCACAGGCAGAGTAAATTTAGCATAATTCTTAAGGGACCTAGGATTTTCTGGATGGTAAAAGAGCATTGGCTTCAACTTTAAGTCACCAGCTGCTTTAGCCCCTAAAAAGAGAGTCACCCTGTTCTGTGAACATTTGAAGACAGGCATTGACTTCTCTTCTCTAGCTATGAAATTCTTAGATGGCATCTTCTTCCAATATAAGTCTGCTTTGTCTGCATTGGAAATCTGTTGTTTAGTGGAGCCACCTTCATTAATTATTTTAGCTAGATCTTCTGAACAACTTGCTGCAGCTTCTACATCAGCACTTGCTGGCTCACATTGCACCTTTATATTATGAAGATGTCTTCTTTCCTTAAACTTCATGAACCAACATCTCCTAGTTTCAAACTTTTCTTGTGCAACTTCCTCATCTCCCGCAGCCTTCACAGAATTAAAGAGAGAGCCTTACTCTGGATTCACCTTTGGCTTAAAGAAAAGTTGTGATGGGTTTGATCTTACATCCAGACCACTAAAACTTCTCCATATCAGTAATAAGGCTGTTTCCCTTTCTTATCATGCATGTATGTACATTGGATTAGCACTTTTAATTTTATTCAAGAATTTTTCTTTTGCATTCACAACTTGGCTAACTGGCACAAGAGGCCTAACTTTTGTCCTATCTCAACTTTCTGCATGCCTTCCCCACTAAGCTTAATCAATTCTAACTTTGTAGTACTTTTTGACATTTTTCATCCAGTTCCCCCTCCCCACACCTTCTGTTTCTGGTAACCACAAATCAGATCTCTTTTTCTATGAGTTTGTATTGTTTGTTATTTGTTTTGAAGTATAATTGACCTACAATACTATTTTACTTCCTGTTACACAACATAGTGATTTTTTTCTATACATTTTCTAAATGATCACCAAGATAAGTCTAGTTATGATATGTTACCACAAAGATTTTACTTAGTTCTTGACTATATTTTCCACACTGTATATTTTATACCTGTGACTCATTTATTTTGCAATTGGAAGTTTATACCTCTTAATCTCCCTAACTACTTCTTTCCTCTCTCCCACCCTCTGGTAACCACATGTTTGTTCTCTGTATCTATAATTATGTTTCTGTTTTGTTATGTTTCTTCATATCTTTTGTTGTTTAGATTTCACAGACATATGTTTTCTAACACTTTAGGTAAACACCTAAAAGGGTGATTGCTGGATTCTATGGTAAGAGTATGTTTAGTTTTGTAAGAAAATGTTAAAACATTGTCCATATAGATGTACCATTTTGTATTCCTACCAACAATGGATGAGCGTTCCTATTCTTCTTCACATTGGTTTCTTACTTAGCAATATATTCTGAGAATAACTCCATAACAGCTTTTAGAGATTTTTTTTCTATTAATTTAAACAGGTTCATAATATGTCATTACATGCATGTACCATAGTCTATGTTTATCTAATCTAATGCTTGCATACATTTGTGTGTTTGTGTGTGTCCTGAATGGCTACTTCACAAAGTAGGTAAACCTAAAGCCAGGAAGTAGACAAGTGAAGATATTTATCTTGATGTAGGATGAACCTGTTCACACACTCAAATGCTACCTGAATCATGAAGTGATCCTAAGGAAGAGTTTGCATATTTCCACTGTGCTCTGACTCTCCACTGCATCTTCTCCTATTAGAATATCTATGAGATGTGATTGTTATTGCTTATTCCACTTCAGTCTCCACCAGCACTTTTTACTCTAAGTAACTTATAATTTTCTATGCGTGGTTGAACATTGATATTTCTGTAGCTAATTAAGTTTCACTGAAATTATGTTATTTTTCATTTTTAGTTGTTGGTGGCAGAGGCTTTGATCCTTATATTGATTTATAGTGCTTAACTGATGGCAAACAATCTACTGGACTGCCCTGGTTTGCACATAATGCATTAGCTCCGTGATTTGGGACCCTTAGCCCTTATGTTGATTGTTTTCTTCCTTTAATTTTCTGTTTCCCTCTTTTTCCTAAGTGAATGGAAGATCATCTATAATTTTAACCAGAAAACCTTTTCAATTATATTTGTGTTGCCTGTTTCCTTACATACAAATTTATCTTTATAAACTGTTAAAGGTGATTGGAGAGGTAGCTTAAATCCTTACCTTTTCTATTTCTTTCAAACAGGTTTAATTTGGTTTGGTTTATCCTAATTGTTGCTGTTGTTTCATGTGTTGGGCTAAAGACATAGCTTTGAAGTTAAATAATATGGAAAACAATAAATAATGCTATTTGTGTTTACAGTATATTGGGCAGAGTTGGATACCAAAATAGATGAAGTCTTCTTTCCTTCCTGCTTACTTTCTTTTTGTTTTTTTTACATATTTATTCTTTAAGTGCTTATTACTCAAACATATACTATGTACAAGGTACTGTGTAAGAGGTCTCAACTAAGTGATTCTTATATGTATTTTGAACACCCATGTTAGATCATATTTTCAACATTGAATGAAAGAATGTTGCAGTGTTCTGTTTCTTAGCTGGATTTTAACTAACAGTATAGCAAATCATATTTTAATAACTATCTCAATGCACTTACAGACTTTGAAAGTACAATGGAATTTTTATTTGACACTATAATGTAGAAAAGTATATGAATTATTAGCCTAATTTTTTTATATACCTCTCACAAAATATGGAAATTTTACTTCAGAGGAAAGTTACTATATATGAAAATATATTTCCTCTGATCAAGTTTAGTGAATCAAGCCCAAGGCTGCTTGCTTCAATTTTCATTTATTTTCCTTATGTTGTCATTCATAGCAAGAAAGAAAAAAAAAACTATAAGCAAAGGACTATTAAATAAAAAAAAACATTTCACTGAAAATATGTGCTTGAAAAGGATTATGTGATCTACAACTTAGGATTCTGCATGTTATCACATGGTTAAGCTCCAAAGTCTCTAAGTGACTTTTTCACTAAATGCATATAGATATATAAAGTCTTTAAAGAAAATAAAGACTACTGCACTGAGTCAGAAAAATAGTTAAGTGGCTTGAATATTCTCCTTCTTACCGGGACAGTAAGACATTTTTTGCTGAAATGTAATCAGTTTTCCTCCAGGGAAAATCACTTTAAATTGTCAAAGGTTTACCACCAAAACTAATTAGTCACTTCATGAATTTATTTACCAAAGACATGCATTTAACACCCAGGATGTGCAGAACTCGGAGTTAATTAATGTAGTTGGTGTATAGTAGGTCTCCCTTGGCAAAAACAAGTGTAGGAAAGTGTCTGTCAATTGCCTATACCTGCAGTATATCATCCCAGTACAGTGGTGATAATGATGGCAGTAGAGGATATTCGTTTGCAACAGTGAGAGAAAAATCATAAAAATCCTTCAAAATTTCATAAGACAAAAGGATAGTGTAATGTAACATATTGAACTTTGGATAAGTAGACAAAAGGATAGTGTAATGTAGCATATTGAACTTTGGATAAGTAACCAGATTGAATTGGGTTTAACACCTTGCTTTTTAAATTACTGTGTACCCTTGGGCCATCTATATAACTTCTCCCAGCTTAACTTCCTTTGTATGTAACAAAGAAATAAGCACCTTTATATTCCATAATGAATTAGACAATGAAGATTAGAGATTCTGACATTTCTTTTGCTTCAACTCTGGTGACACTGGTGTCACTGTTCATGGTTATCATCACTAATCTCAGCCACCTCACTTTTGTCTATTCTCATTGACATTCATGAACCTTTCCTACTTTTATTCAAGTCCCTTTTATTTTTATAATATTCATTCATAACCCATCATATATATATGTATATATATATATATATATATATATATATATATGTTAAATCATCAACAATTAGGACAAACCAAACCAAACCATATACATACATATGAAAACATCTCACATTTTAATTTGTTGTTCATTCTTACATTATTTGTATCTATAACCTCTCTTTGTTTAAATTTTAAAACCAGTAAAATGATCACGGGTCAAGATAATCAGATCAAACCTAATTACCCTTGTTGTGTACTTGTGCCTAACTATCCAACTGAAGGCATCAAAAATATAATTTAATCTTCAAAATGATTCCCACCATCACCATCACTATCATGACCCACTGACACAACTTGAGCACCAATCTAAAACTCTAATTCTTCTTCTTTTCATACAGTAGTCTCAAAAGCACTCTTAATTTTGAGCACTCTTGATTTTAATTATTCTTTTATTTAGAACATACCTTTCTATTTAGTCAATTTGTGAATATTCTTATATAATTTTAATTTACAACAATCAAAACACTCTGCAGGTACTCTAACACTGTAGGTATATATCTGACAATATTTCTTGCTTACCTTCAATGTGCTATGTATGGTGCACATTTGGCTGCACAGAAGAGGAAAGGTTTCTGCTGTTTCTTAAATAGACTTTTAACCATCTCTTTGTTTATCCAACTCACTTGCAGCCACACACACTCCCAGAGGTTCCCATACCACCAAATTTTATGGTTTAGGAGGACTAGGTGGTATATATTTGGTTGGTGCTCTATAGCATAATTGCCTGCTTTGGAGTCATTCTCCTTGGTTCTGTTTTGTTCTTTACCTTTTATTCATCCTCTTTCCAGTCTTCAACGCTGTTTTGTGGTATCTCCTCTCCAATTCTCCATTTCATTGTAGATTTATGTTTTAAAAAGTAATTGCCTTACTGTTGTGCTGGAAGGGTTTTAAAGAGACTAGAAGTTGGTGCAGGTGTTTAATCTACCAGCTCTATCTGTATGCACTATTTGTTACACTATATATTTTTTTTTTTTGGCGGTTCATGGGCCTCTCACTGTTGTGGCCTCTCCCGCTGCAGAGCACAGGCTCTGGATGCGCAGGCTCAGTGGCCATGGCTCACGTGCCCAGACGCTCAGCAGCATGTGGGATCCTCCAGGACCAGGGCATGAACCCGTGTACCCTGCATCGGCAGGCAGACTCTCAACCACTGCGCCACCAGGGAAGCCCTGTTACACTATTTTTAATAACAAATTTCATTAACCATAAAATCAGAGGCCAAAAAATAAAATTTTATTTCTAATTTTGATCTTTTTTTTAAATTGAGGTATAGTTAATTTACAATGTTTTGTTAGTTTCAAGTGTACAGCAAAGTGTACATATATATAAATATATATTCTCTTTTAGATTCTTTTCCATTACAGGCTTTTATAAGATATTGAGTATAGTTCCTTGTGCTATACAGTATGTCCTTGTTGCTTACCTATTTTATATATGTAGTATGTATGTGTTAATCCCAAACTCTTAATTTATTTCCCTCCCACCTTTAGTAACCATAAGTTTGTTTCTTATGTCTGTGAGTCTATTTCTGTTTTTTAAAAAATCCATTTGTATTATTATTTTAGATTCTACAAATAAGTGATATCATATGATATTTGCCTTTTTCTGTCTTACTAACTTCATTTACTATGATAATATCTAGGTCCATCCATGTTGCTGCAAATCACATTATTTCGTTATTTTTTTGGCTGAGTAATATTCCATTGTATAAATATACCACAACTTCTTTATCCATTAATCTATCAATGGATATTTAGGTTGCTTCCATGCCTTGGCTGTTGTAAATAGTGCTGCTATGAACATTGAGGTGCATGTATCTTTTTGAATTAGTGTTTTCTCTGGATATATGCCCAGGAGTGGGACTGCAGAATCATATGGTAACTCGGGACTTCCCTGGCTGTCTAGTGGTTAAGATTCTGTTTCCACTGCAGGGGCCACAGGTTCGATCCCTGGTTGGGAAACTAAGATCCTATATGCCATGTGGCACAGCAAAAAAAGAAATAAGTGAAAAATTAAAAATAAAGATAAGTTCAAGATCAGAAAAAAAAAGAATCATATGGTAACTCTATTTTCAGTTTTTTAAGGAACCTCCATACTGTTCTCCATAGTGGCTGCAACAATTTACATTTCTACCAATAGTGCAGGAAGGTTCCTTTTTCTCCACACCCTCTCCAGCATTTATTATTCGTAGAGATTTTGATGATGGCCATTCTTGACTGCTGTGTGGTGATATCTCACTGTAGTTTTGATTTGCATTTCTCTAATAATTAGCAACATTGAGCATATTTTCATTTGCCTGTTAGCCATCTGTATGTCTTCTTTGGAGAAATGTCTATTTAGGTCATCTGTCCAATTTTTGATTGGGTTGTTTGTTTTGTTGATATTGAGTTGTATGAGCTGTTTTTATACTTTAGAAATTAATCCATTGTTTGCAAATATTTTTTCCCAATCTATAGTTTGCATTTTTGTTTTGTTTATGGTTTCTTTGCTGTGCAAAAGATTTTAAGTTTAATTAGTCCCATTTGTTTTTTATTTTTTTTTTGTTTGTTTTTACTTTATATTGGAGTATAGTTGATTAACATTGTTGTGTTAGTTTCATGTGTAGAGCAACATGATTCAGTTATACATATACATGTATCTATTTTTTTTCAAATTATTTTCCCATTTATGTTGTTGCATAATATTGAACAGAGTTCCCTGTGCTATGCAGTAGGTCCTTGTTGTTTATCCATTTTAAATTTAGTGGAGTGTACATGTCAATCCCAAACTCCCTAACTATCCCTTCCCCCCAGCCTTTGCCCCTGGTAACCATAAGTTCATTCTCTAAATCTGTGAGTCTGTTTCTGTTTTGTAAATAAGTTCATTTGTATCATTTTATTTTTTAGATTCATCATATAAGTGATATTTTTGTTTTTTATTTCCATTACTCTAGGAGATGAATCCAAAAAAATACTGCTGCAATTTATGTCAAAGGGTATTTTGCCTGTGTTTTCCTCTAGGGGTTTTATAGTATCTGGTCTTACACTTAGGTCTTTAATCCATTTTGAGTTTATTTTTGTATATGGTATTAGACTAATCTCATTCTTTTACAAGTAGCTGTCCAGTTTTCCCAGCACCAGTTATTGAAGAGACTGTCTTTTCATGACTGCATATTCTTGCTTCCTTTGTTGTAGATTAATTGAACATAAGCATGTGAGTTTATTTCTGGACTTTCTATCCTGTTCCACTGATCTATGTTTCTGTTTTTGTACCACTACCATACTGTTTTGATTACTTTTGCTTTGTAGTATCATCTGAAGTCTCGGAATACCCATTCTTCTGAAGGTCGAAAACTAATCCTCATTATTCATAGAAAAG
Source organism: Tursiops truncatus (assembly GCF_011762595.2). Classification (NCBI taxonomy): domain Eukaryota; kingdom Metazoa; phylum Chordata; class Mammalia; order Artiodactyla; family Delphinidae; genus Tursiops; species Tursiops truncatus. The sequence continues at coordinate 35,461,132 of NC_047041.1, forward strand.
TCTTATTAATTTAGAGTTTCCTAAGTCAATTGGAAATTACAATTCCTGTTTTCTTTCTGGTCTTTGGCACATGAAGATATCTGCTAATAATCACAAGTTCAAGAATTCTCTAAACATGGAAACTACTAACGCCAGATTTCTGGCACTATTAACTGCACAGAAAAGTGGTATACTACCTTATATGAAACTATATGCCTAAAAGTCTATATAGGACTTACAGTCTACTGCTTTCATGCCATGCTTAGATGGAATGGGGATATCAGTAGAAATCCTGCACCATTTACCAATTTCCTACTTGTTATTCTGCAAACTAATCACAGAATCTATTTGATTTCAGATTCCATTGTCTATTGGGGTTTCTAATTAGTTTACTCTTTCTTATTCCCCTAGCCCAGATATTTTTATTTACCTAAGAGAAAGGAGAAGGAATTAATAATACCGAGCCTTCCCTTAACATACAATTTTTGTAATCTATTATTTAGATTAAAAGCCATGATTAAACACAATTTATTCCAACTGTTCTGCCTCCTTTTTATGAGTCTCCAAGATGAAGATTAATTTAAATAGAGGAGAGCCTATAAAAATATATATAATCTAAATATATAATATATATGATATAAACATTATACATAATATATTGTATATACTACAAATATACATTTTTATATATAATATAAATATATATGTAATATATATTTAATCAAAAATTTATAGATAACTACATTTAAGCTTCACTTGCCATACCTAAAAAATTTACATACTATATTAACATACAATTGATATAAATTTATGTGAAATAATTTTTTAATTTAAAATAACATCATTGGCAATGTTATATCATTATTTTTATTTTCTACTACTATAATTTAATAAATAATCTTAGTATGCAAATTGTATACATGATTCTTGTCAAACTCTCCAAGCGTTTTATTAGCATAAATTTCTAGATGTAAAATTACTGTACTAAAAGTGAAGAATATATAATTTTCTTCTTGATGTGACAAAATGATTTCAAGGCATGTCTAACTAATTTACAATATAACCAGTTTAATAGGGTTACTTTTTTTTACAACTTCCTCACAAAAACTTGTGAGAATAAGGAAGATAACCTCATAAATGTGAGTACTTTCCTTACTTCAGAAATATGCTGTTCACTGTGATAGAAACAAATTAGACATAGTAATTGGAAGCTGAAAAATACAAAGCTCACCGAAATAATTGTCCACATCAGTGAAGCATAATGCAAACCAAGATCAGAACAGGCCACTCTGATCACAATATAATAAACAAGCAAACAAATAAATGTAGGTATATTATTCTTTGGATATTTGCTCATGAGATTTAGTAATAAGGACAGATTTTGTCATGGGCTGCCTATAGACTGAATTTGGTAAATGAGGTTCAGTGTGTCTGATCTAACTGATATTCAAGAAGCTTAATCTTTTCCACCGTAACAATATAATAATGACAGAAGAGCTTTAATAGCTCTGAGTCTATCTTATTACTCTTAGTTTTCTATTTTTCATCAGTCCAATAATTAAAGATGATAGATCCCAGGACAACAATGCCAAAAATTAAATACAGGGGAATTGATTCCTAAGTATGAGTGTAAAGTGGCATGGTCTTATTATGGTATAACCACAAAATCTGGACTCAAGACTAGTAATAAAACTACCTTAGAAAAAATCTATAATATTATGTGCCAAGCACTGTTTTAAGTGCTTTACATGTGATTAATACTTTTAATTTTCAAGATAGCCCTATTAGGTATGTGTAATTATTATATTTATTTTATAGATGATGAAAATAGGCAGAGTTAAGTAACTTGCCTAAATTCAAAGGTCTGTTGAAAATCCAAAAAGCCTAGATTATCTGCTCAAAGCAGTCCTTTATAGTGACTCATTGTAATGATGTTGATAAAATATATCATTGAGCACCAAACAGTATTATCTATAATTTCCCAGTCAGATTAGCACATGTATTTCTCACTAGAATAATGATTACATTTTCTAGTAATATTTATTGACATTGTCATATTGGCATACAGGTCTGCAAAAATATCTGGACAGCCTGTACCTTCACAAGCATATGTGGCTTTAACAAGCGACATTCATCTTTCTAGGGAACTGCGTTAGGACTAGAGGAAATTTCTAGCATATGAGTTGTGGAGTTCATCTGAGGTCAGCACTATGCAATTTTAATTTTAAATCCTCAACTATTCATAGAAAGAAAACAATGACTGTGAAGAAACATTTAGGAAAATTGACTAGATTTTAAAATTATGTATAAACACTAGTACTGCTATTCAGCTTAACTCCGTTTATAAAAATAAGCTATAATTTATTCATTCTGTATGTTGTAAGTTGTCCTTAGCCAATCCAAATTAAAGCATACTTAACTAGTCCCTAAAAATAGGAGAATCTGTAGGGACTGTAGGTAAGGATGGAAGACGGTTGCCTCCATGTAAATCTGTATAAACTTGAGATGGTGCATTTGGTCAACACTTGTCCATAGAGTTACTAGTTCCTAAAATAAAAAAAAAAATTAGGCCAGACATAATTTGTGAGAGTGGCTGAGAAATATAAAATATCAGACTAAACAAAAATAGGACTAATTCTTTTATGAAAACATGGTGAAATGCTCCCCCATTGGTCAACTTCTACTGATAAGTAGAGGATCCTCCAGGGAAGCTAAAGATAACCATTTAAAAATAGTATTACACTTTTAAATTATATTTTATATTATAAATATAAATAAATATTTATATAAATATAAATAAATATTATTTACTTATATAAAATATATATTATATTTATAATATTCAGATATTACAGTATATCTGAATACTGAGTAAGTCATTCTTCAGGGTATCCAGAAGATCTTTTTATATTTTTCTTTTTTGCTATAGAAAAGGCTGAAGATGGATAAAGAAGTTGCAAATCATCTGGCTCTGGGTACACTTGGGCTTTACCAATGATTAGGAAATAGGTGAAGAAGAAAGGTAAAGTACTTAGGTCTGTTCTCCTGAGAGACCCTAGACATCTAATTAGACCCTAGACTTTCCAAAGAAATCCAACAAAAATAAGACAGTTGTCCTTAAAATGTAGAGCTGACTTCATACAATATCTGAAACTGTTGAAAATAACCACTATTTGGAATAACTACTATTCCAAATTCTCCTTGGCATGAGTAATGTAGAAAGTGATCAAACAAGTAACTAACAAGATTGTTTGTTTGTTTTTCCTGGCCATGCCAAGGTTAAAGTTGGTCTGACTTGAAGAGACAATGATCAAGGCAGGCCAGGTATATGTAGCTTCAGAAGTATAGCTGTGGGACACCCCTGTGCCTTGAGAAGAACTCTCTCTGCTTAGTCTAGGCTACCACACAATTGTCCTTCCTATGTATACTCTTCCATATGTCTTTCTTCTCAGCTTTAATTTCAAATAAAATATTTACAAATATGATTAATTTAATTTCAAATAAAATATTTAATTTGCAGATTTAATTTCAAATAAAATGTTTACAAATATATAATTGAGTGTGAAAGACAAAATTTCTCAAGTTCTGATATTGTGAAATGTCACAAGAAAATATTAAAACAACCATGCACTTTGCAGAGAGAATCATTTTTTGGCTTTTAGAAGACTAATCCTATAACTTGAGAATTTTTGGCAACCATACCACACCACTGTCAATGTCATAATTCAAAAGTATACTCTATTAAAACTACTTAAAAAAAGAATGGGCCCTAACACTAGTAATGTTATTTGCTATATTTCACATTCATAATTATTTACTAATGTAAGAAAAAATTCCTAAGCATTTATCTCTATACAAGTTTGAACATTTAAGTTTTTTTTTTTAATTTGCATTTCCTATTAAGCAAAAACTAATATATGTCCTGTATTACCAGACCCTGTGCAATGAAATTTAGAAACCTTTCCTAACTAAATCCATACAACACTCTCACATGGTAGATATTATTACCCTCATGTTACAGTTGAAGAAAATGAAACACAGAGAGCAATGTTCCAAGGTTCAAAGGGTAATAGTGGGCAAAATCATCATGCTGCGTTACATTAATCTAAGTTGGAAGGATTTGTTTAAAATCACTATGATTTAATTATTCTGTTTAGTAGTATATGTAGTAAACTACATAGTATAAAGTCCTTACACATAAAAGGTTACTCCATAACAATTTATTTTTACTCTATTTGATGCAACAATTGTCTTGACAAATGTTATGCTATATACCTTATATTTATTTCAAATAAAATGTCAGATGTTGGGGAGAAAATGATGTTTAGATTAGTGATGAAGTATAGATTTTAAATAAAGTCAGGTTAAGGCATTTTTTGCTTGATAAAACCTTGCAATGTGGTATAATTAACATAATTTCTTATTATGGTTTCATTTCAATGTTTTCATGACATGTAAATAGTTTAGCTATCACTCTGTGTGGATGCTCATGAATTATTGATCTAATCTCTGTTTAACCAAAATCACTGTGCTCCACTTTTTCCTTAAATGGCACTTATTATGTAAAAATACAAAGAACTCCATTATTCATGAATTAGAGTGATGCTTTCAAAATATACCAACATTTTTAAAATAAATTTGAGCAATGTTCAGTTGCATGAGTATTATTTAAATTCTAAAATTATATATTAGTCATATTTATTTAACATATTTTGTAGGTTAAAACAACACAATAACTACAGAACAAGAGAAGATTTGACTACTGAATTAAATAAATAATACTCAGATTATCAGGTATAAATTTCTCAGACCTCACTTCCAGTTCATCTGTATATAAACATCTAAGGTAGAATGCCATGAATTAGTGTCATGGAGATTACTATTCTTTAAAGCAAAATATGCAAATGTTAAAATTGGACTCCTGTAAAATGTTAACTTTGACCCTGTGCCATAAATCTATTTTGGGAAGGCAAAAATTGTTTTTCTTGTAAACTTTTGTTCCACTTGAAGTCTTCAAGAATATTCAAGGACAAAAATGTTTTTCTTTAATTTAAAAGGCTACCTATTTTTATATGCATGTGAAATGCTTCACTGCAGCTTTTCTAATTCAATCCCTCAGTATGCTGCAAAGTCAGTTTGAAAATCTTTCTTTCTTCATATGACACTGAAGGTTGTTTTCAAACAAAATCTCCTGAAAAGAAAACTAAATATCCACAAGAGAAAAGCACTGATTCGATGCTTGGATAAGAAACAAGTGTGATATACTGTTCTGTCTTCTTATTTAGACGCAAAAAAGATGAATATGTGATGTTTCTTTTCCTTTTAGAGCAATGCCATGTACTATCAACAAATACCGTCATGTGTATTGCTGCTCAAAAACACATTTTGGTGAGGGATTCGACGTTTCCTGCTATTTATTGATGTGACAAAAATAACTTCTAGATAATAACTCAGTTGAGAGAGTCAGGAAGGATTCTATTTGAGCCTTTGATTTGAAAAACCTAAAATGATGAAAACAGAGAAGAGGAGGATGAGGATCCACATAGTTGTAGACAAAAGAAGGAGGAAAGCATGTAAGGAGAGAGGAACAGAATACACTCTATAGCTGGCTCTCTCTTTTTAAGGAAGAAGAATGCTATTGCCTTTATGAACACACTCTTTAAGGAACTATTTTTTATTAAGTGCCTATTATCCAACATGTGACTTATACAAATTATCATATTTAATCCTTGTAACAAAAATGTGTTTATCACATAGAAACATTGCCAATCAAAAATTAAGTAATTTGCTCCAGTTTATGGACTCTAAATGCAAACATGCTTCCTAAACTCAATATTTTTCCATTCTATCAGTCACTCTACTTTTAAGTCCAGTGTTTTCTGAGATATAAGCTGCATTCACTTATTCTTCAGTCTTGTGTTCGCATATTAAAATTTGTAGCTCCCACATAGTCTATCAAGACTCAGCTCAAATGCCATAATGTCAATGAAACATTCCCTGATCCTTCTGGACTGAAAGAATTCTTTTACTTCTGAACTCAGTTCTCAGTTAACATCTTTATTGCACTGTACCTTGTACTACAGTTGATTTTGCAAATAACTCTACTAAATTATAACTTATTTGAGGGCTGTACTCTTGTCTCTCATTTCTAAATTCTCTACATCTCTACAAGTGTCAGATACACAATAATTAATAACTGACTCATTCTAGAATGAAAGGACAAAAGAGTTGACAGTGGGATGAATAAACCAGTTAACTGTCCTTCAAATAGTTGATCTGATCACAAAGTTTTTAACTTTAAAATTCAAAGATTGTATTTAGTACCAAATTCCAGATTTTCAAGATTTACTAATAGCTTTAGTTTTGCATAGAATGTGCATATTTGAATAAAATATTTCCCTAATACTGTCAAATATTTTTCACCATACTTCATCATCAAATAATAAAATTGCTTATATTTGTTAGTATTAAATGAGAATGATAATCTCAATGGAAAATTTGTGAATGGTAAGCAAAAGGGACAGTTTGCCTTAAGGTTGACATTTTCATACAGACTCATTATTTATATTGGTTTAAATTGTTATATATAGAGACAGTAATAATAATAAAAAATAATAAAATTACTGGAGTTGTCAAGTAACATTAATACAAACATGTAAATGTTTCAACTCGAAACTTTTGTATTCTTATCAATAACATGGAAATAGTGTCTGCCTTAGTTCCACAGATTTTAGGTGCTTATGTACAAACTGTATTCATTATGACGTATGTTAAAAATTATATAACTATAATGAATAAATTTTTAGTTTATAAGGAGATGATATTTCACTATATGAAAACAAAGAGAAAGTTTATTATTTATTAAATCAACTTTTCCTCTCTGTTTGCCTCCACAGAATATAAGAATTTTGTCTCTGGGCATGTAAGAGACACTGATGGGGGAGGAAACTTTTTTGAAGTAAAGGTAGCAGTTTTGCATGAAGTAAGGGAAGAATAGGTTAACAATAATAACAACCCATGATGAAAAAAATAAACACCTCATCATCTACTAATTTCTGACACTGCTGTAGGTAATAGAGAAATACAATTCTATGTAACACTATTTTAATCGTGGAGAGCATACTGAATGTAAGGCTGAGTTACTATTAACAATTATTTATATTAAGTTAAATAAAATAAAGATATACATAATGCTACTGGAGTACAAGAAAGGAATAATTAACTCCACTTGTGGGTGCAACAAAAGCATTGAGAAAACTTAGGGAAAGTTTCATGAATATGGATGGCATGCCTGTGAAGAATCAATGCGAAGAATCAACTTAAAGAATCACCCTGAAGAATTGGTAAGAATTTTTCAGTCAGCCAATTAGGGAAAGGACATTTCATATTCAGGAGGAAATAAGAGAAAAATCAAGAAGGCATGAAAGTACATTGTGTGTTGGAAATGACACCAACTATTTTACACCTAGAAGATGTTCTTCTGCAAAATTCCATTATATTTGGTTTTACAAATACTGATTTATCAACTAGGAAATATGGGGTCCTGAGACAGGAGAATGGCAAGTGATTCTGCATTTTAAGTATCTTTCAAATATTTTAAGAAGAGAAATTCTGAAATGTTATACTAATGAAGAAATAGTAAATTAATTGAACAAAGTCAAAATATGTCAAATGTCATTATTATTATATTAAGTGAGCTGTCAGTTACTTTACATAAATTATAATACTAGGTATTAATTAGGATTGTCATAAAATGACTCTAAATCACTGTCTACTTAACCCTCTTACCTACTAGCAGCCAGAGAAAAAGAACAGTTTACAAAAGAAGAACAAATATTAGAACTGTAACAGCTTACTTGTTAAAAGACAATGTAAGTCAGAAGGTAATGTATTGACATCTTTAAAATAGTGAGAGAAAGGAAAAAAATTCAACTTAAAATTCTGTACACAGCTAAATTATCTTATGAAATTTAGCTTACAAGAATTGAACACATTTTAAGTACAACAAACCTAAGAAAATCCATTGCCTGCAGACAGATATAAACTAAAACAAAACGAAACAAAAGCACTTCAAACTTCAAGGAAGATTATCAAGCAGATGAAAAATAAAATAGATGAAAGATGGATATTCAGGTCTACACAAAGGAATGAAGAGTGATGAACAGGGCAAGAATGTGAGTAAATATAGAATATTTTCTCATTTTTAATGCAAATGTAGTAATGTCTGTTGAGTTTATATATGTGTGTGTGTGTGTGTGTGTACAAACTTGTTATAATAATGGTACAAAGGATGGAAATAAGAAACTTTATCTATACCTTGCAGGATTTTCACATTATAAATGAAGTGATATAATATTTAAATATTGACTTTTAAAGTAAACAAGTATGGTATAAATTGTAAAGAAATACCTAATAAAAATGTAGAGCTAATAAAGCAATAGTACTTATAAAATATAATCATAATACTCAATTAAATAAAAGAATACTGAAAGAGGAGGAAAACAGAAACAAATTGACTGCCTGTCATGCTCTGAAATGTTGAGAGAAGGTGCACATATTGAGAACTTTCTCCTAGGAATGAGGGAGAGGAGTAGAATGTGCATCTAATGTCTCAGTTCATCTAATGTCCCCCTCTACCAAAAAGGGGAGGGTGGTTTATGGTGGCCAGCAGGACTCTGTGATATTGAGGATGGCTCACAACCTGAAACTTCTCCTCCAGAAGGGAGGGAGAGCAATGGTGTGTGCACATCCACAGAAAACATTTGAGGGCTCCCAGAATCTTTAGTCATAATGACTGGTGAAGGTCTTTCCCTGTCAAAATCCATCCTTAAAGACTGGAGGTTGTGTCTTTTATGTAAGTATTTACATGATTATATAAGCAAAGAAAGGTATAAATTAATTATCTAAATTTTTACCTTATGAAATTAAAGAGAACATTAAACCCATGTTAAGAAGAAGCAAGAAAATATTAAAGATAAATGAAATCAATAAATAGAAAGCTAATGAGCAATACAAAAAATGAAATCAAAAGCTGCTGGGTTTTTTTGAAAAGCGCTAAGAAAATTCATAAACCTTAAGCCAGACTTATCGAGGAAAAAAGAGAGACAAATTACTGATCAGAAATAAAATGAAGAGGAGACATCATTACATATCTTGCAGAAATTAAAAACACAATAAGGGCATATTTTAAACAACTTAATTTTTATCACCATGGATTAGGTTAGCCTGTTTTCAAACATTGTATATTGAATTAAGTAACATGCACATTTTGTATTCAGCTTATTTTGCTCTGATATTATGTCTAAGTTGTTCATAAATGTTGTTGGGTATATAAGCAGCTTCTTTCCTCTTATGGTACAATAGCATTCCATTGTATCTATATACCGCAATTTGTTTATTCATTCTCTTGTTGGTGAACATATGAAGTGTTTTCAGCTATTACTCACAGACAGAAAGAGAGAAAGGGCTGCTATAAGCATGCTGTTTTCTCATTGTCTTCAGGTGTAAACTTCTAGCCTGAGTTTTAGTTAAGCATGTGACCCCTCGAGTTACAGACTACATTTCCAGTGTCCTTTTTAGTTAAATACTGCAATTGTGATTAAGTGCCAAACAACAGACACAAGCAGAAGAAATGTAGGCATCTTTTGGATAATAGCTTTATGAAGAATCTGCTTACTCTTTACTTATTATCTCTTCCTTCAGTTTGAAACACTGACAAAATTCTGGTGATCTAGCACTAACCATCTGGGTTCTAGAAGAACAAGATAGAAAGAGCCTAAGTCTCTGACTGCCCACAAGGAGGGCATCCTCCCATGCCCAGGCCTTGGAAACATTGCATCTGGAATTTTACATAAGGAAAAAAAAAAAAAAAAAACTTCTGTCTTTCTTGAGGCTCTGTATTTTGTAGTCTCTTTGTTATATCAGCTTGGTCTATATTCTAACCAACACAATATATTTTTCCTTATTTATACCTGTGATGAATATATACATAGTAGAATGTTTCCCTGACTTTACTGGAAGAATAATCTGGAATTATTATTTAAAAGAAGATGCTTATGGTCCTCCCAGGATATTCTAAGTTAGGACTAGAGTGGGACTGAAATATTTCAGATGAATTTTAAGCACAAAGTTTAGAGACAAATTTTTCTAGTATTTTATTTTAAAACCTGAACCAATTATTGATTTTTTTCATGAAAAACATATAATGTCTAAAAATGTTTATGTGTTTTGGCATCTAAAAATGCCAATGTGTTTTGGCATCACTTTTTAATAAAAGGAGACAAACTTATTATAAGACATTAAGCATGTGGTATAAATATGTGATCACCCTATGTTAGGAGGTTTTTTGTTTTGTTTTGTTTTTTTTGCGGTACACGGGCCTCCCACTGTTGTGGCCTCTCCCATTGCGGAGCACAGGCTCCGGACGCGCAGGCTCAGCGGCCATGGTTCACGGGCCCAGCCGCTCCGCAGCATGTGGGATCTTCCTGGACCGGGGCACGAACCCGTATCCCCCGCATCAACAGGCGGACTCTCAACCACTGCGCCACCAGGGAAGTCCTAGAAGGTTTTTTAAAAGGTATACCCTATAATAGGATGACTTATATGTTAAGGTACATATAGAGAAGAGAATGCTATATATTTCCAGAGATAAGCAGATACGTACCATCTTTCAGCAGAAAAATGCCATTGAGAGTAAATAATCTTGTAGAGTTGCAAAGTCAACAGCACAAATTCAATTTTTTACACAAAAGTTTCACTTAAGTCTTGTCATTCTGGTATTTTAATTACCACACTAACCACAGCATCCATTTCAAACAATATTAATATTTTCCTCAGCATTCAAGTCACAAAAATTTCATTGGGGGCTTCCCTGGTGGCGCAGTGGTTGAGAGTCCGCCTGCCGATGCAGGGAACACGGGCTCGTGCCCCGGTCCGGGAAGATTCCACATGCTGCGGAGCTGCTGGGCCCGTGAGCCATGGCCGCTGAGCATGCGCATCCAGAGCCTGCGCTCCGCAACGCGAGAGGCCACGACAGTGCCCGCGTACCGCAAAAAAAAAAAAAAAAAAAAAAATCATTGATTTTGTTTTGCATAATTGTGGTATGCTAAGATTTTCAAAAATATTTCTTATAAATTAAGGAGAACACAAAAGCTTTACAGAACATCCAAATATCATGGAAATAATCTCTTTTCTAAGATACTGTTTTTTGAGTTCTTATGGGCTGAACTGTATCCCCTGAAAATCATACCTTGAAACCTTTCCTTCTGATGACCCAGAATGTGACTCAATTTAAAGATAAGGCAGTTAAAGAGAAATTAAATTAAAATAAAGTTATTAGAGTGGTTCAAATGGAATATGACTGGTGTCTTATAAGAGGAGATTAGGAAACAGACAACATACAGAGTCATATGTGAAGATACCAGAAGAAGATAACCATCTACAAAACCAGGCGAAAGGTCTTAGAAGAAATCAACCATGCCAACACACTGATCTCAGAGTTCTAGCCTCCAAAATTATGAAAAACACAAATTTCTTTTAAGCTGCTTGGTCTGTTGTACTTTGTTATAGCAACATTAAGTAATACGTGAGCCTAAGGAGAATATTTTCTACATCAAATATCTGATTACATTGCTTGGCATCTTCTTGGTTTCCTTCTGCTTTTTGCTTTCAGCCTATATACATACACGAGGGATATCTTATTTCCACAAATGAAAGGTGAATAATTTTCCATATTTTAATTTCCTTAAACTTGCAGAAAAGATCATGTTTCAACTACTCAAAGTTTTGGTTCTAAAGATTCAAAAGAACATAAATAATTGAGAGCTAGCATTATAGTGCCACCCTATTTGATTCAAATCTATCTTTGGTACTCATACTTCTTGACTTTAGACTTTGGCTTTTTTAATCTTTAACATAGCAGTAATAATAGCACCTACCTTAAAATGTTACAATAAGGATTAAATGAGATAGTAAATATATGGCATGTAGAGCTATGCATGAAAATAGTCCAAGTAACCATATGATTTATTGTCAAACCAGGATCCTTTTGAGAATGATAAAGGGTACTTCTCGTAATTATGCCAGTACATAGTCATAAATTGTTATTATCTGGTAAAAGGTAAACATAGGAAACACAGATGAATATTTATTGTTTTTATTATTAATAACTAATAAGTAAGAATGTTCAAATGGATATAGTTAATGTAGCTGTAGTTCCTGGCATAAATACAGGTCTCATTCACTTCTAATTAATTTAATGACTCCTGTCACCCCTTTTGTAGCATGACCATGTTCATTTCAAGCTTTCAGTAGAGTAGGTATTATGGGGTGTCTTTCCTGAGTATATCCTCCCTAAAAGCTCAAATCATGTTTGTACTGAATGATATACTCACATGAAGCACAAATGAGACATCGCCATATGTTTAAGGATAGAAGTCTGATCCCCAGTACATGATCAGAGAATTAGGAGATTTCTCTCTCTCTTAAGGAATGGAAATGAGATATAAAATTATCCTGCAGTGGTTATTGGGCCTATAGGATGTGTTGACTCAGGGTTGGTTTGCAAGATCAGCCTTGTATACACAGAGGGGGTGATACATTAGTGCTTGTGTCTTAGGTTGTTTTCTCATGCCTGACAATTAGTCTCATTTTATTTGAGTGGTTTATCTTGTGTGATTTGCTTGTCTTTCAACCAAGGAATTCCTAAACCATTCAGATTAAAACTATTTTAACAATAAGCAACTATAACTATCATATAATATGAATAAGCATGCTATAAAAGGAATTTCAATATTTCAACACAGGCAGGCTTTTAACTATTACAACATATAAGGCCAGTTGTACATAAGACAATGGCAATAAGCTCTCAGTAGACCAAGGGGTTTTTTGTTTGTTTCTTTTTGATATGTTACTTTAAAATTTTACTTATTCCCACACAAAGCTTCACAACTAAAAAACAACAACAAAAAAGTCTTTGGCAGGTTTTCCAACTAAATGTAAGAAATAATGCATCTTAAAATACTTTTTGGATGTTCACAAAGGCATGATAAATGCACAAAGAATTAACAATTCACCTTACTCTCTATTCATTACATTAACAGCTTGAGGATAAGAAAAGATTCAAGCTCATAAATGCTGTGCCTCAATGTTTAGGCAATCTATACTTGCCAGAACTGACATAAATGTAGATAAATATGATTTTTTGACAGATGTGGATTTGCTTCAGAAATTATCTGTCAGGAGGTTGGAATAGGTGAGGTTAAAAAAATACTTACTCTTAAAACAACCATCCATATCAAAATTAGACTGCATCAGTCTCAATTTCAGTGTCTGAAAAAATGAACCTATAAGACCTTTTCTATATCTGCAAGTAATAACCACACAATTTAATCTTCCTTAAGTAGCCTTACTCTTATTTTTTTCATAGGCATCGAATGTGTCTGCTTAGAAATTGCAATCTTAGGCCTCAGAAAAACAGTATTTCATGCTGTGAGGTTTTTATTTTATGTGACTTCATTTGACATGCTCCCTACAATTCTGATCTAGGAAAATAGTTTCAGAAAAAGAAACAGTTCATTTGGGAAACAGCTTAGCTCTTACAGGATATCCTTAAAAGAATTACCTTTAGCTTCAAATATCTGTATGTTAATAATCAACTATTACCCTTATATTGTATTGTCTTTTTTATTAATTTTTAAAGCCCAAAGGACATGTAATCATGTAGTTTATATTGTTTGCACCTGTATGTTATGGAAAACTGGGCACAGGTGACTTCTAATAAAAAGTGTGAATGATAACGTGAATGATAATATAGGAAAATTGATCCAAAGATTTATGCTGCCCCAAAACTAATTTGTTTCTTCTGAGTTCATCTTGATACTTCTCTAAAACACCACCTATTTTGGTGAAGAGACATGATGACTGATGGATGATGCTATTGGGCATCTTGCTCATCTTTCATTCCTCTTTTTTAAACTGCTAGTAACTAATTTAGTAATGCTGTATTTAGGCAGTTTCAGTACAGGGAAGGGGTGTTTACACTAGCTTCCTACTTTTCCACTCTTCCCATTTCCCATAATTAGTGTTAGATTGAATGACTCCATTTACAGTTAGATGAAAATATAAACTTCAGATATATTTTAAATTTTTAAAAGGCTTCAATAAGAACAGCAACTTCTCAGGAGTCCTAAAGTTCTCTGAAATCTATTATTTCTTTTACTATTTAAAACGTCAATGTGAGTACATAAAACCCAGCTCAGGTGGAAACACCTGTATATTTTCCCAAAAACCCTGTCTCACTTTTACAACCCTTTGACGCATGCTTTACCTTCTGACATCTGTGTTTAAAGAATTTAAGAGCTATAATTTTCCCACTGGAAATATTTAATCCCAACTATCTTCTATGGCTTTAAACCATTCAAAAATAAACAAAACCCTTTAAAAGGGATAAAATTATCAGCATTTTTAAGAAATCATCAATGTAAGGCTGCAGAGCAAACTTGAATCTACAGCCATATTCATGCTACATATTATGAATTTAGGTGACCATATTTGCAGCTTTCTAACTGGCAGGAAAAGAGCCTACTCTGGTAATCTTACCATACTCAGGAGAGAGGAGCTTGACTGACAACAGCACAAAGAAATGAAAGATAAAGAGATGATGACAGCAACATATAGTAGCTTTGTTCCACTCAATAGAGAAAAATGGACCTGTAGATGACAGATTCTCAACATCTGATAAATCACTCCTCTCATGGAGGGATAAAGTGTAATAGATGAAATGGAAAGCAGAAATGTTACTTCAAAGTTTGTTCCTTCTGGGCATAGAAATGCCTTCATGAAAACATAAGGAATGGGGAATAAGTTTACTTTAAAACTCTGCCTTGTACCCTTCTGAGAAATATTCCATTGGTTTCCTTTAACTGGTTCACTCACCTTGGATTCTGTTTACCTCTTACATTTGCATGCTGGCTTTATTTCACTGTTCACCATCATGTTGTTAGTGCCACCTCATTCCTTAGCCTTGATTCCTTCAAATCCACCTAGGTCTGGGTAGCTAAGTGCCCCCAACAAATAGAGGGGGCATACGCATATGTGTTTTATAGTTTTTAGTGTGGACTTCAAAGTCAGCTACGTTATTTGCAGGGCCCCGAGCAAAATGAAAATGCAGAGCCCTTAGTTCAAAAACCAGTAAAATAGTGCCATTAAAGTTACTAAAACATAAAGCTTTTTGTTCCTTTCATGGTTTTTCTCTTTCTACCTGGCATTCTGTTTTTAATTTGTTTTTAATACTGTTCTACATAAAGAGAAATAAAATTGTTAAATTATTAATATAATTTTACCATTTATCTCTATATTGAACAATTCCAGTTTTAACTGCAAATAGAAGAGTGTTCAACTAATGCATGAAATCACCTAATGACAATTCATATTTTGTAGTTTATACATGCATATGTGTTTTGTTCTTACTGGAATAATGGAAAGGTTGCAGAAAACTAATTAAAGTGTTTTACTTGATACATGTATATTCTACCAACACTCTCAACCTTTGGCTTATTAATGAGTAAAGAAGAAATAAAAGGAAAACGCACCATGCTTTGTCTTATCCTGTCCCTTTCCTTCTGTGAAATCATTTTCAGTGTAAGTGGTTGGCCAATACAGGGAAGTAACATGAGTAAGAAAAAATAGGAGAGGGTTCCTAGGTCATTTATATTTCTTAGAATGCAATTGTCTTTTTTCTGCATTCAAAGTTAAGTTCTGGCTCAAATAGAACTGTGGTCTCTTGGGGTTGTCAGCACTCCTGCTTAATCAGTCTTTGTTGTAACACACTTACTTCATACTGATGGGGTTCAGGGCAGACCGCCCGAAAATATGCCACTTTGGCATATTGATTATTCTGAATTAAAGTTACTTGAGGAACAACTGGGACAAGAAGGACATTCTGATTCTCCTCTCTGTCCCCCTGAAAGCAGGAAATAAATCTCCCATGTTAACGGTATGCTCAGCACCAGTAGGCAGAGAGACATCCTTCTACCAGAGGTAGGGAATTCAGGGCTGAGAAGTCTATGTATACAAACTCTGCTTCATTTCCTCACTAATTAGTACCCAAGCCTAGGTTTCTTTGTCTTGTCAGTTCTTCACAAATTTGTTTCTTTGTCTAAAAGCTATAAAAGCTGTCTACTTTTGTCATTTCTTTGGGCCTCAAATTCTTTGGGAGCCCCCATCCCTACACAATGATTTTTTTCTCCTGTTAGTCTCATGTCAACTTAATTTTTAGACCAGCCAGAAGAACCTAGAAGGATAGGAAAAGAGCTGTCCTTCCCCAACAGTACTCAGTTTGAGATTCACTGAACTCCCCAGCATTATGGGACCACTAGAATTCTGTGCTTATGTGACACAGTGAACGTTCCATGTAAATGGGGCAGCAAGAAATGGCAAAGGTACAGAGGCACATAGTTCCTCTGCTCACATATATGCTCTATTGTCCCACTGGAAAATCACAAGTTCACAGAAAAAAATATTAAGAATTTCAAGAGAGTGAAAGCACATCATTAAACCAAGGAAGTAGTCCTGATCAAGGGAACCTGAGGGAATGAGTAAGTGGCACATTCATGAAGTTAGCACTAGTAGTCTCTCTGGGCTTTCTTTCCATCCATTAAGTAATTCTCCTTATGCTATAGTTATATTACTGGCCCCTCAAAACTGATATTACCACCTCCTACCATGGATGCCTATTACTCTTTCCTCTATGAATCCCCTTTTTGCAGTCAATAAAACTCCAAACTGCAGAATCATCTTCTATTTATTCCTCTATTTTTCTGTGCTTTCATGTCTAATGAATCAAGAACCGTATTTGTTGGTGCACCTTTATTTCTAATATTAGGAAATTACCTAAGAGTGGCTTAAGGAAAATAGAATTATTGGCTCACCTAGCTGAGAAGAATTTTAGGGAACTCATGGAATCAAAAGAAAGAGCTGCGGGAAACAGGACCATATAAACTAAAATTGTGGTATTAATACCAACAGGCATCTGCTTCTCCAAATGTGTCTCATTTCTTTTCATTTCCACTAACAGCTTAGGCCCAAATGAGTTCATGTTTATAAATCACATCTAGTGTCTCACACATGGTATGTATTCAATTAAAAATATTATCATCATTTATTGTTTTTATTTATATCATTATTATTATATCCATACAAGAATAAGGGGAGGCTTCCCGCATCAACACCAGTTTGGCCTTTTTGGAGGAAATGATTATCACTGAGGTAAGATCAAGTTTGAACACCAACAGGAAAGGGGAAGTGTTGGTATAAAGGAAGAATTTGGATTTTTTTCTTCCCAGAATCACATGGATCGAGATGGGAACTCACAGCAAAGGAAATAAGTCGCTCTTTACTTAAAATGGGCAAATCAAAAAAAAAGGCTGTGTCAGTTTATTATATCCCCACTGTATGTTGCCACAAATACTTTTGTTTTTCCATTTTCTCTGTCACTTCCCTAGTTTAGGAATTTAATCCTTGTATAAATAATGTTCTGCAATTATATTTCAATTTGTTTTCCTACCTCCATTGTATACCAGTTACAATCTACCAAATAGAAGTAACTGTATGAATATTCTTGTATGCACAGCTCTGATTCATCACTATAATATCAAGCAAGACTAATAACTCTTACTACTTTATTTAGTAAATTTAGACTAATTTACATATTATAGTAAATTTACAAATTATAGCAAATTTAGACTAATTTACATATTAGTCTAAATCCTAATATGTAAACTCTGTAAATTTCCTAGTTCTGACCCTATTCTTTTTTATTTCAGCCAAAATACTTAGCCCTGTAGTTACACCGAGTCAGGGAATTCACTTAGGCCTGAACATGCCATGTAAATTCTTGATCTCTTACTTTTGTTCAGACTGATCTATTGCCTTCAAATACACTGCTTGCCAATATCTCTCTAAATCCAAATTAGATAATTTGTGTAAAGGTAATTTTTGAGTCTAAAATGCAATATAATTATTACCATTATTATCATCCACCCTTTAAGGTTTAGGTTACATGTTTAAGTTCCCTGATAAAGCCTTCACCAATTTATCAACTCAAAAATAATCTCTTAAATTTCTGTTTTCACAGTGATATTTATTTTTCTATAATATTGCTTTTTATTTTTGGATTAATATAATTTTTGTACATAGTATCAAATAAAAGAATATGATCTTCCCTTTCACATAATCTTCAAAAACAAAAATTGAATTGATTCTGTCTAAAAGTAAAACACACAGGAAAAAAAAATCACATGACTTCCACTCTAATAATTTTATTTTTCCTATCTTTTTCTTACCTGTGTAAAGAAACACTTTGAAATTTATAATTCTTTTGTTTTCTTTTCTTTTTTAAAGTTCAAGAAAAAAATGTTACACTACTAATTTAAAAATAGTATGCATATCTTATCCCTATAAGTTTTTCTGAATATGTTTATCTATCAGTCCATTTATCCAAATGAACATAATCGTAGAGCTATATCTCAATTCAGAT
Organism: Tursiops truncatus; assembly: GCF_011762595.2. NCBI lineage: Eukaryota > Metazoa > Chordata > Mammalia > Artiodactyla > Delphinidae > Tursiops > Tursiops truncatus. The sequence goes on from NC_047041.1 coordinate 35,479,646, forward strand.
TGAGCAAATATCATGAATTTATCCCTGGGTCTTGGGATTTTAGGTGATTTGTAGCTATTTCTCTTTATATGTCATGTGCATGAATCTATTTTGTAAAAAAAAAATATTAATATTTTAAAATGGCAAATCAAACATATGAAAATAAATATAATGAGATTATATTTTACATAATTTTTTTGAGGAAAGTCACCCTCTCTAGTCCATTTCTGTATCTCATAGAGCAGACTTTGTCGGTCGAATTCAATTAGCCACCTGTTAGTATGATTAGAAAAACATTTGTTTATATATTTTTGCTTCACTGTATAGCAGCACTACGATGGCAGAGGTGAATAGTTGAGATATAGGCTTTAATGGATCACAAATCCTAATATATTTACTACCTAGCCTATTACTGGAAACAAAGTTTGCAAACTCCTCTCCAGAGTCTGGTACAATATTTAGCAGGTTTTCAATAAACATGAAATTCATTTGAATAAATCCATATGTAGTTATTGCAAATCTATTTTAAACTAGGCTATGAACATACTATATTCTAAAAGTTTTATGGAAGGACATTTTAATTTTCTATAAGCTTTGAAATAGCCTTTCTTTGGAATACCGCAGGGTCTGGTTTATTAGTGCTCTGACAAAAGGTTGAATATGTTTCTCAAACTGAAAGCTACATACTATATTTTGTAAATTTTTTCTATTGGATTTATTTTCAAGTAAGATTATAGAACAGGTTAGAAAGTGAGACAGTAATATAATTAGCCACTTATTATTGCATGAGAAATGCATAGTACACAGTTCTCTCACTGACATTGGGATCAAAAATGGTGAATGTGATTTATTTCGTAACTAAAATGCCAACATAAATTAATGTTTACTTTATTCATGAGCAATCATGATACTCCATAGTTAGAGATACATAAATCAAAATCACTTCATCTTTCTAAATTATATCGTAGTTGATTATGTGTTTTTTTTAAATCCAAGAACATCCAAAATTCTTTAAAGAAGAAGCAGCCAGTATTCCCAAAAAAGTTATAAAGTTGGTTAAGTAGACTTAGAAAAGTGACCTTCCAAAATCCTGATCTCTTCTATATATAGATTATAATTTAACTATTATTTCTCACTATAATAAAAACATCCATAATTGATTTTCATCAAATTTAAATTGGCAAAATATAGATTATTGCCAAATATTTTGTTTTGGAATTTTCTTTCTTAGGCCTCTTACCTGAATCACTTAATTTTTCTCAGAATACATCAGCATTCCATAGACTGGAGAATAGGAACAACTTATAGAATATTCCTAAATTCCCAGAAAGTATAGGCAAACGTTATGCATATTTTGGAAAGTTCCATCAGCTTCTTAGAAGAATCTGTGATGTACAAAACGTTTAGAAACTCGCTGAGGTGATCTTATGCACTGTGATCATCCATGTGTTAAAACATCCCAAATTAGTCATTAGCCTAAATAGCTCTTTTGAGCTTCAGACTTATATACATCCAGTTGGCTATACATTTCTCTGCTGGATTGTTCCATAAGCACTGAAACTCAACAATCAGTAACAGAACTCATCTTTACTTCCTTAACTTGTTCTTTCTTTCTTGTCTTTTACCTGCAGGAATAATGTTAGGCTTCATCCAGTTGTTATCTGTCTGAACTTAAGAGACTCAAGACACACTTCCCAAATCAAATCAATCACAATGCCCTCTCAGTTGTAAAGTACTAAGTATGTCTCAGGTTTAATTTCAAATTTCTTTGCAGGGCTTACAAAGCTCTGCAAATTCAAGCCTTTATTTACCACTCGCAGCCTGAGCTGCCAGCATCCTCCACCCTCTACTTCTTTTCAAGTTATCTTAAGTTATATGTTAATACCCCTGAAAAGCTTTAATGTTTCTCTAAAATTTGGCTGAGTCTCTCACCTATCTTTTCAGTTTAAAACTTAATTTTACCATTGTAATGCCCACACTCATTTTCAACTAAATCTACTCAGTAATTTGCTGGTAAACGTTTAAAAGTTGGCTCTCTGGAAAGCAAAAGGCTAAGAAGAAATGTAGCATTTCTGAGATTTCAACGATGAATCTGATTTCATCAATGCTACTCCTGTGACTTTAACTGGCTTGCAAAATTCTTAAAAATTTAACAATCGGCTATGATAAAGACCAGATTCAACACACTACTGATTCTACACTCTATTTACCTATTGTATCTCTAGCACCTTGCATAATGACACAGCATAGCGAAGACACATAGTGAATATGCATTAAATGTGTATTTTTATTCCAGATAAAAATAGGAAAGTGAAGCATAATCACAAATGCTCCTTCCATGAATGTCTAATGAAATTACAAAAAGAAAAGGAAGAAAATAAGCAAAAAAAATTTAAAAAGCTAGTTAAGAAGAATGCAAGACAGCAAGTTAGAATGCCAAAAAGGGAAGAATGGCATATATAAAGAGAGGGAGGTAGGAAGGAGGGAGGGTAGAAGGAAGGTATTGATATGATTGAGTTTAAATCATGATCTTATTATTTTATATTTTCTTATCTTTTTTTGGTCATTTTACTGCCTTTTATAAAACTCAGTATTTTTCCTTTAAAAGTTTTTTTTTTAGTTTTCGATTTTATCATTATTATTGACATATTACATAGGCCTCTTTTAAAAATCTTTTTCTCCAAGGATTTACATATACACTTTTAACTTAAAACAGTTTGCTTTGAAATACAATCGTACTATGTCATATATAGCGAGTGACAATACACATCAATTTCCACTTTATCCATTGTGCTATTTTGTCATATATTTTATTGCTACATATTTTATAAACCAAATACTCTTTTAAAAATTTTTTGCTTTAGTAATTACTGTCTTTTAATTAAGTTTAAAAATGTAACAAAATAGAGTTCTATATTTACCCTCTTATTTACCAGTTTCAGTGTTCTTCATTCTTGCAGATTCCAATGTCTATTTATAATTATTTCCCCTCAACCTAATGCACTTTCTTTAGCATTTTCAGTAGTGCCAGTCTGCCAGTGACCAATTCTATCAGCTTTGGTGTATCTCTAAATGTCAAATTATTTTTCAGTTTTTAAGAATTTTTCTTTTATTTGATAAAAATTATTCTGGCCTCCATTCCTTCTGGTACAAATTAGCCATTTTAAAAATCTTTATTCTTCTCAGTGTATAGTGTCCCCACCTGCACTATTTTTAAGAATTTATTTTTATTTTTGTTTTTTAACAGTTTGGTTAAGATTTACATAGCTGTTGTTTACTTTGTCTTTGTCATGCCTGGTGTTGACTGAATTTATAGGACCTTAACTGATATTTATCATATTATGGAAAATATTGGCTCATATTTTTAAATTAATAAGCATTATATTTTTAGAGTGGTTTTAGGTTCACAACAAAATTAGGCAGAAATTACAGAGTTCCAGTATAAGTACTCTCCTCAAACATCTTCCCCACTATCAAATCCTGAACTGCCATGGTACATTTGTTACAACCTGTGAATGTATATTGACATATTGTTATCACCCAAAATCTACAATTTACATTTAGGGTTCAATCTTGGTGTTGTACATTTTATGGGTGTTGGCAAATACATAATGACATGTATCCATGATTATCGTATCATATAGAATAATTTCACTCCTCTAAAAATTTTCCGTACTCTGCTTATCTATCACTGCCTCCCCCCAACCACAGGAACCATTGATCTTTGTATTGTCTTGATAGTTTGCCTTTTCTAGAATGTCATATAGTTGGAATAATACAATATGGCTTCTTTTACTCAGTACAATTCACTTAAGTTTCTTCCATGTCTGTTTATGGCTAGATAGCTCATTTCTTTCTAGCTCTGAATAATATTCCATTGTCTAGATGTACCACATCTACTGAAAAACATCTTAGCTGCATCCAGGCTTTGACAATTATGAATAAAGCAGCTATAAATATTCATATGCAAGTTTTTGTGTGGACATTAGTTTTCAATTCATTAGGGTAAATACCAAGGAATAAAATGCTGGATCATATGATAAGAGTATGTTTAATTTTAAAAGAAATTACTAAACTGTTTTCCCACCAGCAATGAATGAGAGTTCTTACTACTCCATATCACTACCAGCATATGGTATTCTCAAGTGTTTTAAATTTCAACCATTCTAATAGGTGTATAGGGGTCTCATTGTTGTTATAATTTGCAATTCTCTAATGACATATGACATTAAATTTTTTTTTCATATGCTCACGTGCCATCTAGATATCTTCTTTGTTGAAGTTTCTGTTCATGTCTCTTGCTCAATTTTTCTTTTTTTTTTCGGTTGCTTCTTTCTTATTGTGTGTTTTGTGCTCTTTATATGTTTTGGGTAGCAGTTCTCTATCAGCTATCTCTTTTGCAAATATTTTCTCCCAGTCTGTGGCTCTCTTCTCATTCTCTTGACATATTTCAGAGTGTAAGTTTTTAATTTTAATGAAGTCCAGGTTATCAGTTGTTTCTTTCACACATTGTGTCTTTAGTACTGTATCTGAAAAGACATCAGCATACTCAAAGTAACCTAGATTTTCTCCTATGTTATCTTTTAGGAGTTTTATAGTTTTGCTTTTTACATTTAGGTTTATGAACTATTTTGTGTTAATTTTGTGAATACTGTAAGGTCTGTGTCTAGATTCTTTTTTCTGTATGTAAATCTACTCTTGTTCTAGCACTATTTATTAAAAAGATTATCTTTGTGCCCTTGTATTGCCTTTGCTAACTTTACACAAATTATTTGACTATATTTAAGTGGGTCTATTTCTGCACTCTCTATCCTGTTCCATTGATCTGTTTGTCTATTCTTTTACCAACACGGCACTGTTTTTATTAACTGTAGCTTTATAGTAAGTGTTGAAAAAAGTTGGGTATATCTTCTTCTAACTTTGTTATTCTTCAATATTGTATTGGCTATTCTGTGTCTTTTACTTTTCCATAAAAATTTTAGAGTTAGTTTGTAGATGTCCACAAAATAATTTGCTGGGATTTTAATTGGAATTGTATTGAATTTATAGAACGATTTGAGAAGAACTGACACCTTAGTAATGTTAGTTCTTCCTATCTGGAGCATGGAATATCTCTCCATTTATTTGGTTCTTCTTTGATATCCTTCATCAAGTTTTATATTTTTCTTCACGTAGATCTTACATGTTTTGTTAGATTATACCTAATATCTCATTTCTGGGGGTTCTAAAGTAAATGGGAATGTGTTTTAAATTTCAAGTTCCTCTTGTTCATTGTTGATATATAAGAAAGGATTGACTTTTGTATATTAACCTTGTATACTACAAACTTGATATAATCACCTATTAGTTCCAGGAATTTTTTTGTCAATTTTTTTTTGATTTTCTACATAGACAATCATGGCATCTGCAAACAAAGACAGTTTTCTTTCTTTTTTTCTTCCTATTTTCTGTATTGTTTCCTCTTTCTTTTTTTAAAAAAAGTTTATTGGAGTATAGTTGATTTACAATGTTGTATTAGTTTCTGCTGCACAGCAAAGTGAATCAGTTATACATATAGGTATAGCCACTCTTTTTTAGATTATTTTCCCATATGGGTCATTACAGAGTATTGAGAAGAGTTCCCTATGCTCTACAGTAGGTCCTTAATAGTAATCTATTTTATTTATAGTAGTGTGTATATGTCAATCCCAATCTCCCAATTTATCCCTCTCCCCCCAACCCCCCACCCTGTAACCTACTCCTTTCTTTTCAATCTGTATATTTTTTATTTCCTTTTCTTTTCTTACTGCATTAGCTAGGAGATGAGAGCAATGTTGCAAAACAGTCGTAAGAGGGAATTTTTTTCCTGTGTTCCTCATCTTAGAAGGACAACTTTGAATGTCTAACCCTTAAGAATGTTTGCTGTAGGTTTTATGTAGATGTCCTTTATCAAGTGTGGAAGGTCTCCTGTATTCCTAGTTTGCTTAGTTTTTACCATTAATAGATGTTGGATTTTGTCAAATGCTTTTTCTTCATCTGCTGATATAATCACATAATTTTTTTCTTTAGTGTGTCAAGGTGAGGGATTACATTAAATAATTTTTGAATGTTGAATGAACCTTGCACATCTGGGATAAATTCCAATTGGTTGTGGTGTATAATTTTTATCACCATTGGATTTGATTTGCTAATATTTTGTTGAAGATTTTTGCATCTATGTTCAAGTGAGCTATTGGTCTGTAGTTTTCCTTTCTTGTAACATTTTCATCTGGTATTTGTATTAGGGTAATGTTGGCCTCATAGAATGGGTCAGGAAGTATTCTCTCTGATTTTATTTTCTGAAAGATTTTGTAGAGAATTTGTATAATTACTTCCTTAAATATTTGATAGAATTCACCAATGAACCCATCTAGGCCTGACATTTTCTGTTTTGGAAGATGATTAATTATTGATTCAATTTTTTGAGATATAGGCCCATGTCTCTTTCTTCTTGAGTGAGTTTTAGCAGATTGTATCTTTCAGGGAATTGGTCCATTTTACCTAGTTTATTACATTTATAGGAATAAAGTTGTTCATATTATTTCTTTATTATCCTTTTAAGTATGTAGGATCTGTAGTTATGTCCCCTTTTTTCATTTCTAGTATTAGTAATTTGTGTCTTTTCTCTTTCATCATTTGTTAGTTACAATTTATGTTTCCCTACTCTGGCACTAGTTCCCATAGAAGTTTCCTCTGGTTCTTGCTCCTCAACTATCATAAGTTATGATTATCTGTATGCTCCTGTATTTCTTTGCCAATTTGGGGGACAGTAGTTTCCCCTGGAAACTCATGTGTTTGCCAGATCTAAGAAGTATTGCTGATTTTCAGTTGATTTACCTTTTTACTTTTAAGGATGGAGCAGTGACTTCTAAGCTCCTTATATGCTAGACAGAAAAAAAAAGCTTTTATTTTTCTATTGTAATAGTCTATCTGCCACTTTCTCTCACCTCTCCTTCTCAGACTTCAATTACATGTAGGTTAGAGCTGATAATATTGTTACACAGGCCATTTGTAGGTATGAGGGTTTTTTTTTTTTTATTAATGATCATCCTTTCTTGTTGTCATTATCATTTATATTTCATACCTAATCTTTTATTAAATTATTTATTTTAATCTCCTTTAGGAATGTTTCTGGTTAACAGCAAAATAATGGATTTCAGTCTCTAATCCACTAAACTTTCTTTTACCTTTTTCATATATTAACTAAATTTATTTTCTTGATGATACTATTTTTTGATTTGTTCTGATTTTGTTATTATGGGGAAAGAGATTTTTATTGTAATCCACAGACCATTCTGATAAATGTGTTAAGTCAGTTCAGGGATGAATTGTGGGATAAGGACCTTAAGTTGGGTACCTGTGGACAGTAATGTTTGGAGATTGCTGGACATTAACTCTGCATCCTCCCTTTAAATGAAGATGTGGTCTTCTTGAGTTTTGAGTTTGGCTCAAGAATAGTGGATGCACTCTGATGTCTGTACATGTTCTTTTCTAGACATATATTGTAGTATAACTTGTTTCTGAATCTGTACATGAGAATAATATATATAGGAGGTATACTAAAATAAGAAAATGCATTTACTAAGTTTGGATGGACTCTCACCTCAAGATATAGCTACTTCCTTTTATGGAAAGTCAGACATAAGAAGCTTTTGCTACTCTATCCAGCTTCTCTCATTTTCCAATATTAATATTGTTCATCTGAAATAGCCTACAACCAATTTAATATGACCTTTTTTTCTTTGGAGGTCAACCAGATTTTAGGCACTTTGAAGGTAACCAATTCCCCATCCTCTACTCCTTGTTCCTTTAGTTATTCTTGTTAAGAAAATATGTTTTTACTTACTGCAGTGGGAATTTGTCATTTATTTGTCCAAAATATTCATGTGATCTTTTGGAAAACGATATATACTTCCAGTTATAAGATAAATAAGTATGAGGCATGTAATTTACAACATGATAAATATAATTAATGCTGTTGTATGTTATGTATGAAAGTTGTTAAGAGAGTAAATCCTGAGTTCTCATCACAAGGAAATATTTTTATTTCTGTCTATTTTATCTAAATGAGATGATAAATGTTCAGTAAATTTACTGTGATAATCATTTCATGATGTCTTAAGTCAAATAACTATGCTGTACACCTTAATCTTACACAGTGTTGTATGTCAATTTTATATCAATAAAACTGGAAGAAGAAAAATTAAAAATGATGTCATATAAGTTTATTAATTAATTACATTATACGTTCAAGTTAGTTTTTAGTGTTTTAATAGTGTAGGAAGAAATAATTTGTATTCTAGGGTAAAACCTCTTAAAAGAAAATCAAAATACAGACTGTGAACACATATGCCTGCAAACAAGCATACATCAAAATCTCTAGTAACAAACCACTGAATTTTTCTGTCAATGCATTTCTCAGCTGCCAAAAATAGACTGAAATGAAGAAGTGCTCACAGGTTGGCAGGGGATTTCTAAGTCTGATCAGCCAGAAACTGCTAGATCTCAATGTTTAAGGTACATGTTGATCTGTGGTACTCAACTATGCTGTGATTCAGTCAGCAATTTGAGAACTCTGAAGAAGGAAAAAAGAGAAAGAATAAAATGAAACAAACAAACAAAATGTACCTGTTTCTCTGTGAATGCTGAAATATAAAAGAAAGAAAGGAAAAGCTTAAAGCTTGTTCTATCATAGGTATGTGCTGCTACGATACATGAAGAACATTCCTTGAAGTATGTTTTAAAACCTAGTTATTATTGGAGAGGGTTTAAAAGTTGATTTAATGTTTTAGGACAATCATGGTGTAGATGTACTCTATGTGACTTCTATCTGACCCTAGTTTTAATTGGTAGTGTTGTGCATTTAATGTGAAAGGATAGTCTGCAATAATAAAGTAAGTAGGCAGTGTGGTTGCCCAGGAGAGCTGAGACCTTGCTAGTATATTGTGAGCTTTGGAAATGCAATTTATGCAACAGATTTCTAGATATGATTTTACTTATAGAAAAAGATTATATGTGTTTTACAAATGGCTTTACTAGCCTATGTTAAAAAGACCTTTTGACAGGTGTGCATTCTTTTGCTGTGGTCAGCTGTCACATAGATTTTATATATATATCAGTTATATGAATCCACTGGTAGTGTGTGTAAATGCCAGACTTGGTGAGGTTTTACCTTATAAATGTGATCAGATAAAATAACCCCGATAGAAACTAAGGAAACTAGCAGAATGTTTGACTTGATGACTGATGTTACATGAGTTATGTTAAATATATACTCTTTTAATCAATGAATAATTCATTTAAAGGTAAAAAAAGAAAAAATTGAAGTTAACAAAATTAATGTTTTGACAAACAATGCTGTTTTACTGAAAATATATCATGATATCAGATGTATTAAAATTAACAATTTGTATGTTTTTATAGTTTCTTATTTGTATGTGGTTATTTTTATCTTGACATGATGGATCATATTTGGACCTTGTTACCTTGCACAATTTTTTGAATTCAATTTAAATATATTACAATGTACCATGTTATGGTTTAATTCTACCACTTTTTTCCTATATTCAAATTATTGTGAATCATCTACTGAAATATTGTGCTAGACAGCATTTTGTTTTATCTGGTGATGTTATAATTATCAACACAAAGGCAAATGTTAGCACTAAAATCTGATATCTATACTTTGTAATACCACTGGTCATGAAACGAGAATACACTCATTTTTTTTTTTATTTTACACTAAAAGATACAAAATTATACACACACACATACACATATTCATACTAACAATTCATTAGTCCTGAATAATTTATCTATGGATCTCTCTCTGAGATCTAAAGAACAAAGAATATCAGAAACTGATGTTGTACAACCAAATAATCATGGCATAAACTGAAGACTCAATCCATTAGGCAAAAATACTGGTTTAGGCTAATATTAGGTCATAAACATCAGTGCCAAAACTGAGGGTCACATTTATAATAAAAAAGCAGATGTCATAACAGAAAAGAGAACATAGAAAAAACTACTGGTTGAAATCACCTAACTTAATACTTGTAGATATAAGAGCTTGGCTTTAAATATCTTTTAATGAAAGCAAAATGCACCTCTAACTCCTTAGCGTCTTAAGGTGAAATTGACAGAAGACACAAAAATATTTATATTTATTTCCTTCCCCAAATCAAACAAAGATAAATATTTGGGGAAATTAAATAGTAAAGGTTAATAAAATTGACTGAAGTTGTCAAAAAAAGCTATAGATGAATTATTTTTTTTCTGACAAGAGAATGGACATAATGTTGGGACTCAAGAGGGCAGCACCAGTATTATATTCATTTCAGACATAGGAAGAAGATGGCATGGTGGCTACTCCAGTTACATTAAAATGATCCCATTATCATTTTATCTTTTTTCTGGAACTAGGAAAATATATAAGGTAATTTTGATAAACACTGGAAAACAATTTCATAAATTACACACTTGAGCATGGTATAAAATATACAGTTGGCTACAGGAAATACCTATTGCTCTTGACCATGTTTCTACATTTTTCAAATGAAGAAAAAAATGTTCTCTGTAAAGAAAATTAAAAAAAAAAATCTACTTTTGAATAAATAATCTTCACTACAAACCATTGTTTAACTCAACATCAGGAAATTATTAATGTTTAAGGGAATAGAAGGCAATTTTATGATATCAATGAGGAAAAATTATTAAATTAAATTAAAATTTATCATAAAATTAAATATGATATGTGCGGTTATTTTTATACTGAACTTTTCTACTCCATTGCAATTCAAGTGTATAGACATAGAAAATAACGTGTTATTTCATTTATAATAAATTTCAAAATCAAAATGTTAACTCAGAAAAATTATATTTGTACAAATTATGAAAGATAGTTGTGAGTTGAATATATAGGAAACATCAGTTTCTTTGAAAATAATGATTTTCATGGATAAAAATCAATTACTTAAAATATTTTCTCTCTAATAAAATAACATCATGCCCAAGATAATTTCTATTCCACCCCAAGAGAGAGAGACACAGTTAAGCCTTCTATAGACCTTATTTCACGTAAATGAAGACTATTGAGAAATGTCTCATTTAAGTGTTTAATAATTATTTTAATAAAGAAAATATTGACTTGGCTTAAGAAAAGAAAATACAATACTCTGATGGTTTAATGAATGAGAAAAAAATTCCCACAGACTGGGTCTTTCAGTAAGAAGAAATTCAGAATTTTGACCCCAAGTTGAGAAAATATGTGCTACATTTTTTTTTTTTTTTTTTTTTTTGCAGTATGCGGGCTTCTCACTGTTTTGGCCTCTCACATTGCAGGGCACAGGCTCCAGACATGCAGGCTCAGCGGCCATTGTTCACGGGCCTAGCCGCTCTGCAGCATGTGGGATATTCCTGGACCGGGGCACGAACCCGTGTCCCCTGCATCAGCAGGCAGACTCTCAACCACTGCACCACCAGGGAAGCCCTGTGCTACTTCTTAATTCTATTTTAATTTTCCCTGCTTTCTCTGAGTAAAGATTTATAAATAACTAGGTAATTGGTGGAGGGAGTAATATTGGATGAAGTTTGAGGCTTAAGAAAAGAATGAAGAAACTAGGATTATACTTAAGACATTTTGCTCAAATGATTAATGATGAGTCAACAAAAATAAATCCAACAAAAGGATACATAGATTTGACGAGTAATAAAAGATATCCATACTTTGAACATATTTGGTTGAGGTTGCTAAGGAATAGTCATGTAAAGGTGTCTGTTAGGGCTTCCCTGGTTGCGCAGTGGTTGAGAGTCCACCTGCCAGTGCAGGGGACACGGGTTCTTGCCCCAGTCTGGGAAGATCCCACGTGCTGGCTGTGGAGTGGCTAGGCCTGTGAGCCATGGCCACTGAGCCTGCATGTCCGGAGCCTGTGCTCCACAATGGTAGAGGCCACAACAGTGAGAGGCCCGCATACTGCAAAAAAAAAAAAAAAAAGGTGTCTGTTAACCTTTGGAACTCTCAGTCTGAAATTTTAGATACAATAGAAAACATGGTGACTGAGACCAAATAAACTGAGTCAATACAATTAAGGTAAACAAGAATACTGGTGGAATGCTAACAATGAACGCAATGCATCAGAATCATCTGCTATATTTTTTTGAAGATTCAGGCTCCTGAAATATTCCTCAGATCTACTTTGATGATGGGGCCCAAGAATCTACTTAAAAACTCTTTTAACATAAGCATTACAAGTGATATAATGGATAATAAAACTTGAGATCCATAGATTTAATTGGGCAATAGAAGAAAAGAACAAATAAGCAGGTATGATATAAAGGTAAAAAAAAAAAATGCCAAGAAAATAAGGTCACAAAGAGTAGGGAAGGAGATCAAGGAGAAAATGGTTAGTAGGCTTAATGGTGCACAGAGGTTAAATAACACAAGATCTGAAATGTTTCTACTAGATTTACAACCCAGTAGTCATTGGTAATCTTATCACAAACAGTATCAGCAAAATAGTAAGGAAAAAATAGAAAGCTGAAGACTGAGGAGCAAGTTTATGGAGAAGTTGAAACAACAAATCTGGATCGTTTTTCCACAAATTTTATCATGAAGGAAAATTTTAGGTAACATAATGTGCAGAGCAGAAAGCAAAGTGAAGTGATAGATTTTTATTTCACTTTTAAAGGGTGAAGAAGCTTATTCAAGTAAACTACAAAATATACATTTTTTCTAGTCAATGTAACATCAAACAAACAATCCTTTAACCAATTCATCACTTATATAACTCATAATTCCACACTGTGGCTCCTGTTTCATAACAGTATGCCCAAATGAACCTGTAATTTCCTCTCATTAGAGGGGTGGAGGAAGTAAGATATGCTAGAATTCACATATTATTGAAAAACAAAATATTAGAAAGGGCTCAATTGTTTAAAATGCTGACAAATGTTTAAACAATCAACGTCAGCGGTTTACTACAAATCTAGTAGACCCCATGTTGCATTCCTTGATGTGTGATTAAATCCTTATAAGTAATTCAACACACATATCCTGAGAGCAAGGGAAGTCTCAGAAAGGTAGCTACAACATAAAAGTATGTCTGGTTGTCACTTATTAATGAGGTCAACAATCCTCTATACATGTGAGTCTTTTATAAAAGATTCCACTGAATGCTTTATGCTATTGAGTTTTTTGCTCAATACAGACAATTTGGGAATAAGCAAATAAAAGTCAATGTTGTCTTCAAGTAATCATTTTTCTGGTGCTTGATTCCCCCTGCCACTACATTTTTATTGTGTTTGGGCATTGAGGGTAGAAACAATTAAAAGGATTTTCATTTTGTATCCTCACTGTGTTTAGAAAGCATCAAATTAATGTTTAAAACAATGTCTTCCTGAGTTGATGCTTGCTGAAGAAGGAGGGGAGGGAGGCTTTTGTAGGAAGTCTCTTTGTATCTGTTATCAAAATAATGACAAAGACTCCATTGTTTTGAACATTTGCCACCCATACTTAAATTAGCAGACATATGCAATGCCATTCAAACTTGAGAAAAAATGCTTTATCTGGGATCTTAATAGAAGTTAATTGAAAGCTTGGCTGGATTAATTACCATAAAACATTTCATATAGATGAGGCCAGGGAAACTAAACTGCTTAAACAGGAGATTTTTTTCCCCCTGCAGTCCATTGTGTATCTCAACACTCAATGAAGATTTTGGAAAAGTATGTGCTTGCCATGTGGGATTCTAGTAGCAAAGCAAGTGCATTTGGTCATCATATATGCTTTAGTTGTTAGCAAGAAAATGCTTATAATTGTAATTTTTTTAGTTTTAGTAGTGGTGCTGATAACTCACCCTTATTGGACAATGCTAATCCTGACCACTGTGCTAAGTATTTTATTGTAATATATAATTTAACTCTTGTTGTACAAAATTTAATACCTTTCTTTTACTGATGAAGGAATTGAAGAAAAAATATGTTAAATAGCTTGCCCAAGATACACAATTAATACCGGGCAGAAAAAATATTAGAACTAAATTTGTCACAAGATTGAACTTGAGCTTTTACCCCTTGTTCCTTATTGTTTCTGATTGAATGTGGTATAAATCCCAGTCCAGCATGACCTTGTAAGATACCTTCACAGGTAGAAATGCAATACTATGTTTTTTGCACACAACAAGGATCACCATTAGATTAATCTGTTTATAATAACTAAAATATTTTTGTGTAGATTTGTGTAAAATATGTGTGTGCATACATACAAAGCAGAAGAATTTTAGTAATTTTTAAGCCATAATTAACATATATAGGCTAGTCCATAGCCTGGGTTAAATAGCTAAATCCAATGACCAAAAAAAAAAAAAATGATTTTTGATAAAAAAATAAATAATAATCACATATGGCTCCAGTTCCTTTAAGAAAGTTACATATGGGGAGGAGTTTCAAGATGGCAGAAGAGTAGGATGCAGAGATCACCTTGCTCTCCACAAATACATCAGAAATACATCTACATGTGGAACAGATCCCATAGACACCTACTGAACGCTGGCAGAAGACCTCAGACCTCCCAAAAGGCAAGAAACCCCCCACGTACCTGGGTAGGGCAAAAGAAAAAAGAAAAAACAGAGACAAAAGAATAGGGACAGGACCCGCACCAGTGGGAGGGTGCTGTGAAGGAGGAAACGTTTCCACACACTAGGAAGCTCCTTCATGGTTGGAGACTGCTGGTGGCAGAGGGGGAAGCTTTGGAGCCCCGGGGGAGAGTGCAGCAACACGGGTGCGGAGGGCAAAGCAGAAAGATTCCCACACAGAGTATTGGTGCCGACCAGCACTCACTGGCCCAAGAGGCTTGTCTGCTCACCCGCCGGGGCGGGCGGGGACTGGGAGCTGAGTCTCGGGCATCGGTCGGATCGCAGGGAGAGGACTGGTGGTGTGAACATAGCCTGAAGGGGTTAGTGCACCACGGCTAGCCGGGAGGAAGACCAGGAAAAAGTCTGGACCAGCTGAAGAGGCAAAAGACCTTTTCTTCCCTCTTTGTTTCCTGGTGTGCGAGGATAGGGGATTAAGAGTGCTGCTTAAAGGAGCTCCAGAGACGGGCGCAAAACGCGGCTATCAGCACGGACCCCAGAGACGGGCAGGAGACATAAGGCTGCTCCTGCAGCCAACAAGAAGACTGTGTGAGAGCACAGGTCACCATCCACACCTCCCTTCCGGGGAGCCTGTGCAGCCCGCCACTGTCAGTGTCCTGTGATCCAGGGACAACAACCCTGGGAGAACACAGGGCGCACCTCAGGCTGTTGCAGCATCACTCTGGCCTCTGCTGCCGCAAGATTGCCCCACATCCGTACCCCTCCCTCGTCATGGTCTGAGTGAGCCAGAGCCCCCAGATCACCTGCTCCTTTAACCCTGTCCTGTCTGAGCGAAGAACAAATGCCCTTAGGTGAGCTACATGAGAGGTAGGTCCAAATCTAAAGCTGAACCCCAGGAGCCGTATGAACAAAGAAGAGAAAGGGAAATTTCTCCTACCAGCTTCAGGAGCAGCAGATTAAATCTCCACAATCAACTTGAAGTGCCCTGCATCTGTGGAATACCTGAATATACAAGGAATCATCTCAAACTGAGGAGGTGAACTTTAGGAGAAAAGATATATTTTTCTTCTCCTTTTTCTCTTTTTGTAAGTGTGTATGTGTATGCTTCTGTGTGCGATCTTGTCTGTATAGCTTTGTTTTTTACCATTTGTCCTAGGGTTCTGTCTGTCCATTTTTTTGCTTGTTTTTTTGTTTTCTCTAAAATTTTTTTCTTAATACTTATTATTTTATTTTAATAACTTTATTTTATTTCACTTTATTTTATTTTATGTTCTTTATTTCTTTGTTTCTATTTTTCTCACTTTTATTCTGAGCCATGTGGAAGAAAGTCTCTTGGTGCTCCAGCGAGGTGTCAGGGCTGTGCCTCTGAGGTGGGAGAGCCAACTTCAGGACACTGGTCCACAAGAGACCTCCCAGTCCCACGTGATATCAAATGGCAAAAATCTCTCAGAGATTTCCATCTCAATACCAAGAAACAGCTTCACTAAACGACCACCAAGCTACAGTGCTGGACACCCTATGACAAACAACTAGCAAGAAAGGAACACAACCCCATCCATTAGAACAGAGGCTGCCTAAAATCATAATAAGGCCACAGACACCCCAAAACACACGACTAGATGTGGACCTGCCCACCAGAAAGAAAAGATCCAGCCTCATCCACCAGAAAACAGGCACTAGTCCCCTCCACCAGGAAGCCTACACAACCCACTGAACCAACCTTAGCCATTGGGGACAGACACCAAAAACAACAGGAACTATGAACCTGCAGCCTGAGGAAAGGAGAACCCAAACACAGGAAGTTAAGCAAAATGAAAAGACAGAAAAAAACACAGCATATGAAGAAACAAGGCAAAAACCCACCAGACCTAACAAATGAAGAGGAAATAGGCAGTCTACCTGAAAAATAATTCAGAATAATGATAGTAAAGATGACCCAAAATCTTGGAAATAGAATAGAGAAAATATAAGAAACTTTTAACAAGGACCTAGAAGAAGTAAAGAGCAAACAAACAATGATGAACAACACAGAAAATGAAACTAAAAATTCTCTAGAAGGGATCAATAGCAGAATAACAGAGGCAGAAGAACGGATAAGTGACCTGGAAGAAAAAATATTGGAAATAACTACTGCAGACCAGAATAAAGAAAAAAGAATGAATAGAACTGAGGACAGTCTCAGAGACTTCTGGGACAACATTAAATGCATCAAGATTCGAATTATAGGGGTCCCAGAAGAAGAAGAGAAAAAGAAAGGGACTGAGAAAATATTTGAAGAGATTATAGTTGAAAACTTCCCTAATATGAGAAAGGAAATAGGTAATCAAGTCCAGGAAGCACAGAGTCCCATACAGGATAAATCCAAGGAGAAACACGCCAAGACACATATTAATCAAAGTATCAAAAATGAAGTACAAAGAAAAAATATTAAAAGCAGCAAGGGAAAAACAACCAATAACACACAAGGGAATCCCCATAAGGTTAAAAGCTGATCTTTCAGCAGAAACTCTGCAAGCCAGAAGGGACTGGCAGGACATATTTAAAGTGATGAAGGAGAAAAACCTACAAACAAGCTTACTCTACCTGACAAGGATCTCATTCAGATTTGATGTAGAAATTAAAACCTTTACAGACAAGCAAAAGTTAAGAGAATTCAGCACCACCAAACCAGCTTTACAACAAATGCTAAAGGAACTTCTCTAGGCAGGAAATACAAAAGAAGGAGAAGACCTACAATAACACACAATTAAGAAAATGGTAATAGGAACATACATATAGATAATTACCTTAAATGTAAATGAAATAAATGCTCCAACCAAAACACATAGACAGGGAATGGATACAAAAACAAGACCCGTATATATGCTGTCTACAAGAGACCCACTTCAGACCCAGGGACACATACTGACTGAAAGTGAGGGGATGGAAAAAGATATTCCATGAAAATGGAAATCAAAAGAAAGCCAGAGTAACAATTCTCATATCACACAAAATAGACTTTAAAATAAAGACTATTACAAGAGACAAAGAAAGATACTACATAATGTCTTGGATCAAGGGATTGGTCCAAGAAGAAGATATAACAATTCTAAATATTTAGGCACCCAACATAGGAGCACCTCACTACATAAGGCAAATACTAACAGCCATAAAAGGGGAAATCATCAGTAACACAAATATAGTAGGGTACTTTAACACCCCACTTTCACCAGTGGACAGATCATCCAAAATGAAAATAAATAAGGAAACACAAGCTTTAAATGATACATTAAAAAAGTGGACTTCATTGATATTTATAGGACATTCCACTGAAAAACAACAGACTACACATTCTTCTCAAGTGCTCATGGAATATTCTCCAGGATAGATCATATCTTGTGTCATAAATCAAGTCTTGGTAAATTTAAGAAAATTGAAATCATATCAAGTATCTTTTCTGACCACAACACTATGAGAGTAGATATCAATTACAGGAAAAATATGTAAAAAATACAAACACAGGGAGGCTAAACAATACACTACTTAATAACCAAGAGATCACTGAAGAAATCAAAGAGGGAATGAAAAAATACCTAGAAACAGGGCTTCCCTGGTGGCGCAGTGGTTGAGAGTCCACCTGCCAATGCAGGGGACACAGGTTCGTGCCCCGGTCTGTAAAGATCCCACATGCCACAGAGCAGCTAGGCCCATGAACCATGGCCGATGAGCCTTCACTTCCGGAGCCTGTGCTTCACAACGGGAGAGGCGACAACAGTGAGAGGCCTGCGTACCACAAAAAAATCCAAAAAACAAACAACAAAAAAAACCTAGCAACAAATGACAATGAAAACATGATGACCCATAACCTATGGGATTCAGCAAAAGCAGTTCTAAGGGGGAAGTTTATAGCAATAAAATCCTACCTCAATAAAGAAGAAACATCTCAAATGAACAACCTAACTTTACACATACAGCAATTAGAGAAAGAAGAACAACAACAACAAAAAAATCAAAGTTAGCAGAAGGAAAGAAATCATAAAGATCAGATCAGAAATAAACCAAAAAGAAATGATAGCAAAGATCAATAAAACTAAAACCTGGTTCTTTGAGAAGATAAACAAAATTGATTAATCATTAGTCAGATTCATCAAGAAAAAAAGGGAGAGGACTCAAATCAATAGAAATAGAAATGAAAAAGGAGAAGTAAAAACTGACACTGCAGAAATACGAAGGATAATGAGAGATTACTATAAGGAGCTCTATGCCAATAAAATGGACAACCTGGAAGAAACAGACAAATTCTTAGAAATGCACAACCTTCTGAGACTGAACCAGGAAGAAAAAGAAAATATGAACAGATCAATCACAAGCACTGAAATTGAAACTGTGATTAAAAATATTCCAACAAGCAAAAGCCCAGGGCCAGATGGCTTCACAGGCGAATTCTATCAAACAATTAGAGAAGAGCTAACACCTATCCTTCTCAAACTTTCCCAAAATATAGCAGAGGGAGGAACACTCCCAAACTCATTCTACGAAGCCATCATCACCCTGATACCAAAACCAAACAAAGATGTCACAAAGAAAGAAAACTACACGTCAATATCATTAATAAACATAGATGCTAAACTCCTCTACAAAATATTAGCAAACAGAATCCAACAGCACATTAAAAGGATCAAACACCATGATCAAGAGGGGTTTATCCCAGGAATGAAAGGATTCTTCAATATACGCAAATCAATCAATGTGATGCACCATATTTACAAATTGAAGGAGAAAAAACATATGATCATCTCAATACAGAGAAAGTTTTGTCAAAATTCAACCCCAATTTATGATAACCACCCTAGAGAAAGACATAGAGGGAACTTTCCTCAACATAATATATGCTATATATGAAAAACTACACACAACATTGTCCTCAGTGGTGAAAAACTGAAACCATTTCCACTAAGATCAGGAACAAGGCAAGGTTGCCCACTCTCACCACTCTTATTCAACATAGTTTTGGAAGTTTTAGCCACAGCAGAGAAGAAAAGGAAATAAAGGAATCCAAATCAGAAAAGAAGAAGTAAAGCCATCACTGTTTGCAGATGACATGATACTATACATAGAGAATCCTAAAGATGCTACCAGAAAACTACTATAGCTAATCAATGCATTTGGTAAAGTAGCAGGATGCTAAATTAATGCACAGAAATCTCTAACATTCCTATACATTAATGATGAAAAATCTGAAAATGAAATTAAGAAATCACTCCCATTTACCATTACAACAAAAAGAATAAAATATCTAGGAATAAACCTACCTAAGGAGACAAAAGACCTGTATGCAGAAAATTATTAGACACTGATGAAAGAAATTAAAGATGATACACATAGATGGAGACATACACCATGTTCTTGGATTGGAAGAATCAACATTGTAAAAATGACTCTACTACCCAAAGCAATCTACAGATTCAATGCAATCTCTTTCAAACTACCACTGGCATTTTTCACAGAACTAGAACAAAAAATTTCACAATTTGTATGGAAATGAAAACTACCCCAAATACCCAAAGCAATCTTGAGAAAGAAAAACGGAGCTGGAGGACTCAGGATCCCTGACTCCAGACTATACTACAAAGGTACAGTAATCAAGACAGTATGGTACCAGCACAAAAACAGAAAGATAGATCAATAGAACAGGATAGAAAACCATAGATAAACCCACGCACCTATTGTCACCTTATCTTTGATAAAGGAGGCAAGAATATACAGAGAAAAGTTAGCCTCTTCAATAAGTGGTTCTGGGAAAACTGGACAGGTACATTTAAAACTATGGAATTAGAACACCCCCTAACACCATACACAAAAATGATCTCAAACTGGATTAAAGACCTAAATGTAAGGCCAGACACTATCAAACTCTTAGAGGAAAACATAGGCAGAACACTCTATGATATAACTCACAGCAATATCCTTTTTGACCCACCTCCTAGAGAAATGGAAATAAAAACAAAAATAAACAAATGGGACCTAATGAAATTCAAAAACTTCTGCACAGCAAAGGAAACCATAAACAAGACCAAAAGACAACCCTCAGGATGGGAGAAAATATTTGCAGATGAAGCAACTGACAAAAGATTAATCTCCAAAACATGCAAGAAACACTTGCAGCTCAATATCAAAAAAGCAAACCACTTAGTCCAAAAATGGGCAGAAGACCCAAACAGACATTTCTCCAAAGAAGATATACAGATTGCCAACAAACACATGAAAGAATGCTCAACATCATAAATCATTAGAGAAATGCAAATCAAAACTACAATGAGATATCATCTCACACCAGTCAGAATTGTCATCATCGAAAAATCTACAAACGATAAATGCTGGAGAGGGTGTGGAGGAAATTGAACCCTCTTGCACTGTTGGTGAGAATGTACATTGATACAGCCACTTTGGAGAACAGTATGGAGGTTCCTTAGAAAATTACAAATAGAACTACCATACAACACAGCAATCCCACTACTGGCCATATTCTCTGAGAAAACCATAATTCAAAAAGAGTCATGTACCAAAAGTTCATTGCAGTTCTATTTACAATAGCGAGGATATGGAAGCAACCTAAGTGTCCATCAACAGATGAATGGATAAAGAAGATGTGGCACATATATACAATGGAATATTACTCAGCCATTAAAAAAAACCAAAATTGAGTTATTTGTAGTGAGGTGCATGGACCTAGAGTCTGTCATACAGAGTGAAGTAAGTCGGAAAGAGAACAATACCATATGCTAACACATATATATGGAATCTAAGAAATAAAAAAAGAAAAAAGGTCATGAAGAACCTAGGGGGAAGATGGGAACAAATACACAGACCTACTAGAGAATGGACTTGAGGATATGGGGAGGGGAAAGGGTACACTGTGACAAAGTGAGACAGTGGCATGGACATATATACACTACCAAACATAAAATAGATAGCTAGTGGGAAGCAGCTGTATAGCACAGGGAGATCAGCTCGGTGCTTTGTGACCACCTAGAGGGGTGGGATATGGAGGGTGGGAGGGAGGAAGACACAAGAGGGAAGAGATATAGGAACATATGTATATGTATAACTGATTCACTTTGTTATAAAACAGAAACTAACACACCATTGTAAAACAATTATATTCCAATAAAGATGTTAAAAACATTTAAAAAATAAAAAAAAAGAAAGTTACATATAACACTAAGACTCTATCTCAAGTTTTGGAACCTAGAACACAAAAACTAATAGATGTAGAGATTTCATAGTGAGATGAAAGAACAATCAGGCTCCTAGTTAAATTCTCTGACATCTTGGACTGAAAGTCTAGCTTCTTAGCTATCAGTCCATAAGTCATTAAAACAAACAACAACAACAGCAACAACTCAGTGAGGAATTAAAATACTCCAAGTCATACAAAGTAAAGCACCTTAGTAGAATATTTTTTTCTACTTTTTCTACTTTTTATAACTTGTCTGTATTTGACAGCTGTGGTGATTTCATTGGGCTAAGTAAGATAATACTGCTTTTGGTCTTCACCTGTCTTCTCTCTGTCCTCCTGTTTTTGGGGAAGGGGATAGAGTAATTATCCTTAAATGTGCCCTTATTTAGTGTTGGTGCAAAAACTATAAGAAAATAAGTTATTAGATGAAAAAACAGTGGTTTTGTTTGGGTATCTTCAGAAGTAAAGATTCAAAGGAAGGGTTTTATTTAGGAGATGAAGGAAAAGTCTGATAAGGGAGTGAAAAATGAGACAAGGAAAGGCAGCCAATAAAAAGGTGTGTTACAAAGGCCCCTACCACTGTGGGCACCAGTAGTTTAATCCTGCACGGAAACCTCCAAGAGCAAAGCATGGAATACTTGGCTGAGATTTATCTCACCTGAAACATGAGAGAACCGAGAAGTTTATATACCAACTTTCATCCATCATTGGTTGGAGATTGTCTGCTTTCTTTCTATAGAGACAATTTGTTCTTCAGAAAGCAGAGGTTCTTGCAGACAATTGACTTTATGAATTTTGCTTACCAAAGCTTAAAACCATTGGAGAGATTATGGTTGGTATCCTGAGCATGTGGCAAAGCAGAGTTCAGCATACAGATGGCCAACAGGCACATGAAAATATGCTCAACATTGCTAATTACTAGAGAAATGCAAATCAAAACCACAGTGAGGTATTACTTCACACAAGTCAGAATGGCCATCATCAAAAAGTCTACAAATAATAAATGTTGGAGAGGGTGTGGAGAAAAGGGAACCCTCCTACACTGTTGGTGGGAATGTAAATTGATGTAGCCACTATGAAGAACAGTATAGAAGTTCCTTAAAAAAACTAAAAATAGAATTACCATATGATCCAGCAATCCCACTCCTGGTCATATATCTGGAAGAGATGAAAAATCTAATTCAATAAAATACAAGCACCCCCAATGTTCATAACAGCACTACTTACAATAGCCAAGACATGGAAGCAAACTAAGTGTCCATCAACAGATAATGTGTATATATGATATATATATATATATATATATATATATATATATATATGAAAATTACTCAGCCACTCAGCCATAAAAAGGAATGAAATATTGTGATTTGCAGCAACATGGATGAACCTAGAGATTATCATTCTGAGTAAAGTAAGCCAGACAGAGAAAGACAAATATTGTATGATATCACATATATGTTGAATCAGAAAAGTAATACAAATGAACTCATTTACAAAACAGAAACAGACTCATAGACATAGAAAACAAACTTATGGTTACCAAAGGGGAAAGGAGGGGAGGGATAAGTTAGGAGGTTGGGATTAACAAATACACACTACTATATATAAAATAGATAATCAACAAGGATCTACTGTATAGCACATGGGACTATATTCAATATCTTATAATAACTTATAATGGAAAAGAATCTGAAAAATAATATATATATATATATATATATATATATATAACTGAATCACTTTGCTGTACACTTGAAACTAACACAGTATTGTAAATTAACTATACTTCAATTAAAAAAAATAAAATGAAAAAGTCTTCAGACAAAGAAATGCTAGAGCTAGAAGTTCAAAGTTAAGTTTCACTGAAGTGGTAAGGACTAGAGGATATGGGATAGGACACCAACAGTGTCTGCCACAATTTATGTTAAAATTTCATATGTAAAACATTAGTTTATAGGGTAGTTTTTTTATTAAGAGATGTAACATATACTTATAATTTGGAAGGTTATCAATCAGTTAAGTTTCCTTCATCACTCTTTTTCCCACCTTTTCTAACTCTGCCCTCTTGAAATTGAATGGAACTAGTCTAATTTTTGTTATTTGATCCAGCATTTCTTAAATCTTTAATTCCTTCTCAGTTCCTAACATAATTAAGTCAATTTCTGAGATCGTGAGGAACTGATAATCCAGTTAAAGCTCCATTGTAATTAGAAAGTTATGTCTTTTTTTCTGTGAAGCTCACATTCTCCTGTATTTCTGATTAGAATTAAAATATCAAGATGATGCATAGGAGATTCAATTATAACAACTATGACTGAATTAAGAAAATCCAAATATTCTGTTTTTGATATTAAGAAAATTTGCTGTTCAAAATATCCTTGCTTTCACTTCTTTCCTTTAAAATGTTATTATGAAATGTGTTGCATACCAGAAAATGCTTGGTGCAGTGTCTGGGGCGGGGTTTGGGGAGGGGGGCCTTTGGTCAGTAAGCACAAGGACACTGTGAGATACATTGTGCAGGTACATTTATAACTTACTGTAAAAAAGTGAAAAACTGTCATTGGAAATTCAGTTGCTCAAGCACTGACATTGGACCTTGATGTCTTTGATTCCAGATAGTTAAATCATTTATGAGGAGCAGGGTATTTATGTGACAGAATATGTCAAAGTTTTGTCTTTAATGACAATTATAAAACAGTGCAGCTACTGCTGTTTTTGCTTAGATAGTGAGCATACAACATATTCTGTATGTAAAATGCAATTTGGTGGGACAAGGGGCTATTAACCCTTCTAACTGGACTATTTGCTGGTCAAAATTATTTTCATGATTAAAACAAAAGTAATATGAAAATACTTTCATAAAAATATATTTTTATTTCTTTAATCATTTTTCTTCTGGTGAAAAATAAATCCCCAATCTAATGTGTATACCTGTTTCTGTGTGTGTGTGTGTGTGTGTGTGTGTAAATCTTCTCTCATAGAGTTGCATTCAGAGTAAGAAACCAGAAAATTTTAGCAATATTTATAAAAGACGCTTTGTTCTTCTGTGCTAGGTGCTTTACTGCAAAGATGTGAATGTGTAAAAAATACAATATGTCCTTTTTCATAAAGATCACTGAAGAGGAAACCTAAGGACAAATTCCAACATGATATAAAAAAGGAAGAAAAGTTGACCAGTG
Organism: Tursiops truncatus; assembly: GCF_011762595.2. Taxonomy (NCBI): domain Eukaryota; kingdom Metazoa; phylum Chordata; class Mammalia; order Artiodactyla; family Delphinidae; genus Tursiops; species Tursiops truncatus. The sequence continues at coordinate 35,504,635 of NC_047041.1, forward strand.
ACTGAGGGTTTACCACTGTTCTTATGTTGCACTCCATCTTGCTCTATACTACTGTAAACTTAAACTATGTAGGCAAAATTGAAGTGCCAGAATTTTAGTTTATTTTTAAGGGGAAAGATCTAGCTAAACACTGGCATAGATTGTAGCCAAATACTCAGCACAGTTTTCAAGGGAGATAAATCAGTCTTTTATTTACATTACTTATATATTTACTAATTTTGTATTTAGAAAAAATTTCAAATTGTAATAAGATCACCTCAGAGTACAAGTATGGATTAATGGCATTTAATTAAATGTTTTATTTTATTATTTATTTATTTAATTTATTTTTTAACACCTTTATTGGCATATAATTGCTTTACAATTGTGTGTTAGTGTCTGTATAGTTTTTGTATAACCAAGGGAATCACCTATACACATATATATATCCTCACAGCTCCTCCTTCTTGCGTCTCCCTTCCACCCTCCCTATCCCACCCCTCTAGTTGGACACAAAGTACCGAGCTGCTCACCTTATGCTATGCAGCTGCTTCCCACTAGTTATCTATTTTACATTTGGTAGTGTATATATGTCCATGCCACTCTCTCACTTCGTCCCAGCTTACCCTGCCCCCTACCCGTGTCCTCAAGGCCATTCTCTGCGTCTGTATTTTTTTTTTTTTTTTTTTTTTTTTTTTTTTTTTTGCGGTACGCGGGCCTCTCACTGCTATGGCCCCTACCGCCACGGAGCACAGGCTCCGGGCGCACAGGCTCAGCGGCCATGGCTCACAGGCCCAGCCGCTCCACAGCATGTGGGATCCTTCTGGACCGAGGCACGAACCCGCGTCCCCTGCATCGGCAGGAGGCCCCTAAACCACTGTGCCACCAGGGAAGCCCACGTCTTTTTCTTTATTCCTGTCCTGCCCCTAGGTTCTTCAGAACCTTTTTTTTTTTTTTAATTACATATATATGTGTTAGCATATGGTATTTGTTTTTTCTTTCTGACTTACTTCATGCTTTATGACAGTGTCCAGGTCCAGCCACCTCACTACAAAAAACTCAATTTCATTTCTTTTCATGGCTGAGAAATAGTCCATTGAATATATGTGCCACATCTTCTTTATCCATTCATCTGTTGATGGACACTCAGGTTGCTTCCATGTCCTGGCTATTGCACACAGTGTTGCAATGAACACTGTGGTACATGACTATTTTTGAATTATGTTTTCTCAGGGTATATACCCAGTAGTGGGATTGCTGGGTCATACGGTAGTTCTAATTTTAGTCTTTTAAGGAACCTCCATACTGTTCTCCATAGTGGCTGTATCAATTTACATTCCCACCAACAGTGCAAGAGCATCCCCTTTTCTCCACACCCTCTCCAGCATTTATTGTTTGTAGATTTTTTGGTGATGGTCATTCTGACTGGTGTGAGGTGATACCTCATTGTAGTTTTGATTTACATTTCTCTAATGATTAGTGATGTTGAGCACCCTTTCATGTATTTGTTGGCAATCTGTATATCTTCTTTGGAGAAATGTCTATTTAGGTCTTCTGCCTATTTTTGGATTGGGTTGTTTGTTTTTTTGATATTGAGCTGCATGAGCTGCTTGTATATTTTGGAGATTAATTCTCTGTCAGTTGCTTCATTTGCAAATATTTTCTCCCATTCTGAGGGTTGTCTTTTCATCTTGATTATGTTTTCCTTTGTTACGCAAAATCTTTTAAATTTCATTAGGTCCCATTTGTTTATTTTTATTTCCATTTCTCTAGGAGGTGCGTCAAAAAGGATCTTCGTGTGATTCCACTAAGATCAGGAACAAGACAAGGTTGTCCACCCTCACTACTATTATTTAACTAGTTTTAGAAGTTTTAGCCACAGCAATCATAGAAGAAAAAGAAATAAAAGGAATCCAAATTGGAAAAGAAGAAGTAAAACTGTCATTGTTTGCAGATGACATGATACTATACATAGAGAATCCTAAAGATGCTATCAGAAAACTACTAGAGCTAATCAGTGAATTTGGTAAAGTAGCAGGATACAAAATAATGAACAGAAATCTCTTGCATTCTTATACATTAATGATGAAAAACATGAAAGAGAAATTAAGGAAACACTCCTATTTACCATTGCAACAACAACAAAAAAAAATACCTAGCAATAAACCTACCTAAGGAGACCAAAGACTTGTATGCAGAAAACTATAAGACACTGATGAAAGAAATTAAAGATGATACAAACAGATGGAGACATATACCATGTTCTTGGATTGGAAGAATCAACATTGTGAAAATGACTATAGTACCCAAAGCAATCTACAGATTCAATGCAATCCCTGTCAAACTACAAATAGCATTTTTCACAGAACTAGAGCAAAAAATTTCACAATTTGTATAGAAACACAAGAGACCCAGAACAGCCAAATCAATCTTGAGAGAGAAGAATGGAGCTGGAGGAATCAGGCTCCCAGACTGCAGACTATACTACAAAGCCACGGTAATCAAGACAGTAATGTACTGGCACAAAAACAGAAATATAGATCAATGGAATAGGATAGAAAGCCCAGAGATAAACCCACACACATATGGTGACCTTATCTTTGATAAAGGAGGCAAGAATATACAATGGAGAAAAGGTAGCCCCTTCAATAAGTGGGGCTATAAGTTCTGGGAAAACTGGACAGCTACATGTAAAATAAGTTCTGGGAAAACTGGACAGCTACATGTAAAAGAATGAGATTAGAACACTGCCTAACAGCATACAGAAAAATAAACTCAAAATGGATTAAAGACCTCAATGTAAAGCCAGACACTATAAAACTCTTAGAGGAAAACATAGGTAGAATACTGTATGAAATGTTTTATTTTAATTTAATAAGTGACCTGTGTTTAATAAAGCCCACTTTAAGTGCTTGAGAGTAAGTTAGCCAAGCAGAGCTCCACAAACTGAATGCAGATAATTACACCACTAGGGGTTCTGGCAAGAAGTAGAGCAGCCAATGACTGGGCTTTTTAGTAATTATTTAAGTCAGAAATGACTATGCTTATAGCACAGTGCACTCCCTGTATAGTATAGGCACTTAAAGATCAAATGAATAAATGATGAAACTTTTTTTTATATTTAATTTCCTGAAAATGTTTTTTGTTTAGTTTATGTCTGGTAATTTATTGGAAAATATCATTTAATTTTATTGTTTTTACAGTATATATTTCAATAAAAATACCCATTTGAACCATTCAAACTGCACTGTTCCTAATTCTGGGTTTTTCTCACATGTTAATAAAGGAGCTATTGTGAATATAATTTGGAGTTATAGAGACTCAATAGAAGTGAAGGCGAAGTATTTGTAAAAAAACAGAAAAGTATTAGACAGAATAGCTTCAAGGGCAGATTTTGAAGCTGACCTGGCTTATGGTCCTGTGGTATATCTATATATCTATGTCTGTGTGTATATCTATATCTATTTTTGTTAGAATACACTGAGTTGTGAAAGAGTTGTTTTACTTCATTTTGTTTTCCTCCAAATATTTTTCAGTTTCTTTATTCCATATTTAGAGAAGTGTCATTCTTGTGCCTTAGGGAAAATTTTTGTCTTGGCAGAAAGCAGAGGTGCCTGTAAGCACTTGTCTTTCTGGTTTTTGTTTACAAATGTTTAAAATCATTGAGGAGATTATGATTCGATTTGTGTCCAAAAGCCTAGGAAAATAGATTATGAGTAACAGAGAATAAAATGATTATAAAAGAAAAAGTTTAAAAGAGTAGTTTATACCAGATTAAAAAGTATTCCCATAGAGTGGAGATAAGATATTTTAGGAGTGGGTGGTAGGGGTAGAATTCTAGGACTTTGGCGCTCCCAGCAATACCAAAAATTTGATGCTTCAATTACCACGTGAAAGCAACAGAGGAGGTGGAACTGAAGGGACCAGGTGGACCAAAACATACGATTTTTAGCAGTTTAATCTGATTATCAATGACCACAGGAATGACAAGGAGGAAAGAGATTGTTCAAATGTTGACTGAAGTTAAATGTCCTTTATGCTGCAGATATAATATATAGAAGCTTAAAGAGTCCAGTTTAATTTGGCAAGATTTTTATTTCTGTTCTGTCCTAATCATTTGTTCCTTCCTCTCTAGTGTATCATAGTCAGCCACATACAAACATTTATTGACTATTTAAAAATCCCTTTCTTCCAAACTTTCCAAGTACTTCCCTAATCCCTTCCACATTATTTCCTATGAAAATCACTACTTGCTTTCTCCACATCCATAGTTTCCTTCCACTTTCAATCTACTTTAGTCTGACTCCTGTTCATACCACTCACTCACTTTCCACATGTCAAATCACCACGACTTTCAATTCTTTTTTTATCTGAACAAATCTCTGAGCACTGTTCCACACATTAGACTCTTGTTCCTTCTTGAAATACATTTCTTCATTGGCTTTTGTAATGCTATATACTCCTGGTTTTCTTCCTTTCTACTATATTCTTTCTTAAAGTCCTTAGTTATTTCCTCCTTTTTGGTCACATCTCTGAATTATTTTAATTACTCTATGTTTTCTTCAATTTTTCCTTTTTTAATGTATAATACTATGTAGATGTTCTAGTTAATAAGTATTAGTTCCTAGTAGAAAAATGGTCCCACAGACTGTGAGCTAATGCTACCACCTGACTTCTTTGGGTTTATCTTACCATTTAACCATTATGCAAAGCAGAGTGTTACTTTATTCACTGGAGAGATTGAACCTGATTATGAAAGGAGAATAGAATTGATGGTTAACCTATGGAACAAGAAGGATTCAGCCTAGGCTTATAGAATTGTCAGAGCACCTGTCTTAAAACTCTGCTATTCCAGGGTAAGCTATGAAAATATACTCTAGCAATTTAATAAGGCAGGGTTAGTAATGAATCAGACCCTCAGGCCTTTTCAGAATGAAAAGATCATTCCACTAGGAAAAGTATCCCAACCAGCAAAAAACTGGGTGAGTGCAAAGGGAATATTGGGTTGCGTAGACACAGAAAAGTACTAACTACTGCCGTATATCTACATGCAAATGTGACTGCTTTAATAGCTGTGTAATTTCCTTCCTTAATTTCTTGTCTATATTTAAATATGTCAACTAATTCCTCCCTCATCTTCTTTCCTTACTAGCTAGTAGAAGAAGTTCTATTGTTGATTACACCCCATAATTTTGTTTTTAAGTTAAAGGATCTCAAGTGTAATTGTGACTAATCTATTCAAGGAATGAATATCACTGAGATATATGCGTGGACTTATAGACCATTGGAGTTCCCCTTTATGGGAGGAAATGCAGTTATATCCATTTTTTCAACAGACAGTAGCATTATGTTAGGCAAGGATATAATGTTGTTTTTACTAGAAATTAACTTTGAGGACTAATGTATATAAAGCCACCTATATCCATTTAAAGTGTACAATTTGATCAATTTTGGCAGTTGTATCACCCATGAAACTATAAGCAAATACCCACTAGCCAATATTTTTTAAAAGTTTAATCACAACAAAAGTATTTTTCATACCCATTTGCAGTTAATCTCTCCCTCTGCTCACATCTGGAAACAACCACTGGTTTGCTGTTGGTTGGTATACTTTAGTTTGCATTTTCTAGAATCTTATATATGTAACCATTTAATATGTAATTTGTGTGTCTAGTTTCTTTCACTCGGCATAATTTTTAGATTTATCCATGTTACTGTATCAGTAGTTTGTAATTTTTATTTCTGAGTAGCATTCCATTGTCTGGTTACAACTCAATATGTTTTATCTATTGACCTGTTGATGGACATTTGGGTTGATTCCCATTATTCATCTATTGTGAATAAATCTATTAATATATTCATGTGATTCTTTATACAGACATGTATTTTCATTTCTCTTGTTCACTACCCAGGAGTAAAATGTCTCTTTTATATGGCAGATTTTTGTTAAACTTCTGAATAAACTGTCAGCCAGTTTTACAAAGTGATTGTCTTATTTTACAAGTGTGAACACTCATTCACACAATCACTGAATGAGAGTTCCAGTTATTCCACATCATCATTAACACCTGGTGTAGTCAGGTTTTTCTCTTTTCTTTTTGTATTTTTCTCTCTTTTTCTTTTCCTCGTCTCTTTTCCTTTTTCTTTTTTTTCTTGTTATTTTAATGCATGTAAAACTGTATCTCATCATTATTTTATGGTTTTAATCCCTATTTTTCTAATGATGAAATATGCTCATTTTTTTTCATATGCTATTAGCTGTTTCTATACCTATTGCGATGAAGTATTTATTCAAATACTGTGCCCATTCTGGTATCAGGATGTTTTTATTATGAACTTGTTAGTATTCTTTATATATTCAAGATACTAGTTCTCTGTCACATATGTATATTGTGAATATTTTCTTACTTTCTGTGGCTTCCATGTTTCCTTAATGGTGTCTTTTGTACAACAAAGGTTTTTAACTTTTTGAAGTTTAATTTTATCAAAAATTTTAATGCTTAATGCCTATTACAAGATTGCTGAAATGTTTTCTTTTAGATGTTTAATAGTTTTAACTTTTATCTTTAGGTCTCTTATCCATTTTGAATTATATTTTGTTTATGGTGTGAGGTATAGTTGGATCTTCATGTTTATTCAATATGCTTTCTAGCTTTTCTAGCAAATTTATAGAAAAAAATTGAAATCTTTGTTAAAAACTAATATGTGAGAATCTACTTCTGAGTTCTCTATTGTGTTTCAGTTATGTGTGTGTGTGTATATATATATATATATTTTTTTTTTTTTTTTTCGGTACGTGTGCCTTTCACTGTTGTGGCCTCTCCCATCGTGGAGCACAGGCTCCGGACATGCAGGCTCAGCAGCCATGGTTCACGGGCCCAGCCTCTCCACGGCATGTGAGATCTTCCTGGACTGGGGCACGAACCCGTGTCCCCTGCATTGGCAGGCGGACTCTCAACCACTGCACCACCAGGGAAGCCCAGTTTTGTATATTTTTGACATTACCACACTCTCTTGATTGTTCTAATTTAAAAATATTTAATCAAATCAGGTAGGTTAAATCCTCCAACTATGGTCGTCTTTTAAAGGTCACTTTGGATATTCTTGATCATTTACATTTCAATATAAATTTTAGAACCAATTTGTCAGATAGTATTTAAGAAAAAAGAATACTGGAATTTTGGCTGAGATTGCATTGAATCTCCATATAAATTTGAAAATAAATGACATTTTATATAATATTGAGTCCTTCAATTCCATAAACAAAGTGTATATCTCTATTTATTTATGTATTTTTAAGTTTCTTTCAGCAATATCCTACAGTTTTTAGTGACAAGGTTTGGCATGTGCTTTGTTAAATTTATTTATAAATATTTTATGGAATTTAAAATGTTATTTTGTTTCACACTGTTATTTTTTTTTAATTCTGTCTTCTATTGCTCACTGTTACTCTGCAAAATGCAATTAATATTTTTATATTAACATGTATCCTGTGACTTTGCTATATTCACATATTAATTGTAGAAATAGCTTTGTGTATTCCTGAAGATTTTCTTCTGAGATGATCATGCTGTCTGAAATAGAAATAATTACTTTATTCTCTGCACTCTGCATACCCTTTATTTGTATCTTGCCCCATGGAAATGCCAAAGACCTCCCGAACAATGTAGAATACATGTGGTAAAACCAATATGGGATAAATATGGTAGAAGCAGACATCCTCTTACTGTTATTTTTACTGGTTTGTTTTTTGGATATTATATATGAATGAAATAAAATACATGAATTTGAAGTATCCAAATCAGTAGATTGTATGAGGTATCATTAGTTGAACCCTGGGACCGTCTCAGAACTTATAAGCTTTTCTCCATACCTCAGATAAAAGGATTTTCCAGGCTTCACCATCAACAGGTAATCTGGTTAGATTTCACTAGTGATGGACATTATACAAAATTGGAAAGGCAGTGTTATGGACTGTACATTTGTATCCTCTGAAACTTCATATAATTAGGTCCTAACACCAAATGTGGAGATGGGAACCCTGGGAGTTAATTAGGGTTGATAAATTCATGAGGGTGTGGCCCTCATTATGGGATTGGTGGATATATTAGAAGATGAAGAGAGATTGATTTCTTTCTCTCTTTCTCTGGATGTGAGGACACAAAGAGAATGCAAGCCAGAAGAGGGCTCTCAGGAGGAACTGAAATGACTAGCACCTTGATCTTGAACTTCCCAGCCCCAAGAACTATGAGAAGTAAATGTCTGTTGTTTAAAGCAACTGATCTTTAGCATTTTCTTATAACAGTCCAAACTGACTAAGACAGACAGCAACTAAAGTACTGCAGGAAACAGTATTTGCTGGAAGCTACTCTAAGAAGGTAGCTGAAATCATTGTTCACTTTCAGCAGCTCCTAAACAATGAAAATCAGCTCTTTTGAACTTCAGGCAGGTGGAATCCTTGTGATGGAATCCTTGACTCTCTGCATTATCAAGCTTCCTGAAAACTGCTTTGTCCTCCTTTGTTCTCTCAGCCTTCCTATTGGTTAAGTTTCTTTTTACCCATATTAAATCTTTTCTTACTCAAAATATCTATGGGATTTAAATTTTCCTTATTCACTGATACACTTCCACACATAAAAGGTATCTAGGAAGTTCATTCTCTTGCATCAAGCAGACAACTTCCTAAATAATGGACATGGTGTAATGATAAGGAGACATGAGTCACTTCAACAGACTCACACTTGGAGTGTGAGTGTAAATGGAATGATGGACCTCATCATCCCTTCTTGAATAGGATTTCTCTTTTCATTTTTAGGGGTGGACATGAGAAGGAAGAGGCATTTCTAGTCTTCTATCTTTCATTAATACAATGTTTACATGTAAGAAAAGCTAATTTACAAATTAGTTTACAAATAGCTATCTTATGAATTACTTTTTAGAACATGTTCTTTTGGTAATATTGAAATAGTCTTTTTAATTACTATATAACTCTTTGTAATAGAATATATTATAGACAGTTGAGTGAGCACTAACACAAGCCAGTCTTTCAGGTGTTCTTAATTCTACATTTGCTGTCAGATTACTCTCCATAAATTAGTTCTAATTATGGTATTGCTCAACCTCCCAAACCTTAGTTGGATTCCATTCTATACACACACACCCCTTACACACAAAACATCCAACTACTTACCCTGATTAATAAGGGTGCTCTGTAATGATGATTGATCTAATAGGTTTCCATTTTTACATTTTGCACCACTATTCATGTACTCCCAGTTGAAAGAAAGACTAGCAATTCTCCTAATACTCTTTACTCTTCTCTAACTTTGAGCTCCATCATGCTGTCCTTCATCATGCAATAATTATATTTCAATTCTATGTGTGAAAATTTCACTTGTTATTTTTATTCTAGCTTAAAAGCCTTCACATTTCCCCTATTTTCTCTAAGATGAGTTATCTTTCTTTCCTCTGAATTCTCACAGCCATTTATCTCTGCCTCAGAGAGCAATTCCTGGTTTGTATCTTTAACTTTATTTCTCTATATAGGTAAGGGGATGTTAAATTTGAAGGCCAGGCTCAGCTAAGACTCTATAGTTGAAATCAAAGAGATACTACATCATCTATGCATAAATTTCTATGAGGTGAGACCCCAATATTTGTCTATCTCCTTTTTGCCCATTACTAATCTTAAGGAGACTGATCAGAGAACTTGGGAGTGGTAAATTTTCTCAAGAGTTGTTAAGGATTTATTCATAATCTCTCTTCTACCTGTAGTGGTGAGAAACATAAAGTGCAGGGAGAGCCTTGCTAGGTCTCACTCCTGGTTTTACATTTGAAGAATTTTGCTAGTTCTGGTGCTGACAAGTGACTAGAATTATGCATAGAAAAAGAAGTATTGAAAGAACCTGACATATACACCCTGTATTTTTTGGATCCTGAACTCTTGATACTAACTCCAGACTAAAGAAATCTGAAGGAGAGTGGCTGGCTGGATCCACCCTGATGGGAGGGTGGATAGAGAGGGCTACAACAAAAAGAAATTGTATTTTCCACTGTTGACAGGTGAAGATGAATGCTTTCTCCTGAATCAAGTGGAATTTCAGAAGATAGTCAGGTTTGAGTGGGCGTCAAAAGACCTCACTCAAGAGGTCTTCCTTCAGGAAGAAAGGCATCCTCAGTGTATCCCAGAGGAACATAAACAATTGGATATACATATATCTATATATAAAGAGATAGATAGACATAGATATAGATACAGATATAGAAATAGATAGATAGATAGATAGTGCAATTTGTTATAAGACATTGGCTCATATGATTATGGAGGCTGGGCATTTCCAGCATTTGCTGGCTGAGGTGCATCAATAATCCAGCCAGTGGTACAGTTCCAGTCTGAGAATTTGAGTCCAAAGGCCTGTGATGCAGAAAGGTTGATGGTGTAGGTCCAGTCTAAAAGCTGACAGGTTCAAGATCAGGAAGAGTCATGATTTACTTCCAGTCTGAAGGTGGGACAAAGTCAAAGTCCTAGTTCAAAAACCATTATTCAGGAATAATTATCTCTTACTTGGGGAAAAGTCAGCCCTTTTGTGATATTGAAGCCTTCAACTGATTGGATGAGACCCACCCACATCAGGGAAGGTAATCTGCTTTACTCAGTTTACTGATTCAAAAGTTAATCTCAATCAAAACCACCCTCACAGAAATATCCAGAATAATGTTTGACCAAATAGCTAGTCACCCCACCATCTAGTCAAGCTGACACATAAAGTTAACAAGCACACTCAGTAAGCAGAGATAAAGGTTTATTCCTGGATGCTGCTATTGACTGGTCAAAGAGTGGGATATGGAGCATGGCTCACATTCTTCAGGTCAGAGAGATCTCTCAGGAAACCCTAAAGCATGCAATAGGTAAAAGAGTAAGCATTTGAACATGTAATACATTCAGAGGGCACCAGCACTAAATCATAAGTTTAGAGTCAAGTAAGAATTGCTTTCCTTAATTCTTAAATGCCTGCTCCTGCAATTGTGCAAGAACCAGGGGCAGCATTGTTCTGCTGTTTTTCAATATGACTGAAACCCTAGCTGGAAAAAAGTAGGCTTTGAATCAGAGAAGAAAAGGAAATATTACTAACAGGCTGGATTTGTCATTTTAGTCACTGAATAATCAGATGGTTGAATTACAAAATGAATCTCAGGGTTATGAAAGGACCATTATTTCCTGCTTTTTATCCAATTTAATTCAATTTATTGAATAATCATGGTATATATTAGTATTTTCTTCTACTATATGCTTCTTAGTGACGATATTCATTACACCTCCATGTTCATCTTGTAATAAGTAAATTATCCTATATATTAGAAATACAGAAGCCTAAGTATAAGAAAAGACTTATGGAAGACAAAAAAGAATAACAGTTCCAAACTTTTACTGTTGCAAGATTCTCTTATCATCCTTAAGATACATCCACCTTAGAAGATAAATTGTTATAGCTTGCTCTTATTTACCTTTGTTACTAAGACTACATAATGATAGCCAAGGCAGAACCACCTCATATTGACTCTCTATAAGGATGCTCTTAAATGAGGTCTGTGATTATCTTTACTGAATACTAGGCATTTATCAGGACATTGGCAATACGAAAATAACTCCTGATTTCAAGGATGATGTATGGGAGTTGGCTATGTAAAGAAATAATTATAGTAAAGACTGATCATAGTAATCAAATAAAGCATAGTTAGTAATCAAATAGCACAATATCGTATGAGTTTTATTACAGTTATTCGAGCTGCGTAACAAACCACTCCAAAAGTTAGTTGGCTAAAACATTTATTTTGCTGATGATTGTACAATCTGCAGGGTTTGTTAATGACAGCTCTCTGGCTCCACTCAGCATTGTATAGTGGCTGGATTCATCTGAAGGTTTCTGGTCCAGGAACACTCAAGCAGCTGGGGACTGGAACAATGGGGGCCTCTCAGTCATCTTTCTTTATCTCTGTGTGGTCTCTGTATATAATCTCTCCAGCATGGACATTTAAGCAATGGCAAACTTCTTCTGTATAGACTCAGGACTCCTAAGATACATGTCACCAGTGAAAGCCAGGTAAAAGCTGGTCACCCTGGGCTTCCCTGGTGGCGCAGTGGTTGAGAGTCCACCTGCCGATGCAAGGGACACGGGTTCGTGCCCCGGTCCAGGAAGATCCCACATGCCGCGAGGCAGCTAGGCCCGTGAGCCATGGCCGCTGAGCCTGCACGTCCGGAGCCTGTGCTCCGCAACGGGAGAGGACACAACAGTGAGAGGCCTGCATACCGCAAAAAAAAAAAAAAAAAAAAAGAACACATCAACTGGGACATTTCATTTGGAAAATTCAGTCAGCCATAGTTGCACAGAAAAGGAGGACCTATTTCAGAGTGGAGAAGTCAAGGAAGCCTTCCAGCAGGAGTAGCCAGAAATCCAGTACAAGAACCACCTGACTCTCCCTGCCTCTAGAGTCTGTCCACCAATCAATCCATTCTTCACATTACATTCCAAGCAAATAATCTAAAATGCAAATTGGATGTCATCCCCATGTCTAACACCAAGCATTCATTTCCAAATTTAAAGAACCTATACCAGCACTGTCATATAGAACTTACTGTGATAACAGAAATATTCTCTGTGCTGTACATTATAGTAGCCACTAGCCTAATTCTGCTTATTGAAAATTTAAAATGTGACTATTGCCACTGAAGAACTGAATATTTAATTTTATTTAAGTTAATTTTAATTAAATTTAAACACTACATGTAGTCAGTGGTTAACATTTTGAATAGCACAGGCATTCTGTGATAAACTCCAAAGTCCTTAAATTTATATTTTAAAATCCTTGTAACATCATGATGCTGTTATTATTATTCTATTTTAAGGGCAAGAAAAGATAAATATTTTCTACTTAAGATGGTAGAGCGTGCCTTGTAATCTGCAGATGTTATTTTTACCTAGGTCAATGCAAGTACTGAGAACTTCTATGTGTAACATTCAGTGTTAACTCTAGGAAAAACTTACTGGGATCTGCTTTACTGGCGTTCTTTTCTGTAATGTGACATTTTACAACCTCACATACTCTAAGAGGTTGACCAACCATGGGGAAAAAAAATCAAGGTTGTGCTCTAGTTCTCTTTAAAATATTGATGATATCTAAAAGTATTTAAAGTCACCCCTACAAGATTTTCTAAGTGATCATATTGTTCATAATCCAGAGATTTTGCATAACTTGTTATACTTGTGTAGTTGGTCTTAGGGGCAATGCAATTTTAAGCAATTTTAGTTCTCTTTAGATTATCTCCCCTAAACAAGGTAGTGAAACAGTCCCTTTAACAGATCTTTAACAGTATGGTGATTTATAGATCCATTGTATTGCACAAACTTAGAGTTTTCTCAAAATGAAAATATTTAGCCAAATATTTTTGACAGAATGCTAAAATTTCATATATATTGCATGAATTGTGATAGATACATAAGAAAGACAATAACATTTATCACACCACCTTAAATTAACAAAGCTGAAGATACCAAATTGGTAAAAAGTTCATATGTTAAGAATGGACCTGGAAGAGATGAGTGGTCTCTTTTACATACTTATACAGTCTATTTTAGGTCCATGTAATCTGATCCATACATTAGTCATCTTATTTTCAACTCAAGATTTCCTTTTACATTTTCTAGATGAAAAATGAAACTTAGCAGGGAAGATGAAAAGGAGCAACTAAATTCTGTTTATTCTGTGAGTTGTAATTCACAGTTCTTGCTGATTAGCAAAGAGCAATATTTGAAAGGTTGACTGTTTTGATATTTGCTTGCTACATTTAGGATAATAACTTTCCCACATATGTGGCTAACCAGTTAATGCAAAGCACCAATTTTTATAGGAGAGAGATATCCCAGCAAGGGCCGTACATCTAAATATTCTAATCTAAATTCCCCTGTCATTTCATTTTCATTGAGAATTTCTTGTAGGATGGAAAGTGATCCTACTATGAGGTCAGGCCAGTGCTTCAGCAGGCTGGGTCCTACAAGTGCTGTGTTAGCTGGAGCACACAGTTGAGAGGAAGAGAATAAAGGGAGAATATCCTGGTTGGTGATGGTGTTGGTGTATGGGACTGGATATTTGGCTCTCCCTGCTGCATCCAGAATGAAATGAAAGGAAATAGAAAAATGAAGTTGGGGGACTACACACTATTTAGCTCTGTATTCTTCCCACTTTTTTTTTTCTTTTTCAGTTCACAAAACTGCGTAAATATTGTATTGAATGACACAAATAAATATTTGGTTCAACTCTGCCCTCAAGTCAGTGAATTACCTCACACAAGTCATTTCATCTGGAGCCTTCTATTCTGGATTTGTAATTAATGCTTAAAGTATTGGCTTGTCTCAAGAAGTAAATGTGTAATGCAAGTGAAATCACTCCAACATAATGCTTCTGAAACTTTAGTGAGCGCCAGGATCACCTGGAGAACTTGTGAAAGCAGTGCTTTCAAGCGTAAAGACAGCAAACAATATCAACATAAAGACAGCAAACAATATAAAGCAAACAACAGCAAACAACATAAAGACAGCAAATAACAGCAAACAACATAAAGACAGCAAACAATATCAACTAATATCCTTCTATCTAACAGGAAAAGTAACCCTTACAAATTTGGATTCAGTAAACAATTTTCATTAAGAACAAAACAAAAATAGATTAGGATTTTCTAAATTGGGTCACATCAAAGAATACTTTATAGTATTAGTGCAGGTAGTTATATAACCATTCTTATATCACTTAATAAAAACGATTTGAGTTTATGTTACATAACTCTTGATTATTAAATATCCACATATTTTTTTCTTTAAGAAATTTAAGGAAATAACTAAATGATCTGTTCCTAGACTTTAAAAGAAATTGAGTAGTAGGTTGAATAGTGTTTCCCCAAAATTCATGCCTACCCTAAATCTGAGAATATAACCATATTTACATAGAATCTTTGCAGATGCAACTAAGAATTGAAATGAAGTCATACTAGATTAGGGAGGGCCCCGAATCCAATGAAAATGCTTTTATAAGAGACAGAAAGGACAGATGGAGAGAGGAGGCAATGAATGCAAAGATTAGAGTGTCTACAGGCCAAGAGATGCTAAGGATTGACAGCAATCATCAAAATCCAGGAGAAAGGCAAGAGGCAGTTTCTTTCTCAGAAAGAATCAACCCTGTCAGCACCTTGATTTTGGATTTCTGGTCTACTGAACTGTGAGAGAATAAATTTCTTTTGTGTTAAGCCACGAAATTTTTGATAATTAATTACGGCAGCCCTAGAAAATTAATACCTAATAATAGGTATAAAAACAGACATATGAGTAGCTTAAAATGTTTAACCTCTATTTTATTTTATCAAGTAGTTTGTTCATGTAGAAATTCTCAACAATGTTTTTGAATCCCATTGAAAATAGGCAATGCTTTCACTGGTCATTATCTGGTCCCTAAAAGGCCTCCTAGTTCTCTGCATTCAGTTTCCATTGTCACTTCTTCTTGTAACTTTTCGGTTGACTTTCATTTTCCACTTTGGCCTTCCGGTCCTCCTTACAGTATTTGCCCTATCACTACTCTTCCAACAACAAGGTTATGCAGGAACTGTCTTTCTTTTTTTCCTCTTCCATGGTAAGCACAGATAGCGCTTTCTATCTCAAATAGCTGGCACTAGTGCTGAGTAACTCTTGTGGTTTCTGTCTCTGCCCAAGCATGAAAATAAGTCTGCACAAAGACTTTAGTAGGCTGAGTAGTTTGTTAAAAAACAGCCAACCAATAAAACTATACATACATATACATATACATGTGTGCATCTCCTACATTCAGAAAAACAGTTTTCACAGTATGCCTGATTTAACTTTATTGTTATGATATTTTGCTTTTCAAAGGTCCAATCAGTTCCTCAGCACAGCTGCTCCCAGG
The DNA here is from genome assembly GCF_011762595.2 of Tursiops truncatus. NCBI lineage: Eukaryota > Metazoa > Chordata > Mammalia > Artiodactyla > Delphinidae > Tursiops > Tursiops truncatus. The sequence goes on from NC_047041.1 coordinate 35,520,580, forward strand.
AAGAGAATAAAAAAGAGAAGGTTTTAAAATATGCTAATTGTCATGGTGCTGGTTTAGTCTGAGCTACAAAATAGGCAATATTACAATTCTCAACTGCTCTGCTAAATAGCAATTACTGAACACTTTAATTTCATATCAAAACTGTCCTTCCTGGTAGACTGTCAATACAGAGTCCCATCTGTATCCATCAGAAATGTGTGATTTATGGTATTTTAATTAGTTTATAAATAATTCATAAAAGAATATGCTTGCTTACCAAGACCTGAAAACTGAATTCTTATAGCTTTAGATTTACCATTTGCCTTTTCCCTCATAATTTTTTCATCCTTTTAAGGAATGAATGACTATTTAAAGAGTTTACTGTATTTTCAATTTAATCTCCATTTAACTTTTGTGATTATGAGTCAGAGCAATTAATGTACTGATATTTTTTTTCTGAATTGGTTATAACAATAAATGAACTTTATCAGAAAATCATCAATATAGCAGAAGCTGCATTATGTTATTTGGGCATATTTAGGCCACTGTTCCAATGTTTAAAACACCTCAAGGATCCCAATTTATTCATTAAGTAGTACATGCATTGTTTTGCTCTTTAAATATATATGTGTGTGTGTGTGTGTATATATATATATATATATATATATATATATATATATATATATACACACACACACACACACACACACACACACACACACACACATATTTTGGTGGGGATTGTATTTGGTGGGGATTCAATTTTTAATTGAATACAATTAAAATTGTATTTTTGTATTTTAATTGTACCATTAAAAGCTGTTTAGATGCTGCTAAGCCAAGTAATTGTTTAAATTTAGAGAAGCTAAGATCATATTAAGAATATGAATGGAATGTACCACTTGGTGAAATATAGTGGTCATAAGTTAGTTTGTTCATTTTAACACTTTTTCTCTTTCATTTAGATCTCCCTCTTCCACTTATGGAACTATCAGTCATATAGGCTTGACTCCAACTTCCACAGGAGTGAACATAGAACAAAAGCTGGGCTAACCAACACCCTCCAGGGAAAATTTTCTTGAGTGATTAGAAAAAGGTAAAAAAAAAAAATTCCCTTTTCTATATGATTGGTGGCTTTGAGGATAATGCGTCCTTGCATTTACAGAGAGATACTATACTTAAGAATAAAGCCAAGAGAGAAGATATCAGAGCCAGCCAGAAAAGGGGAAAGACTATTTTCATTGAGCTTTTGAATTTACCCATACTTGAGGTCTTGGACATTTTAATTAGGAATTAGGATTCAAGGCAATAAATTTCCTATTTCACTCAAGCTAAGTTTTGTATTCCTCTTGCTTGCAACCAAGGTATCTTAACATAGTAGATAGCCCAGAATATCACGTTATATTCTTAAGAGTTGTAACAATGGTGTATATCTTTTAATATATAATAGGCCATAAATGCGAAACTAATAAAAGATTAGGAATCTTTAAAAGTGTGTACATGCATCCATGAGCTTATGTTTTCTTTTAATATAGTTGATTTCTTTTCTCATATTGTTGTGATAAGAAAAGATGCTTGAAATGATTTGTTTTCTTAAATTTATTGAGACTTGTTTTGTGGCCTAGCATATGATCTATCCTGGAGAATGTTCAATGTGAACTTGAAAAGAATATGTATTCTGCTGTTTTGGATGGAATGTTTTTTATATATACATATTAATATTAATTAATGTAAACTATATATATCATATACATTTTATATATATATATATGTATGCAATATGCTATTAAATAACCAATGGCTCACTGAAAAAAAATCAAAGAAGAAATCAAAAACACCTGGAAACAAATGAGAATGAAAATGCAAATACAAAATCTAAGGGACACAGAAAAGCAGTTCTAAGAGAGAAATTTATAGCAATACAAGCTTACCACAGGGAATAAGAAAAATCTCAAATAAATAAATTAAACACCTAAAGGAACTAGAAAAATAAGAACAAACAAAACCCAAATTTAGTAGAAAGAAACAATGCTTAAAGATCCGAGCAGACATAAATGAAATAGAGACTTTAAAAAAATAGAAAAGATCAGTGAAACTAAGAGTTGGTTCTCTGAAAAGATAAACAAAAGTAATAAACCTTTTGACAGAACCATCAAGAAAAAAAGAGAGAGGGCCTAGAACAGTAAAATCAGAAAAGAAAAAGTTACAACCAACACCACAGAATTGCAAAGGATCATAAAAGATTGCTATGAACATTATATGCATATAAAATGGACAACTCAGAAGAAATGGACAACTTCCTAGAAATGTACAATCTTCTGACTTAACCATGAAGAAATAGGAAGTATGAACAGAACAATTACCAGTAATGAAATTGAATCAATGGTAAGATAACTCCCCCAGAACAAAAGTCTGGAGCAAGATAGCCTCAAGATGAATTCTCCCAAACATTTAAAGAAGAGTTAACACCTATTCTTCTCAAACTATTCCCAAAAATTGCAGAGAAAAAATACTTTTAATCTCATTCTATGAGTCCAGCATCACCCTGATACTAAAATCAGATAAAAATATCGAATGCAAAAAAAAAAAAAAATTGCAGGCCAATATCACTGATGAACATGGATGCAAAAATCCCCACCAAAATATTAGCAAAACAAATTCAACAATACAAAGTGTCATACACCATGATCAAGTGGGATTTATCCCAAGGGTGCAAAGATGTTTCAGTATCTACATATCAAACAATGTGATAGTCCACATTAACAAACTGAAGAATAAAAGCCATATTATCATCTCAGTTGTTGCAGAGAAAAAGCTTTTAACAAAATTCGACATCCATTTGTGATAAAATCTCCAGAAAGTGAGAGTAGAAAGAATATACCTCAACATAATAAAAACCATATGTGATAAGCCCACAGCTAGTATCATACTAAACAATTAAAATCTGAAAGTATTTCCTGTAAGGTCAGGAACAAGACAAGGATGCCCACTGTTACCACTTTTATTCAATGTAGTACTGGAAATCCTAGCTTCAGCAATCAGACAAAAATAAAATATAATATATCCAAATTGGAAAACAAGTATAAATGTTACTTTTTGCAGATAGCATGACACTATACATAGAAAATCTTCAAGGTGCTACAAAAAAACTACTAAAAATCATCAATAAATTCAGTAATGATAGAGGATACAAAATTAATATACAGAAATCTGTTGCATTTTTATAGAGTTACAACAAACTATCAGAAATAGAGTTTAAGAAAATAATCACAATGGTTCACAGTATCAAAATAGGCATACTAGAGAAATAGAAAATCCTTAATAGCAGAGCAAACATGAAGAGATTCAAAAGCACAGGTACACACTCTCCCATTATTTCACAAAAAAAGGAATCTGAACCTGGTATTGCTGGGACAGCAATGTGGGTCTGCATTCCAATGGAGGAAGTTTGTCGCTTGTTTTTCTTTCTTATTATAGATCCAACATGACAGTGCAGATTTGTCTGTAGTGTAATACAGTGTTTGGTATCAGCTGGATTTTATAGGCCAGGTGCCCAAAGGAGTTATCTAGAAATTTCAGTTAGCAAGGATCTAGAGATCTGAGGGTCTTGGGGTTTTGGAGTGCCTTCTGATGAGGTAGGTTTGTGCTTGGGAATGGGGACCCCCCAAGTATCAGGGAAACTGAGCTTGAATATAGTATTTCCTGCTGCTAGGAAGAAAAGATTTCTCTTCCTCTTCAAGTGTGTTTGTGCAACTCAAAAGAGCTCCAAGAATCATTCTCAGACACTTCTGCTTGTTTTTCCCCAACTTCCTGAGCAAAACATATCATTATTTAATTATTATGATGATAATGATTAAAGCCCACACTGAAGCCTTGCCACATCATTATGAATGTTTTTTTTTTTTTTTCTGTGTAGTAATAGATATAGGTTAGAATCATGGTATAACAAGGTTGCCTTTGATTCTACTGGTAACTACCTTGGATAGCATTCATGATAAACTAACATTAAATATGTTGTTCATTTTGAATTTTCATTATGTAAAGAGGATCCAAGTATACTAATTTTAACACATCTGAGCTTATATCCAAGTTGACAATATTTTTTCACACTGAACTTTCTAGGCAGAATTGAAGTCTCAGGCTAACCTTCTTTTTATATACATGGATGTCTGGTATTAATTCCTTCACTCTGTATTTACCAGATGCTCCAGATATGTGCCTGACAATGTGAGTAGGAATGGGAAAACAAAGAATACATATGCCCTGTGTTACATATTATTAGAATTCTAAGCAGCCTGTATTTTGGAACACCCAAATATATGTTCTAGTTTCAGCATTTTGAAGATTATTCACATTTTGAAGGAGATCAATCACAAAATTGCACTTAATTTTTGTTTTTATTAACATGACTGTACTTCATTAAAAAGTTGATTTTAGAGCTGAATGTAAGCAAAGTAATGTTACTGACCAGTATTTTTATGATTCTGGATTTTACCCAAAGCAGGCATATTTCAGTTTAATACAATGTTTGAAGAATTATATTAAGGTTTTGCTTAAAAAGGCTTTCATGGATTTTTATTGTAATACCTGTTACTATGCAAATATAAAACACTGACAATATTCAAATGTTCAACTAGGGGATTAACATATATAAAATAATAAATTCTGAACAAAAATATGTCATGTAAGAAAAACCAGACACATCAGAAGCTATGAATAAAATGTGAAATAATAATATACAACAATTCATTGACAGTAATGGAAATTTTTATATGTCTACTGTGAATGAAACTTTTATGATGACATCAGAATATCTTTTCACATTTCATCTGTAAACATGCTATGAAATTAAAGTTCTATCTGAAAGCTATGCATAACTACTTAGTTTTTCAGCAGTGGAATATAGAGATTATTACTTTTTCTTAGGAAACTTCTCCAATATTATTGTTATATTACTTATTAAATAAAATAGTCTAAAATTAAAAATAAATTTCTTGAAGCCCAAGGAAACTTTTGATAGAAATGCAAAATAAACCTTGGCAAATAGAACATTTTTTTGGACAGATATAGAAATTACAAAAGAAGACTTCTCAGTATCATGAAACAGGATTACAAATGACTTATTGATACTGAGATTTGGTATAGATTAGAAACTAATACAGCTATTTTCTACTTATACGAGTTGAAAATAATTTGACCAGCTCTCTGTCCTGTTTATCTATCTTCACTTATGGAAGGAACATAAGAGAATTATCTCTGCTAATTCTATTTGCTGATAACAGTTTGTTGCATCAATAGTTGTTATAATAAATAAATAATGGTCATCAATATTTAGATAGCATATGATGTGTTGTGCTTCCTCAGGCAGTAAAAATACACAGGCAAGGAGATACATCTGCTATGTGAATCTCTGCTTCCTTTCATACCACTTCTTCTACAAGGCTTTCAAACAGTCCCTAGTAAGTGTTTTTTCAGTATGAGTGATTGAAATTTTAAGAAAATAAACCTGGAGGTTATGGGACATGTGGATGAGTACAGGGAATACCTAGGGATAAGGAAATCCTGATTCTCTTTTAATAGTGAAGACATGCAACAATGAAGATATGGCTGAGAATCCAATCAATAGGAAAGAAAAGGGAGGAATGTGTGTGTAGGCACTAGATAATAACATAAGAGGTGGAGAGAAGCAATGAATTAGAAAATTTACATTTGTTCCCTTGCCAAGTTTAAAATTTTTAAATAAAATTTTATACAAGTTTAACAAAAAGGAAAATCACTGTAAAATATCAGAAATAAGTTAAAATGTTACATTTTTCAATAGTTGAAATATGGATGTTTTTCTTCTTTTCTCTCCTTTTAATACTGAACATATGTTTTTGCAAGGGGAGAATACACTTTAAAAACTTTTCACCATGCCTCCTCATCTTTTTTCTTTGTCTTCTGAAACCAGTACACCTATGTATTTTTTCTACATCAACTGTTTAAATAATTTTTTAAAACCTAACATATTTTATGTGGAGTAAAGATATCTTGGCATTTATTTAAACATTCTTTTTGTAGCCTTAAAAATTCTTCCCATCTTTGATATTACACTTGTAATTTTGGTAGGGGAATACAAAGTATAAGAATATTTAGGTGTATTCCTAGTTCTTCAAAGCTTGCCTCATATACCTACTTTTCTACTCTATCTCTAATACTCTTTCCTTGACACATTTAATTTGTTTTTTTTTTTTTTTGTGCCCACTCAACTGAAACAACGACACCATTTACCCTTTTTTTTGGCCACAATCCCAAGGCTAAATCTCTTCTCTCCTTTCATTTTTCTTGGCCTCACTGTTGTCCTCAGTATGTTACATGATCCTCTCCTTTAAACTAAAAACAAGCTGTGTAAAAAAAATGATACTATGAATTAGCTGAAAATTTACGTTTTTCTAAACCACTGCACGGGTCAATTAAATGGCCACTATAGAAGCATTTGGAGAAGTTGGAAGAGAAAACAGGTGTTTGAAAAAAGAATTTTGAATGTAAGATTATTTAGAAAACAAACAATATTTATTTGAAAATTGATCTATCTGTATATCTGTCTAATCTTTGTTGTGTTAAACAGTCACTACCTGTGATATAATAAAAAACATCTTGATTTTGGTTTCACATCATTCCTTGAAAATATATTCATTTACTATATAGGCTGGATTTTTACTCTGTGGGTATGAAAGACACTTAAAACTGGACATTTTACCTTCTGGGTATGTCCACATTTCCATAGTGGAGTACCTTTTACTTGAGTTCCCTTGACACAGGTAAACGAATGTCTTATCTGCGTAGTCAATGCAGCTGTTTCCTTAATTCCTTGAAATTCACTATTCAACACCAGTTTCTGCTGCTTGGTCCTCTACCCCTCTAACAAGGCTTATTGTGAGGACAAAAGTTACCTTGCTCTGGCTCTCTTTCTCTTTTATGTTCACAAAATATACTCATGAGTCCTTTAACTTGACAACCTTTGGGAGAGCAAACTTATTCTATCAAAAACTGAAGCAAAATAAAACAAAATTGTCTCATGGCTCAGCCTGCAAAGCAACTAGTAAGCCTATTGGTCTCTCTGTAGATATTCAGTTGAGAGTGTCATCTTTATCATTTTCTTTACACAAATTTTTAGTGTGAAAAAAAAGAAAAGAAAAGAAAAAGAGTATTCCCTATCTACAGGGATACACATGTCAATGTGTGATGATACTTACTACTGATGTTCACTTTCTCCAGAATTAAGGTGAAGGAGGTATTTTATTTTACACATAGTAGCTTATACCACTAATCCCCCACCCCTATCTTGTCCCTCCCCATTTTTCTCTCCCCACTGGTAACCTCTAGCTTGTCTGCTACAGCTGTGAGTCTGTTTCTTTTTTCTTATGTTCACTAGTTTTTTATTTTTTAGATTCCAAGTATAAGTAATAATATACAGTATTTGTCTTTCTCTGTCTGACTTATTTCACTAAGCATAATATCCTTCAGATTTATCCATGTTGTTGCAAATGGCAAAATTTTATATTTTTTAGAACTGAGTAGTATCCCATTGTTGTGTGTATGTGTGCATGTGTGTGTGTGTGTGTGTATGTATATATATATATACTATATATATATATATATATATATATATATATATATATATCACATCTTCTTTATCCATTCATCTGTTGATGGACACAGGTTGATTCCATATCTTAGCAATTGTAAATAATGCTGTTATGAATATTGAGGTGCATGTATCTTTTCAAATTAGTGTTTTTATTTTCTTTGGATATACACTGAGGATTGGAATTGCTGGATCATACAGTAGTTCTATTTTTAGTTTTCTGAAAACGTTCATACTGTTTTCCACAGTGGCTACACAAATTTACATTCCCACTAACAGCATACAAGGGTTCCCTTTTCTCCACATCCCCACCAATACTTATTATTTATGGTCTTTTTGATGGTAGCCATTCTGACAGTTGTGAGGTGATACCTCATTGTGATTTTGATTTGCATTTCTCTTGATGATTAGCAATGTTGAGCATCTTTACATGAACCTCTTGGTCATCTGTATGTCTTTGGAAAAAATGTCAATTCAGGTCTTCTGTCCAGTTTTTAATCAGGTTATTGTTTTTTGATATTGAGCTGTATGAGCTGTTTAGATATGTTTGGATATTAACCCCTTATCAGTCATTCCATTTGCAAATATTTTCTCCCATTCAGTAGGTTGTCTTTTCATTTTGTTTCTTGTTTCCTTCACTGTTCAAAAGGTTTTAAGGCCAGTTAGGTCCCATTTTTTGCTTTTATTTCCCATGCCTGAGGAGACAAATACAAAAAAAAATATTGCTAAGATTTATGTCAAAGAGTGTACTGCTTATGTTTTCTTCTAGAAGTTTTATGGTTTCCCATTTAACATTTAGGTCTTTCTCACTGTTTTAGTTTCTAAATCAATGGGGATTATCTCTCAGGATAACTTTTAGTGTTAAATGAGAACAACAGTGGCCAAACTGTAGTACATGCTGTTATTTTGATGTTCTTATATTTTTATATTCTTATAACATAGTTATAAAAATGTGTATTGTGCTACTTTTTGATGGAATATTTTATATATTTATTAAGTTCATTTGGTTGAATGTGTCATGTAAGGCCTGTGTTTCCTTGTTGACTTTCTGTCTGGTTGATTAGTCCATCGACATAGGTGAGGGGTTAAAGTCTCTTTCTATTATTGTGTTACTCTTAGTTTCTATCTTTGTCTGTCAATATTTGCTTTATATATTAGGTTGTCCTATGTTGAGTGTGTGTGTGTGTGTGTGTATATATATATATATATATATATATATATATATATATATAATTGTTATATCTTCTTCTTGAATTGATCCTTTGATCATTATGTAATGTCCTTCTTTGCCTCTTGTAACAGTCTGTTTTAAAGTCTGTGTTTTCTGATATAAGTATTTCTACCCCAGCTTTCTTTTGATTTCCATTTGTATTGAACAACTTTCTCCATCCCTTCACTTTCAGTTCATGTGTGTCTTTAGATCTGAAGTGAGTCTCTTGGAGGCAGCATATATATGGGTCTTGTTTTTGTATCCATTCAGCCACTCTATATATTTTGATTTGAGCAGCCTATTTGCATATAATTATTGATATATACGTAATTGTTGCCACTTTGTTAACTGTGGTTGTTTTGTAGTTCTCTTTTATTCCTTTCTTCTTCTTTTGTTTTATTCTTTATGATTTGATGACAATTTTTAGTTATATGTTTGGGTTCCTTTCTCTTTTTTTGTGTATTATCTATTATAGATTTTTGGTTTTGTTTAGCATGAGTTTTATGTATAGCATTCTTTCTATATACTTTATTATTTTGTTATCTCTTAATTTCAAATGCATTTCAATAACCTCCAGTTTTTACTCTCCACCCCTCATGATTACTATTTTTGTCACCATATTTTACATCCATTTTGCATACTCCTTAATTTGTATTGTACATATAGATTATTTTACTCCTTTTGCCTTTTAAACTTCTTACTTACTTTGTACATGATTGATTTACTATCTTTTCTGTATATTTGTTTTTGCCAAAGCTCTTTTCTTTCATAATTTTCTTATTTCTGGTTGTGGCCTTTTCTTTTTCACCTAGAAAAGTCCCTTTAACATTTCTTGTAAAGCTGGTTTGGTCGTGCTAAACTCTTTTAACTTTAACTTTATTGTAAAGCTTTTGATCTATCAAATCTGAATGAGAGCATTGCCAGGTAGAGATTCTTGGTTGTAGGTTTTCTCCTTTCATCATTTAAAATAAATATATCATGCCACTGCCTTCTGGCCCACAGTGCTTCTGCTGAAAAGTCAGCTGATAACCTTATGGTATGGTAGTTCCCTTGTATGTAAATTGTTGCTTTCCCCTTGCTGCTTTTAATATTCTCTTTATCTTTAATTTTTGTCATTTTAATTACAATGTTTCTTGGTGTGGTCCCCTTTGAGGTAATCCTGTTTGGAAATCTCTGTACTTCCTGAACTTGGATGTCTGTTTCCTTTCCCAGGTTAGGAGAGTTTTCAGCTATTATATCTTCAAGTAAAATCTCTGCCACTTTGTCTTTCTCTTCTCCTTCTGGGACCCTTATAATGTAAATGTTATTTCACTTGATGTTGCCCCAGAAATCTCTGGGACTTTCCAAATTGCTTTTTAATGTTTTAAAAAGGTTTTTTTTTCTGTTCGGCTTTGGTGATTTCCACTTCACTGTCTTCCAGCTCACTTTTTGTTCTTTCATATCATTTAGTATACTGTTGTTTCCTTGTAGTATATTTTTCATTTTTGTTATTGAATTCTTCATCTCTGTTTGATTGTTCCTTATATTTTCTATCTTTTTGTTAAAAACTTCTAACTGCTTGCTCTATTTATCCATTAATCTCCCAAGTTTTTTGATCATGTTTATGATTATTACCTTGAACTCTTTCTCAGGTAGAAAGGTATCTCCACTTCACTTGGTTTTTCATCTGGAGTTTTATCTTGTTCCTTCATTGGGAACATGTTCCTTTGTTGCCTCATTTTGCCTTTTTTGCTTTTTTTATTTCTAGTTATCTAGTAGGTTGGCTATGTTTCCCAATCATGAATAAATGACCTTTTATAGGAGATCCTGTGTATTTCAGAAGCACACTTCCTTCTGCTCATGAGAGCCATATGCTTTAGAGGTGCCCTCTATATGGGCTGTGTGGGTTCTTCTATTGTAGTGGGCTGACAACTGTGGGCAGGCTGGTAGGTATGACTGGGCCTCAGTTTTGTGGGTTGCCAGGCCCTGCCTTATGTGGAGGCTGTCAGCTGATGGTTGGCAGGGCCAGGTCACGAAGAGTCTGGCTGTGGAAACCCAGTGGTCCTGGGACTTTTGCTGGCTTACTGGTAGGCAAGGTCAGGGTCCAGGGGCTCCTAGAGCCAGTGTCCATTCACTGGATCCTGGTGCTTGTGCCAGCCCACTGGCAGGCAGAGCCAGGTCATGGGGTCTGGCTGCAGTGCCCAGGGGTCCCAGAGCTGATGTCTGACTGTTGTTGTGTGGAGCTAGCTCCTGACTCAGCTGACTGAGGGACCTGTGGTGTCCTGGAGCTTGTGCTGGCATGTGGTGGATGGGGCTGGGCCTCAGCTGGTCCCAGGGTTGATGCTGGCCTGCTGGTGTGTGAGCTGGGTCCTGTCATGTCAGACTGCAGGACAGTGGTTATCCTGAGGCTGGTTTTCACCCACTGGTGGCTGAGATTGGTCCCAAGGCTAGAGAGCTTTCTGGCAGGAAGGGCCAGGGCCCAGAGGATACTAGGACTGGTGCCTGCCCACTTGTGGGTGTAGTTAGTTCCCAGGATCACTGGTTGCAAGGGTCTTGGGGGTCCTGGATCTAGTACCTGAACACTGTTGTGTGGAGCCTAGTCCTGGGCCCTCTAGTGGGCAGGCTGTATCCAGGGGTGCCTTTGGGCTCAGAGGGTCTGAAGGCAGCCTATGTGCTGGTTGGTGATGCTGTGTCTCTGATCAGTTAGATGCTTGGTATCCCAATATAGGTTCCTACAGGCTTGTGGGTGAGGGCAAGTCTGGGTCCTGAGGTTAATCTAGAGGAAGGATTCCAAAATGGTACTTACCAGCACCAGTATACACGAGATAGAATGAGCTCCCAAAAATGTCTGTTGGCAGTGTCTACATCCCAGAGTGAGCTCCAGTTGCCTCCTGCCTCTCCAGGAAATTCTCAAAGATCAGCAAGTAGGTGTGAAACAGGGTCCTTTCAAATTACTGCTTCTGCAAAGTATCTTAAAGCTGTGAGATTTTGTGTGCTCCCTTTAAGAGTGGAGTCTCTATTCCCACAGCTCTCTGGCTCTCCTGAAAGTAAGCTCTACTGGTCTTCAAAGCCAAGTGTTCTAGGAGCTTGTGTTCCTGGCACAGGATCTCCCAGATTAGGAGTCTGATGTGAGGCTCAGACCCCTCACTCCTTGAGGAGAACCTCTGTAATAATCATTATTCTCATGTTTGTGGGTCACCCACCTGGGGGTATGGGTCTTGAATATAACACAACTCAGTCCCTCCTACCCATCTCATTGTGGTTCCTTCTTTATGTCTTTAGTTGCAGAAGTTCTTTTCTGTTTTTTTAGTTATTTTGTAAATAGTTGTAATTTTGGTGTGCCCATGAGAGGAGGTGAGCTCAAGGTCTTTCTACTTTTCCATCTTGCTGGTTTTTCATTCAATATTATGACCTGCTTATAGTTACATCACCATATATATATATATATATATATATATATATATATATATATATATATATATATATACACTATTTACATTTGATATAATCACTGTTTTCTTAAGGCTTAAGTCTCACATTTTATTTTTTTCATTTTCTGTTTGTTCCTTATTTTTCATTATTGTTTTATTTCCTTTCCTCCTATATGTTACTAGGACATTTTTAAGAATACTATTTTAATTTATCCATACTATTTTCGGTATATCTCTTGTATAATATTTTATTGGTTTCTCTAGTTATTGCATTACACATAGGTAATTTATCAGAGTCTACTGGGTTAAACATTTTAAAAGTTTGAGTTTAGTGTAGAAATATTTCATTGTTTTAACTCAACAATCCTCTATAGTTTATAATATAACTGTCTTAAATATTTCCTCTACATATATTGAGAATCACATCAGAAAATATACTTCTTGTTACAACACTTAAACATATATTAGAAAACTCAAAAGGAGAAAGATAACCTTTTGTTCTTTTTATTGTTCTTTCTTCTTTTCTGATGTTCTAAGATTTATTTTACCATTCCTTTTTATTTAATTAATTTCCTTTGGACATTCTTTTAGAGTAGGTTTACTCAAGATCTGATAATGTTTTTATTTCCTTTTCGGTTTATGTCATGGCTACTGTGAATAGTGCTGTAAAAAACATGAAGTTGCAGATTCTCTTCAAAATACTGATTTAATTTCCTGCAGACATATACTCAGAAGTGAGATTACTGGATCACATGATAGTTGTTTTTAATATGTTTTGAGGAACCTTCATACTGTTTTCCAGAGTGGCTGCACAAATTTTCGTTCCAGTCAACAGTGCACAAACTTCCCTTTTCTTCAAATCTTTGCAAAGATTTGTTGTCTTTTGTCGTTTTGAAAATAGTCATTCTAAGAGGTGTGAGGTGGTATCTCATTATGGCTTTGATTTACATTTTCCCTGATGATTAGTGATATTGAACATTTTTTCATGTACATGTTTGTCTCCTTGGGAAAAAATATTTATTCAAGTTCTTTTCCATTTTTAAACAGGCTTTTTGCTATTGAATTGTATGAGTACCTTTTATATTTTGGATATTAAAATATATTTTTAAATATCAGATAGGTGAATATTCTCCCATTCTATAGGTAGGCTTTTCATTTTGCTGATTGTTTATATTGTTGTGTAGAAGCTTTTAAGTTTGATATTGTCCCATTTGTTTATTTATGATTTTGTTGCTTTCACTTTTGGTGTCATATCCTAAAACTCATTGCCAAACCCAATGTCAGGGAGGATTTCCCTATGATGTTTCCTAACAGTTTTACAATCCTTGGTCTTAAATTTAATTTGTTAATCCATTTCAAGTTAATTTTTGTGAGTAGTGTAAGCTAGGGGTCAAATTTCATTTTTTGGCATGTGAATATCCAGTTTTCACAATACCCATTTATTGAAGAGCCTATCATTTTCCTATTTAGTATTTTTGATTTCCTTGTCAATTATTAGTTGGCTGAATGTGCATGGGTATATTTCTGGGCTCTCAATTGTGTTCCATTTTCTATGCATCTTTTCTTTTTATGACAATAACATACAGTTTTGTTCACTAGAGCTTTGTAATAAAGTTTATAATTAGTAATTGTGATGCTTCCAGTTTTGTTTTTCTTTGTGAAGATTGCATTGGCTATTCTGAGTCTTTTGTATTTCCATACAAATTTTAGGATGTTTTTTCCATTTCTGTGAAAAAAGCCATTGGAATTTTGATAAGGATTGCATTGAATCTATAGATTGGTTTGGTGTGTTGTATGGACATTTTCACACTACTAATTCTTCTGATCCATGAACATGTGATATATTTCTGTTTATTTGTGTCTTCTACAATTTTTTAATATTTTTTTTGTAGTTTTCATCATACAGGTCTTTCACCTCCTTGATTAAATTTATGTCTAATGATTTTATTTTTGATGCTATTGTAAATGGGATTGTTTTCTTTATTTCTTTTTCAGATAGTTTGTTGTTAATGTATAGAAATGAAACTGATCTCTATATGATGATTTTGTATCCTGCAAGATTAATGAATTTGTTGATTAGTTCTCATAGATTTTTGGTGGGGTCTTTAGGGTTATCTGTATAAGAGAATAACATCTGCAGGGAAAATTTTACATCTTCCTTTGTTATTTGGATACTTTTTATTTTTCTTGCCTGATTGCTCTGTCTAGGACTTCCAATACTATGCTGAATAAGACTGGTGAGAGTGGGTATCCTTGTCTTGCTCTAATCTTAGTGGGAGTGTTTTCACTCTTTTACCATTGAGTATTATCTTAGATGGGTGTTTGTCGTATATAGACTATATTATGTTGAGATACATTTCTTTTATACCAATTTGTTGAGAGTTTTATCACTATACAATGCTGAATATATTTAAATGCTTTTCTTCATCCATTGAAATCATCCTATGATTTGTATTTTTTATTTTATTAATGTAGTATATAATATTTATTGATTTATTTATGTGGAACTATCCTTGCACTGCAGAGATAAATCCCACTTGATTATGGTATATGATCATTTTAATGTGCTGTTTTATTTGGTTTGCTAGTATTTTTTTAAAGAACCTGTTCATGTGTACTCATCAGGGATATTGGACAGTAGTTTTCTTGTATTGTCCATATTTGGCTTTGGCATCAGAGTAATGCTGCTCTCATAATATGAGCTTGGAAGTATTTCTGCCTCATCAATATTTTGGAAGAGTTTGAGATGATTGGTGTGAATTTTCTTTAAATATTTGGTAGAATTAACCAGTGAAAACACCTAGCCCTGGGAGTTTCTTTGTTGCAAGATTTGATTTTTTTTTTTTTTTTTTGTGATATGCGGGCCTCTCACTGTTGTGGCCTCTCCCATTGCTGAGCACAGGCTCCAGATGCGCAGGCTCAGCAGCCATGGCTCATGGACCAAGCCGCTCCGCGGCATGTTGGATCCTCCCAGACTGGGGCACGAACCCACGTCCCCTGCACTGGCAGGCGGACTCTCAACCACTGCGCCACCAGGGGAACCCCAAGATTTTGATTACTATTTCAATCTCTGTATTCATTATTGTTCTGTTCAGATTTTCTGTTTTTTCATGAATCAATCTTGGTAGATTGCATGTTTCCTGAAATTATTCATTTCTTATAGATTATGCAATTTGTTGACATCAGAT
The DNA here is from genome assembly GCF_011762595.2 of Tursiops truncatus. Classification (NCBI taxonomy): domain Eukaryota; kingdom Metazoa; phylum Chordata; class Mammalia; order Artiodactyla; family Delphinidae; genus Tursiops; species Tursiops truncatus. The sequence goes on from NC_047041.1 coordinate 35,535,994, forward strand.
TGTTCATAGTATGCTCTTATTATCCTTTCTATTTCTGTGGTATCAAACATAATGTATCATCATTTATTCCTCATTTTGTCTTCTCTCCTTTTTTATTAGTTAGTATAGTTAAGGATTTGCCAATTTTGTTTATCTTTTTTTTTTAAAAAAAATACCTCTTAGTTTCATTTATCTTTTCTGTTGTTTTTCTGGTCTCTATTTCATTTGTTTCTGCTCTGTTCTTTGTTATTTCTTTCCTTCTCCTAACTTTGGGGTAGTTTGTTCCTTTTTTCTATCTCCTTTAGGTATAAAGTTTGGTTGCTTACATATGCTTATATTTTTTTTTGTTCTTAAAAACAAGCTTTTTTTTTTTTGCTATAAATTCCCTCTTAGAACTGCTTTTGTTGCATCCAATAAGTTTTGATATATTAAGTTTCCATTTTTCTTTCTTTCAAAACATTTTATTTACCCTTTGATTTCTTCTTTGAGCCATTTATTGTTCAGGGGTTTATTGCTTAATTTCCACACATTGTAATATTTTTTTTTTTCATTTTTCTTTCCACTATTAATTTCTACTTCCTGGTTGGAAAGTACTATGCATGATTTTAGCCTTTGCTGAGACTTGTTTTGTGACATGTCATATCATCTATTCTGGAGAATGTTCTGTATGCTCCTGGGAAGAATGTGTATTCTATATGGTGGAATGTTCTGTATATATTTGTTAGGTCCATTTTGTCCAAGGTATTGTTCAAATCCAATGTTCTCTTATTGATTTTCTTTGTGGATGATCTATTTTTAAAAGTGATGCATTGAAGCCCCTCCTAGCCATGTAGTGTTGTCTATTTCTCCTTTCAGATTTGTTAGTATTTGCTTAATATTGGGTTGGCCGAAAAGTTCATTCAGGTTTTTATATAAGATATTAAGGAAAAACCCAAACAAATTTTTGGCCAACCCAGTAGTTTTAGGTGGTCCAATGTGGAGTGCATGTATTTACAAATTTTAAATACTTTTGATGAACTGACCTCTTTATAAGTATATAATGACCTTTTTTGTTTATTACTATTTTGCTTGACATAGCATAGTTACTCCTGATCTCTTTTGGTTTCCAATTGCATGGAATATATTTTTCATCCCTTCACTTTGATTCTGTGGATGTCTTTAAAGCTGAAGTAAATCTCCTACATGCAGCATATAGTTTGGTCTTGTTTTAAAATTCATTCAGCAACTCCTTTGCTTTTTGAATGGAGAATTCTATTCAATTCTCTTTCTTTGTTGAACCTCTCATTTTGTCTGTGTATTCTTTTCCTAATTTTATTTAGTAATCTGTCTGGGTTTACTTGTAGTTTATTGAAGTTCTTTAAGAGAGTTATTCTGAATTCTATGTTGGGGAGTTCATAGAATCTCCATTTTTTATGGTCAGTCATTGGAGTTTTCTTTGTGGTATCATGTTTTCTTGATTAGTCATGATCTTTGTGGTTCTGCTTTGGTGTCTGCACATTTGAGGAAGTAAGAACCTCTTCTACTCTTTACAGACTGGCTTCAGCTGCAAAGACCTTTACATGTCAGCCCAGTCTGAGGTTCTAGGTGAACCATATCATGGTTCTAGATACCATATCATGGTATCTGCAGGCAGGCTTGCTCCTGGAGTACTTGGGCAGACAGGTCTGGTTCCTGGGCCCTAGGTGGGCAGGCTTGGTTCTTATGTTCACAGGGATGGATCTAGAAACTAGGTTCACTGGTGTGGGTCCAGTTTCTTGAGTTTGATGTGATGGGTCTACAAACTCAATCTGTGTGGGCAGACCTGGATGCTGGATCCACAAGGGCCAACTAGACACTAAGTTCCACTGGTGTGGCCTGACATATGGGTCCATAGGGGCCTGTCTAATACTAGCATGTTCTGGGTTGCTGGTTTCACAGGAGTTCATCTAAGCCTGAGGCTGGGGAGTTGTCCTGACACCAATGTGAACATGGAGCTTGGGGCTACATTTGTTTGCCTAAATCTCAAACCTTGGGAGCTAGACTGGCACTGAGGCAGACCCAGAGCCTGGGTGCATGGGAGCCAGCCTTGAGGCTGGGCTGCTGCTAAAGTATTTTCACAGCCTGGGTCTATAGTAGTTGGGCTGGCACTGTGCTCATACTGGACCCTGGATTCACATATGTCCACCTGGACCCTGGGTTCTAGGGGCTGATTGGGAGCCTGGAGCCGCAGGAGTCATGGGAGCTGACCAGTACTAGATTGTGCCTAAAGTCTGGATTTGAGGGAGTCCACTGATGGCTCTGTGCCACTGTAGCCAGACTGTGCCAGAGTGGGCTGGAAGCCTGGGTTTGCAAGAGACTGCCTGGAGCATGGGGTCACAGGAGTTGCCTTGGGCCATGGAAACTGGTTGATGTTGGGGTAGGCTCAGAGCTTGGATTTGAAGGAGTCTTCAGAGAGCCACCTAGGAATGTGGGAGTTGGTCTAGGGCAGGAGCAGCCCAGCTCTTAGATCCACAGTGAAGTCAGATGCTTAGTTTCCTCTCCTTGTCTAGTGGGAAAGGTGTCTCACTCCAAACTGGGTTGCTTGGTCTTGAGAGTGGATGATGGATGTAAAATGAATCTATTTTTCCTGCTGTCCTGAGTGTTTCTTTTTTCATTTGTGTGCTTTACCCAAGTGCTGTAATCTGTCACATACAATCCTTGTTTCTTGTGAAGGTATTTTTGTGCACAGATGATTTTCAATCTGATTTTTTCTGGCTGAGGAGATGAACAATAGAAATTCCTTTGCTGTCATTTTGCTCAATTCACTGAATTTTTTATCTTTCCTTTCCATTTGGTGATTGAGCCCATCCAGTAAATTTTGTTTTTATTTTAATTTTTCAGTTTTATAATTTTCATTTATTTCTTCATATCTTCTGTTTCTTTGATGAGAATTTCTTTTTTTCCCCATTTGTGTCAATCATGTTTATAATTTTCATGGAATCTTTATGATAGCTACTTTAAAATCCTGTCACAATTCAACATCTGTGTCATCTCAGTATTGGCATCTGTTGATTATTTTTCACATTCAACTTGAGATTTTCTCTTTTGGTGGGACAAATGAGTTTTCATTGTTTCTTAGATATGGTGGGTATAATATTAAAAGACACTGGATCTTATTTAAATCTTCTGTTTTAGTAGACTTTCTCTGACACTGTACCAGTGGAAAAAAGGGTAGTATTGCCTTGTTACTTCTAGAAAGGGGTAAAAGTTCAGGTTTCCCACTAGGCATCCTTTGATGCCTTTGGTAGGGAAAGTTTACTTCATTGGTTGGATGGAGCATATATTTCAGATTCCCCACTAGACTTTCACTGACATTACCCTGGCTGTGATGGAGAGGAGTTCCTGGTTACAGGTTTCTAGGTGGCCTCCACTAACACAATGGGAAGAGAGAGGAATCGTTATCATGATGTGATAGTGAAAGTTGCATTCCCACTCTGCATCCTCTTACACAGACCTTGGGGATATGTGGTGCCTTATGATGGTTGGAGTCAGCATTCCCACTTGTTCTCCACTAACACTATGGAGGGGGTCCTTGTCACCATTGGACTGGGATGAAACCCTCAACTCCTCACTCTGTCTGTTCTGAAACCAGCCTCTGGAATAGGCTGCAAGCATGACTCATTACAGCCCAGAAAGAACAGAAGTCTAGGGTATTCATTTGGCCTTTGCTGATGGGGATGAAGATGGTACCATGGGTTCCTTTACCATGTTTGCTGAGATAAGACAGTTATTGTCTAAAATTTCTGCCTTGTTGCATTGCCTTTTTTCTGGTCTTAAGAAGAACAAGTTTTCTTGTTGCTTTTTTTGTTGTTCTTATTGGCTTTTCCAAGTTGCCACCTTCTTTAGCACCAAGTCTGGAATATGTGAGGCAAAAGGAAAATCCGGGTATAATGGTCAGTTTCATGTGCCAATGCGGCTATGCTGTAATACCCAGTTAGTTATTCAACAGAACATTAACCTAGGTGTTACTGTGTAGGGATTTTGTACATGTGATTAAAGTCTGTCATCTTTAAGTAATCTTTAAGATTACTTAAAGTGAGGAAGGTTATTGTACATAATCTTTGTGAGTTTGATTTAATCAACTAAAAGACCTTAAGAGCAAAATTGAGGCTTCCTTGAAGAAAATAAATTTTGCTGGTGGATGCAGCTTAAGCCTGTGCCTGAAAGTACTAATCTGCATTTCCCAGTGGACTGCATGACAGCTTTTGAACTTGCCTTGCCAACCTCCTTAATCATATAGGCCATTTCCCTGCAATAAATATTTTCATACCAGGAAGTGATGTGCTGTTGTAACAAATGCCTAAAATATTGAAGTAGTTTATAATTGGATAATAGGTAGAGGCTGGAAACATTTTAGGAAGCATGATAGAAAAAGCCTAGATTCCCTTGAACAGATTGTTGGAAGAAATATGAATATTAAATACTGCCAGTGAGGACTCAGGAGGAAGTAAGGAGCATGATAGAGAAAGCCTGTATTGTCTTAGAGAATATATGCATCATCATAAGCAGAATGTTCATAGAAATATTAATGTTGAAGTTTCTTCTAGTAAGAACTCCAAAGGAAATGAGGAACATGTTGTGGAAAATAGAGGAAAGGAGGTTATTTCTGTATAATGGAGAAAACTTAGCTGAACTGAGTACTATGTTTATGTGGAAGCAGATTTTGTAAGTAATGAACTTGGATATTTAGCTGAAGAAATTTCCAAAAAAGTTGTTCAACATTGACGTTCTAACATCCAGTACCTTATTTGAAGACAGGGTCTTTACAGAGTTAATAAAATTAACATGAGGTCATTAGGATGGCCCCTGCCCTAATATAACTGGTGCCCTTATAAGAGAGGGAAACTTGGACCCAGGCACACACACAAAGAGAAGGCCATGTAAACATGTTAAATGGTTATCTACAAGACAAAGAGAAGCCTGGAATAGATCCTTCCCTCCTTAGGAGTAACCAGCCCTTTTAACACCTTGACTTTGGACATTTAGCTTCTAGTATTGTGAGACAGCAAATTGTTGTTTAAGCCATATGGTGTGTGGTACGTTGTTATGGCAGCCCTAGAAAACTAATATATATACTGAACAAATTTTCAAAGTGAATGGATGGAGAAAGGGATATGTTAATTTGATTACTTCTCTCAGAAAATCTGGTCCTCCCAATCAGTGTGTCAGAGATATCTTATTCTTCCAACCTTGTTGCCTTTCCTTCAGACTAGCATTTCGCTGGGGGTTGATAATCTTACTATTTAAATTTTGTTGCACCTGGGAGACAGTATAGATCCAAGCAGGCCTTAGAGTCATATTGCCGGGGCTTGCATCCTGGCTCTCCCACCTATTATTTGAGGGTGTCCTTTGGCAAGTTATTTACTGCTTTGTGCATCAGTTTCCGTATCTTTTAAATGTGTATAGTAATGATCTCACTTCTAATATTATAGTGAGAATTACATGAGGTAATCTCAATTAAATAAATGCTAAGCATAGTTTTCTTTTTCTTTTTTTTTTTTTTGCCTCATTTTTTTGATCTTTATTCTACTCTTCTGGAAAAGATTCAAATCTACTTCTGCAGCTCTTTCACCTGGTGAACAGTAGAGTATAGTGATGAAGAGCATGGACCTTGGAGATGAGCCAGGGCTTAAATGCAGGCTTTGCTCCTCACTTGGTTTATGATCAAGGGTAAATTACTGAATGTGAGAGTTTCTGTGGAAATTAGATAAAAACAATGATTATAAACTACTAAGCCTTTGCTTGGTACATAGTACATATTCACTATTAGTAAATATTATGTGCACCTCCCCAGTTTTGCTCCATAGTCAGCTATTTCTTGTGATTCATCATATCATCATATACAGAGATAGGGTCAGCTCTTTGCACTGACTTTATTTTTTACATCCTCCCTTCCATTCTGGCTCATTTAATTCAGGCTTTTCAAAATTTCACGATGAGGAATCATTTCCCTTCCTATTTGTCTGCCCCACTTTTTCACTGCATCACAAATGAACCACAAGTTCTTAGCTTTCAACCACCTATCTCTGTTCATATCTGCTTCTCTGTCTCCAGAATCCCATAAGTTCCTGACATGATATCATGTCAGAAGTATGCATGCTTTTTTATAGATTTGTTTTCTCTTGATTTCCTTCTCCAATTTTTTTTCTTCATTAATTTTCATGCCATTGAATTTTTGAATAGCCTCCTATTTATCAATCATTTGACGACTTTCCTATTCCAAGAACAGTTTGAATAGATTTCTCTCAGAAGTACTTTTTAGGAACATTACATGGATGGATTTAGAAACTTTTGTTTCCTCAATCATGCTTTATGTCACCCTTCTTAATATTTAGTACTTCATGGTTTAAATTCAATTTTAAAATATATTTCATAGTTAGATGTTTTTATGGGCTGAGTTGTGTTTCCCCTCTAAATTCACATATTGAAATCCTAATCTCCAGTACCTCAGAATATGATTGCATTTGGAGATAGGGCCTTTAAGGAGGGAATTATTGTAAAATGAATCATATGGATGGGCCTTACTCTAATATGACTGATGTCCTTATAAGAAGAGGAGGTTATAACCCAGACACGAACATAGGAAAGCCCATGTGAAGACAGAGAGAAGGTTATCTACAAGCCAAGAAAAGCAATCTCAGAAGGAAACACTGATGATTCTTTGATCTTGAACTTCAACCCTCTGGAATTGTGAGAAAATAAATTTTGATTGTTTAAGCCACTCAATCTCTGGTATATGTTATGGAAACCCTAGCAAACCGATACACTTTTTTTTATGAATTTACACAAAATAAATGATTCTTTTTTGTAGAGAAAATCTTACCTTTGTAGAATGATGATAATTATTATCTACCCCCAATCAGTAAGCAATGCAGTTTGTTCCATGAAAAAGCAAATTTATAAAGCACAGAATATTATCAATTGTTGCTATTCTCAATTCCATTTGCATTTGTGTTAGATGAAATCTTCTGGATTCAAGATTCCCTCCTTAAACTATGGAGCTCTTCTGACTGTTAATTGAAGACCAGCCCCCAAATGACAAAATTTGAATTGATGAGTACAGTTAATGTTGAAGTAAATAAAATGAAACAGTTTAATAGGATCTTTTGGAAACATTTTCAAAAATGTAAACAATATTGTATAAGCAGTTCTGAATTACCCAATAATTAGATAAAACCTGTCAAAGATGAAACACTAATAAAAAATTGGAATTGATAAAATATATAGAAATATGCAACCACAAAATTTAGAAAGTATTTTAGAAAAGTGGACAATGATAGTTCTTCAGTGTTTAGCTTTTGTTGAAAATCCTGGTCTAGTCCTGGGTGCAAATTATCTGTTATAGTATACGAAAAACAAACGTTTTTCAGGCTTTGTTTTTGTTTTTTGTTTGTTTGTTGCAAAACCTGGGATCATGTTCCAAGAAAAGTAACCACCCTATCAGTAGGCTTTCCTTCTAGCTTTGTTCTTATTTCTATCTAGCCTTATAACTTCAAGAAGTCTTTCCTTTTTCCAAACTATTATTTTGTAATTATCATAATTGTAAAAAATAATTTAGTTACACTACAAATCTAGCATGTGATCATGAGATGTTCCCTATGTAAGCCTCTAATAGTTCTCACTGCTCATAAACTTCCTTCTAACTCTGCTGGGCTTCACTTGAAGCAAGCTCAACACCAAGGTTTTCTTCTCCTCTGGGTGATTCTAAAGCAAGTAATCTGTAGACCCACCAAGAAAAAACAAATAAAATCTTAGTCTTCTTGCTCTGTTTCTTCCTTATATGTTTTTGTTTCTAATCCTTGTTTCACTTTACTTATTCTCAGAACAAAACCATTGATAATGATTGGATTTCCCATTCCAAGTGAAGCGCCTTTGACTTTGCTGATATTATTTCCTCTGTGTTCAACTTTCTGTACTCCCTTCCTGTGTTTAATTTCTAGTTACCTTATTTTTATAAGTAAACAAAAATACCAAACATATGACCATTTTACATGACCTCTCTTCTACAAACACCCACTGTGAGGTTAGGGAACTGTCTTCTTCATTTTCTTTATTTACAACTTTTGTAACTTTTATCATGTGATCCTGCAAATACCTGTTTACTTAACTGTCTCACTTACCAGACCTTTAGCTTCTTGAAGATAGTGACTATAGTTGGTTGTTTGTTTTTTACTGGGTAGTATAACACATTTACATAGTGGGCACTTAATATATGTTCACTGAAATAAACTAGAACATCATAAACAGACATTCTACCACATTTCTAAACTATATTTTTATTATATATATAATATAGTATTACACCATAATAACAAAAATCTCTTAATTCACTACAGAATATCAATGATCTTATAAGACAAGATTTCATATTTTCAAATATACATTCAGTTTACTCAAATGTAGGTATTTATAGAGTGAAAGTTGGCAGGAGTTTAATAGAAAATAGCCAAAACTTGGCAGTTTGTGGCATGGAGCTTAGAAGAAACTGTTTCTTGTTTGGACAAACATAGAGAATTTAGGTCACTAGACTATCCTTACATAGATTGAAACTGGGCCAGGTTATAGGCTAACCATCCTGCTCTCTAGCAAAATGTGCCCTGGGATGCTTAATGACCACAGATGATCAGGACTTCAGCTTTATGTCTCATCCAATAAGATCTCTTATCTCTCAAGACACTAAAATGAAGGATGAGTCATAAGGAAATCAATAGTGTTGTATTCAAACAAGGCTCTTTAGACCAAAACACATTCCATTTTCTCATTAGTCATGGAGCCAAAGAGGAAAGGGAGGAGGATCTGCATTCATTTCAAATTGCACGCAGATGGACCTCTTGGTTCCCACTGCCTAGTGAAGGCTCCAAAGTGCACACAATTAAATGTATTTTATTAAAACTAACTTTAAAAATGCATGTTGTTTTCTCCCATTTATCCAATAATTGATTAATTACAGCCTGCTTTATTTCTCTCAGTGTCATTTTCTAGTTTCATTTGTCCTTTACACTTTTGAAATTTGATTGGCTTTGGGAATTGTGTTTTAACTGAATTTTTAAAAGATTTGAAGATATTTGATTTCCTTTAAAAGAACATAATGTATCAATTTTCTAAAGTCATTAGTTGGTATGTATGGATTTATTACTTCCCATTTTTTATGTTTTCCAACACAAGGCAGAGGTCATATAACTGGAAAGGCAAGATGGTTGTTTCTAACACCTTAGGAATTTGTTCATATTCTACTTCAATGTTATGAAATAGAAATATAACGTGAGTCACATATATAATTTTAAATTTTCTAGTAGCCATATTAAAGAGAATAAAATAAACAATGAAATTAATTTTAGTACTGTATCTTATTTAACCTAGTGTGAAATAAAATTCTTATTTTATGGCAAGACAAGAACACTTAAACATAAAAAAATTCTTCTCTGCCCTTTGGCTTCCTCTCCCCGCCACTACTATGCATTGTGTATCTGCATTATACATCTACCAAACCTCCCTCATTGGCAGAAATATCTACTCAACCATACAGAACAACTTGTTCCTAGCATCAACAAGACAACTCCTTAGGAGAAAACGTTGCTTCTTAATCTTGTAAGGGGCCACAATGACACTTAGGTCTGGATTGTGAATAATATGTCATTTAATGTAAAGCCGGCCCTGTGTCTCAAAAAACTTATATAACTGTGCCTTGACTTCTAACTGGTGGAACAGTTCTCAGAACTTTCAGTGATATTACTCACGGGTTATAATCCTCAAATTTGGTGCAAATAAAATTTTCCATTTCTTTCTTCAATCGACTGTTTAATTTTTTATCACATGGTGACATTAGTATTGTACATCCAGAATGTTAACATTTCAACATGCAATCAATATAAATATTATCAATGAGTTATTTTACTTTTTTTCTTAGTAATAAGTGTTTGAAATCTGGTGTGTATTTTACCCTTAGAGCACATTTAAATTTACACTAGCTTCACTTAAAGTGTTTAAGTGGCTACCATAGTGAACATCATGGCTCTACTTGATCTAACTATAACACCACAATAATAATAAATCCCTTTGGAAGTTGCATCATTGCATTTCACCATGTCCAAATATTAAAATCTCTTGAATATTACTCTCTCCCTCCATCACTACCACCACCAAAACAAATACAAAAAAAAGTGTGATTTATTTTACTTCAAAATGTTTGCAGATTGTCCAGGATGTTGTAGCTTTATGATCCTGCTTAGAGAGCAATTAACATTTGAATTAAGCCACATGAAGATAAAAACAGACGATTACCCATTTTAACAGCTGCTAAGTGGTGGTAATTGCTGGCTGTAGACCACAAGCTGAGGAATTTTCTGTGTATTATACAAACAGAACAAAATAAAATAGAAGTTTAAAAAAAGTATTATCCCCATTATAATAAGGTACAGTATCTGGGAATATAATGTATCCTTTTAACCTCTGACATTTATGAAATTGATCATGAACAGATAATATTTATGAGAGAAATTATATATATATATATAAACAATCATATATATATGATTGCTCATCTTCATTTTCAAGTAGTAAATACTCAAAACATTCATACATACAGTTAGAAATGCTCTAAACATTTCATAATTTATAAAACTGTCAGTGGATAAAGGTCTTGATATTTAAATTAATTAAGAAGAGATGTGGTTAAATGTTAGTTGCAGGAAGGTGGGAAATATAAAGCATAGTTAAATTAATTCTGTTAAGAGCTGTTTAAAGAAGTAGAATTTATTAGATAATTAGACTGTGCTGACTGAGCTAAGTTCTATCAATATTTATTGACATTTCAGCTTCTGGTTTTAGTTCCTGAAATGATGACTAAAATAAAATTATTGGCTTCCATTTCCAATCAGTGGGATTGTGAAACAATAAATTGATCACATGGAGAAATTAAAAGTGTTTGGTTATATAAAATAGTAAACATGATCAGTATAGTTTATTCTTATTAATGTGTATTGTTAAAATGAAGATATTGATTTGATATAGAATATTTCATGGTCTAGTTTAGGATATAAATTGACATTATTATTTTGGCAAAAGCTACTCACAGAGTCCCCTTGATTTCTTATTCTGTACAACCATCTGTTGATCAGTTTGGCTTTAGGGCATGAGTTTCGTAGTCCTATAATGTGACATGTATATTTTCAGTGGAGGTTATTGTGTTGCTACATTTGCCACCTGATGCATGTTGTAATTTTATCTTTTACTACTAGGTCATTTCCCAAATCTAGCCAGGCTTTAACTATTATCAATTGGTCTCAATATTCCCCTCAACTTGATGAAATCTTCGACATGCTTGCTTCTTCCCTACTATTGGCCCCTGACCACACACACTTTTCATAGAGCATTTCCTTTAGAGCAATTATAAATTCTTTCTCTGTCCCTTTGAGATGGAAATCTCCCAACCTCTTCCAGTGTTATAACCCAGACATGTCTTTCTCAAGGATTGGGGCCCATTTTTTTGAAACATAACATCAAGAAAGACAGGATTTCTATATACCAGTCTTTGTGAGATGACTGATGGCTGACTTGATAAGCACCAATTAGCAAACACAGGTGGACTAATTATACTGACCAACCTCTCCCTTAATCTCCTCCAGTACTTTTCCACTAATTTATCCCAGTGCTTCAAAACTAATCTGCCTTTTTTTTCAATGGACTTGGAGTTGAGTTCAATCTCTCTCCCCTACCTACCACAATAGTCTTAATTCCTAATGTAATAGTCTTGAATAAAATTTTCCTTCCTCTTTAATTTCATCGTGTTTGACTCTGGTGCAACTTTTCTTTGACTCTTTCAAAAGCCCCATATCTGGGCATAGAAAAAGAGGGTCTTGCAAATTTACTTTATATAATTAAGTCTTACACTTATGACATTCTAAAATTATCTGCACTTAATCTAGTACTGATCTCCGGTGGCCTCAGCCTGCAGCAGCTTGAAGCAGGGTTTCAGTTCCCAGCCAGTGACTGAGGTCATGTCCTGGCGGTGAGAGCACCGAATCCTAGCCACTAAACCAGTGGTCAGTGACAAGCCCCTCGCCCTATGGCTTTGCAGAAAAAGAATTCCCACAAAGACAGAAAGTAGTGAAAGAAGTACAGTATTTATTAAGGGAAAGAAAGAGTACAGTATGTGTGGATAGACACACGGGAGGGCTCAGAGATAGAGTCACGCCCTCATGGCAGTTTGAATCACTTTTATGGGGCATTTCTTCCATGTTTCCTTTGACCAATCATTTTGATTTGCCTGGTTCAGAGTCCATATTTAGTGTATCTCAGGATTTTCCCATGTGTGCCTGATGGATTAGCCAAGATGGATTCTACCAAAGAGGCCTATGGGTAAGTGAGCATCAGTAGGCATCATTCCCCTTTTTACCTACAAGGAGTCTTTCTGCACATGTGTAGTTGGGGAGGTCTCCTGACTTTGAGAATGAGGAATATGTGGTCTCTTATATTCTATCTGGGCAGGGCTCAGCCTCCTCTCTCAATTGTCCTGTTATTCCTGTCTTGGGGTATAGGTGCACAAAGAACGAACACAAACTGTTTGCCCTGGTGGCCCATCTGTCTCCTGCCTCAGTACTACACAGCTCACAAAGATGTTTTATATGGAATTATTGGAGCATGGAGAAAGGTATGGAAAGAAATATCATCTGGTTGCCTTGGTTACATCAGAGAAGTAGAGATGCTGAATGTGAAAGGAGACAGGTGGAGTTTAATTCCTTTTATGCCTTCCTTTGTATTCTTTTGTATCTTAAATTTTTGGTAATCTTATAATTAAAACGTATATACTAGGGTAAAAAAAGTCCAAAACAAGAAGAAAAAAGCAAATTTTCAAACAAATATCACTGTGGCTGATGATTTCTTAGGATAAATAATCTTTATTTATAAATTATAGATTTTAAAATGTATTTAGAAAGGAATTTTGAAAGTATGTATTTGGGGGGAAATATAATTAAAAATAAAATGTCCTACAAACCCAGACATTTGTGCAAAGGTAGAGGAGAAAGAAAACAATTTTATTATTGAATACATTAAGCTAGAATGTAATGTGCATCAATTGCAGCCTACTAAAAGATTGCAAAGACAGAAAGAAATCTCAAGTGTATACATAACCAAGCAGATGCAGCCATTAGGTGTATGTTCTCAACATAAAGAATAGCTAGTTCTCAGATAAGAGCACTTGACACTACTATTTGTCAAAGATAATTTATCCTCCACTAACTTGATAATTGAGTTGACCATCTGTCCAAGTCAATTGGTTTTATACAAAGGAAAAATAAACTTCTGATATCTTTATGAAAGGAGGTAGTTTTACAAACTAGAATCAAAGCCTGCTGAAGTTAGACTTTTACTCTTCAACAGAAACTGGGAAATAGGAGCACTATCTTCCCTGCGTGTTTATATTCCAAATAGATAGTTTTCAGGTCCTTGAGAAAGACATTCTTATATCAGAAAGCTGGCAAAAGGACTTAGCTTTTAGAAAAATGTACATATATTTCAAAGAGACAGAGAAAGAACTTACAAGTTTTCAAAAGTAAATATTCTTATAAAAGGAGAACAGTAAAATTCCTTTCCTTGATTTTCACCAAGGAAATTGTCTCTTGTTTTTAATTTGTATTTGCTCTGGCAGTTTATTTTTCTTGAATGAAATAAACAAAAGAAAAATACCTTAAGAAAGCTTGAGAGTCATCTATTTACTAATTGAAGGCATAGTCAACAGAATGATCATTACCTGCTTGGCGCTTAAGTATATATACAAAGGATCAGTGTTATGGAACAAATGGTTTTGTCCCCGCCAAAATTCATGTAGTGAAGCCCTAACCCTCAATGTGATGGCAGAAGGAGCTGGGACCTTTGGGAAGTAATTAGGATGGAGCCCTCATGAATGGTATTTGTACCCTTATAAGAGACCTGAGAGAGCTTATTTACTCTCTTCCTATCTTCCACATGAGAAGGACCCTCACCAGACACTGAATCAGCTGGCACTCTGATCTCAAACTTCCCAGACTCCAAAGCAGTGAGAAATAAATTTCTGTTGTTTAATCTACCCAATATATGGTATCTTTTATAACAGCCCAAACTGAAGAATACAAGCAAGTCATTGAGGCAGTGCTCTACTAATCTATGTATTTTCAGTTTAAGTAATATAGTTTTTTATTTCCCTACTTATTCTATAGTATTTGTTAAGAGATTTTCTAGAAAATAAAACATATATCTATAAGGAAGAAAATAAAAATAATTTTGATCAAACATTGTTAACATTTTTGGTAAATTTTCCAGTAGTATTTTGTACTTATACATTTAAATATAACTGAAATCATAGTGTGTGTATGTAGTTAAACTTTTGAATTTAGTGTTATATGTGTTTTGACTGTGCAATTAACTTTAAAATTCATCAGTATAGATAATGTATTATATTTTCCAAGCTATGCTCTAGGGGCTGTTATTTTCTTAGTTAGTAATTCACACTCCAAGAGGAGTCAACTAGCATTTATCAGAGATACCACACTACAGAGGCTGCTGCAGTGAGTAATCTAGCTATCTCTATGCCCTATCTGTACCAGCTGCTTTATACAAGATATGTTAGAACTAGGTTTTTATTGGTGAAATTAGATAATTGCCAAAATGAATGTTAGAAATGGTTTCGAAGATGAATGGATTATCTAGAATATTGTAGAGACCCTTCCCCAACTTTGCATTAGCATGGTATAAAAATATAGGGAGCACCTTAAAATGTAATGCTGGGAAGGCTCCTTAGGCTTGATCCCTAACTGGTCAATATTCTCATCCTTTTTCTGATTACATGGCCCTGATAGAGGATGGGATAAATGCTGTAACTGGAATATGGTCACATTTGTCTCAGGTGAACCTTTAATAGAGGATGTTTTGAGAATTCTGAAAAAGGTAGAGAGATTATAGAACATTTAGTGTCACTGTATTTTATTAAATGCTTACTTAAAATAAGTCAGCATGTGTGGTAGGAATTGCTGTCATTGTAACATTTTTGTGGGATAATTCTGAAGGAGCAGCTAACCCTCACCCAGGACTACTGTTGACTATTAACAATGCCAAAATAACTTACAGTTGTCTAAGATAAATTCATGTATGCCAGTTTCAAATATAAATATCTCTCTTACTGCATTTCTTTATAAACATTATTTTATTAAATGAATCTTAAAGACATACTACAGTTTATCTAATCAGGATCAACTGATAGGCATGTGCATGAGAAACAATGTAGTAAAAACCATCTTTGTTCTTGAATTTCTAATAATTTTATTGTGATATAATGCCAAAAGTAATATTACTTCTTCAAAACATATGATTATAGCTCTTTATCTACTGTCAAGTTGTTTTCCAGAAAATAAATGCTAGTTTATAATTCCTTTATTTCTCTGAAAGTTACCTCCATTTTCTCTAAAACATCTTTTATTTTGAATGTAATCAGAAAGAAAAGAAGTTAAGCTTCCTGACATTTCAAGACAAGCTCTCTTTACTAACCATCTTTTTCTTCTATTTTCATTCTCAGTGCATATTGCACACCTACGGATAAGCAGTAACCTATGTGGAAAGAGGGGATTAGGGGCTTCTTTTTAATCACTGGTGTGATGATCAGTGGATAAATTCTTATTCTTTCACTCAAGAAAAACTCAAACAAACACCTAGAATATTTTAGCTATGTGAAAAGGGCAATAGCTAAAGGAAAATATCAGGGTATTAAATTCACAGAAGCCAAGTTATCAATCATATCCAAAGGAAGTGATGAACAGAACACACTAAAGGGGAAGAGACTACACCAAAGACTGTTACTTAACCCAAGTTGGAAGACGTGGAAGAGATATCCCTGCATGTTTTATAAATAATATTGTAGTTTATTCTCTTTAGGAAAATTTAAGACATTATAGCCAATGAAATATTAAGAAGATTTATTAGTGATCATGGCTGGTGGGAATTAGAGGCAAAAATATGAGAGGTCTGTCCAGATAAGAGGTTTGTTTCTCTGTGTGTGTGTGTGTGTGTGTGTGTGTTTTTCTGTGTGTGTGTGTGTGAGTGTGTGTGTGTGTGTGTTGGTATTTGTGCTTATTTGGGGTGTCCTCTCTGTGAATTACAACAGTATTTGATCATACTTTCTCTGGCATGAATAATAAATTCATGAATATATCCCTAAATGGTTAATAGAGAACTGGGGGTGGGAGCTGAGTATGAAGAGTAGAGTTTAACTCCTTTTATGTCATTTGTACCTCTTTACATCTTACAATTTGTATTTGTTAATCTTGTAATTAAAAAAATATATAAACCAGAAAATATTAAGCTGGTAACTACATAGTAACTAAAATAATTACATAAGTACATAAAAAGAAATTAAAATATTGAATAAATGGAACTTTCTAATAATTTTTTTTTAGCTGAGTTTATTTATTTTGTGATGACTATCAAGTGTGGGGTATTTAGACTCTCTTTGGTGATCAGAGTAAAATCATACCATAAATATCTTAAAACAGAGCTGGTGACTTCTGGTGAGTTATAGTTGCTGAGTTTTGTTGTTTTGTTTGTTTGTTTGTTTTACAAAAGAATAACTATTAAGATTAAGAAAGATAAAGTCTGAACCAGTTAAGAAAGGTAAAGGGCTGAACTATTATCAATTACTTTTATTAAAAAGTAGATGATCAAACTGAATTTTTCAAACTCCCAGCACATGAGTTGATAATCAATACCTAGAAAATTTATCTGTGTGATATAAGTTCTTCACGGCCTTCTTATTCTTATATGTTAAATCAATTTTACTTTTTAAATTTCATTTTATACCTAGGATATGTAGTCTCTGATTCTGAAGAAATTCATGGAAACTGAGTAAATAAGTAATAACATTGCATCACCATTTCCCAAAATGCAATACTGCCAATTCTTTCCATTTTTGAACTTAATGTATAGTCTGAAAGACTTGTTCAAATATGCAAACATTTGAAGAATGAAAACAATAGACAAGAATAAGAGGGCTTCCCTGGTGGCACAGTGGTTGAGAGTCTGCCTGCCGATGCAGGGGACGCGGGTTCATGCCCCGGTCCGGGAAGATCACACATGCTGCAGAGCGGCTAGGCCCATGAGCCATGGCCGCTGAGCCTGCACGTCCGGAGCCTGTGCTCCGCAACGGGAGAGGCCACAACAGTGAGAGGCCCGCGTACTGGAAAAAAAAAAAAAAAAAAAAAAAAGAATAAGAGGAGGAGCTCATTTGTATGTAAATGACTTTCTAAAGAAGTAATAGAGCATGTATTTCTCCATGTTATAAAAAAATTCAATACCCTGAAAAATAGTCTTGTTATAAGAAATTAAGGAAAGGAAAACACAATATCTTAATGAGTGAAGCAATTGTCTATCTGATATGCATGAAAATTTTTCTGAGAACCAAATGCAACCACTCAGACTAACAAGAAGTAATCTGATCAAAGCCCTATCATATGCAGAATATTCTGAGCTATCATTTTCCCTTCAAGCAACTATCAAAGTAATGTTAAATGAGCATATTTTAAAAGCCAGACTTATAAACCATGGCCTATATTATCATTATTTATTAGTAAAATATGTCTCCAAAATGGTATAACCCTTTTGCACTGAAACAGAGTGAAAATGCTTAAAGAAATTTTTAAAAGACATTTTTATATAAATAAATAAGTTCTTTAGCTAGAAGATGACTAGTTATAGAACTCTGAAACTTAAGTTTTAAACCTAATGTTAGGATGAATGTCATATCATATATCTATATAACTAGAGAAAAAATTTTAACATTTTGAAATTCAACCTGATGCAATCACAAAGAAAACCCTGAGATACATTTGGAGTCATTGTACTAAAGAAACAAAGTCATATAAATGTAAAGCAATTAGGTTAATTATATCTTAGAAAGAATCATAAATAATTCTTTGAGAATCCTAATATATTTTAAATACTGCTAAATGATGAAAGTTTCAAATGTCAAGTGATAAAAACTAACTATGAAACATATGGCATTATTATTCATTTTCAAAAAAATACTTAGTTAATTTTGCACTCATATGCATCTCACACACAGACCTCAACATCTCGCATGCCTTTGATGTACCTGGAAATTAATGATATTTGTAGGAAATTATTTCACTACAAGAGCACATCCCATTCCTTGCAAAGCCTTATTACCTAGAAAAATTCCACAACTTTAAGCATAAATACCTTAATAAGGGACAAACAAACCTAAAACATCAGGATACCAAAAAAGGAACAACCATTCTAACAAGCATCTAATGCTTGTCTAATTAGAATCACAGATACAGAACAAAATGAATTAGTGTCTTTGAAATTATGATAGGAAAAACATTTGATCCTTTAATTTGATGCTCAAGTTATTGGTGAAGTGTACGAGTAAAAAGGATACTCTCAAGTTTAATACTTATGAGCTTATTAAATTACTCAAGAATGTACACCAACCATAAAAGTACTCTTAGAAAGAGAACAAATCTCGGGTAGCTAAGTAAGATCAAAAATTGAAGGAAGCCAGAATGAAATTAAAAGAGGATGCATTAAATTTTGATAAAACTAAATTCTTTTTTGAAATACTGATTCTAATAGCATAGTATTGTACCTTTTTCTATTGATACTACAGTAAGAACATTTTTAGCACATGTTTAACATATATTTTATTGGTTTCAGTTTTAGACTAAAATCCCCAAGTGTTCCCGTATATTTAGTATTCACAAGAACTATCTGAGGATATAGTTACAAATGCAGATCCCTATTCCTCATTTCAGAGCTGCTTAATTATTTCCCTGCAGGTAGATATAGGAATCTGCATTTCAATGAGCAGACAGGGAGTTCTGTTGCATGTGGCCCATGTACCTTAGTTTAGAAATTCTGCTAACATAACAAAGAGGAGACTTAGTTAGCATTACTGAATAAAATGCATATAGTGTGAATTTTGATTATATGAAATAATGAAATAACTAACAAAACTTGGGAGACTAAAAGGCCAGTGCATGCGAAAGGAAGGATAAATAAGGTCCTCATTTTCATAGCAAAGAGTGATCAAATTCATTGTTAGAAGGAGAAGAGTTAAAACAGGCAGAAGCATATTATTTAAAGTTGTATTATTTAGTTATATTTGGTGATTACCAAAGGAAATGACAACAGTATTTAGTTCTGGAGGAGAGATAAAGGGGTTGGTGATAAAGTAATAAAATATTTACTTTCATTTTATACTTTGCATAATTTTTTTAACATCTTTATTGGAGTATTATTGCTTTACAAAGTGTGTAGGTTTCTGCTGTATAAAAAAAGTGAATAAGCTATACGTATATATATATCCCCATATCTCCTCCCTCTTGTGTCTCCCTCTCACCTACCCATCCCACTCCTCTACGTGGACACAAAGCACTGAACTGATCTCCCTGTGCTATGTGGCTGCTTCCCACTAGCTATCTCTTTTACATTTGGTAGTGTATATATGTCCATGCCACTCTCTTGCTTCATCCCAGCTTACCCTTTCCCTTCCCTGTGTCCTCAAGTCCATTCTTTATGTCTGCATCTTTATTCCTGCCCTGACCCTAGGTTCTTCAGAACTTTTTTTTTTTTTTAGATTCCATATATATGTGATAGCATATGGTATTTGTTTTTCTAGTTCTGACTTATTTTGCTCTGTATGACAGAATCTAGGTCCATCCATCTCACTACAAATAACTCAATTTCATTTATTTTTATGGCTGAGTAATATTCCATTGTATATATGTGCCACATCTTCTTTATCTATTCATCTGTCGATAGACACTTAGGTAGCTTCCATGTCCTGGTTATTGTAAATAGTGCTGCAATGAACATTGTGGTACCTGACTCTTTTTGAATTATGGTTTTCTCAGGGAATATGCCCAGTAGTGGGATTTCTGGGTCATATAGTAGTTCTATTTGTAGTTTTTTAAGGAACCTCCATACTGTTCTCCATAGTGGCTGTATCAATTTACATTCCCACCAACAGTGCAAGAGCATCCGCTTTTCTCCACACCCTCTCTAGCATTTATTGTTTGTAGATTTTTTGATGATGGCCATTCTGACTGGTATGAGGTGATATCTCACTGTAGTTTTGATTTGCATTTCTCTAATGATTAGTGATGTTGAGCATCCTTTTATGTGTTTGTTGGCAATCTGTATATCTTACTTGGAGAAATGTCTATTTAGGTCTTCCACCCATTTTTGGATTGGGTTGTTTGTGTTTTTGATATTGAGCAGCATGTGCTGCTTGTATATTTTGGAAATTAATCCTTTGTCAGTTGCTTCTTTTGCAAATATTTTCTCTCATTCTGAAGGTTGTCTTTTTGCCTTGTTTATGGTTTCCTTTGCTGTGCAAAAGCTTTGAAGTTTCATTAGGTCCCATTTGTTTATTTTTGGTTTTATTTCCATTTCTCTAGGATGTGGGTCAAAAGGATCTTGCTGTGATTTATGTCATGAAGTGTTCTGCCTATGTTTTCCTCCAAGAGTTTTATAGTGTCTGAATTTAAATTGAGGTCTTTAATCCATTTTGAGTTTATTTTTCTGTATGCTGTTAGGCAGAGTTCTAATTTCATTCTTTTACATGGACTGTCCACTTTTCCCAGCACCACTTATTGAAGAGGCTGTCTTTCCTCTATTGTACATTCTTACCTCTTTTATCAAAGATAAAGTCACAATATGTGTGTGGGTTTACCTCTGGGCTTTCTATCCTGTTCCATAGATCTGTATTTCTGTTTTTATACTTGTACCATACTATCTTGATTACTGTAGCTTTGTAATATAGTCTGAAGTCAGGGAGCCTGATTCATCCATCTCCATTTTTCTTTCTCAAGATTACTTTGGCAATTTGTGTTCTTTTGTGTTTTCATACAAATTCTGAAAAGTTTTGTTCTAGTTCTGTGAAAAATGCCATTGGTAGTTTGATAGGGATTGCATTGAATCTGTAGATTGCTTTGGGTACTATAGTCATTTTCACAATGTTGATTCTTCCAATCCAAGAATATGGTATATGTCTCCATCTGTTTGTATCATTTTAATTTCTTTCATCAGTGTCTTATAGTTTTCTGCATAGAGCAGAAAACTATACAGGTCTTCTGTCTCCTTAGATAGGTTTATTGCTAGGTATTTTATTCTTTTTGTTGCAGTCGTAAATGGATGTGTTTCATTTCTCTTTCAGATTTTTCATCATTAGTTTACAGGAATGCAAGAGATTTCTGTGCATTAATTTTGTATCCTGCTACTTTACCAAATTCATTGATTAGCCCTAGTTTTCTGTTAGCATCTTTTGGATTCTCTATATATAGTATCATGTCATCAGCAAACAGTGACAGCTTTACTTCTTGTTTTCCGATTTTATTTCTGTTTATTTCTTTCTCTCCTCTGATTGCTATGGCTAAAACTTCCAAAACTATGTTGAATAATAGTGGCGAGAGTGGGCCACCTTGTCTTGTTCTTGATCTTAGTGGAAATGGTTTCAGTTTTTCACCATTGAGAATGACGTTGGCTGTGGGTTTTTCATATATGGACTTTATTATGTTGAGGTAAGTTCCCTCTATGCCTACTTTCTTGAGGGTTTTTATCATAAATGAGTGTTGAATTCTGTTGAAAGTTAGCAGAAGGAAAGAAATCATAAAGATCAGATCAGAAATAGATGAAAAAATGAAAGAAATGATAGCAAAGATCAATAAAACTAAAAGCTTGTATTTTGAGATGATAAACAAAATTGAAAAACTATTAGCCAGACTCATCAAGAAAAAAAGGGAGAAGACTCAAATCAGTAAAGTTAGAAATGAACATGGAAAAGTAGCAACTGACACTACAGAAATACAAAGGATCCTGAGAGATTACAACAAGCAACTATATGCCAATAAAATGGACAAGCTGGAAGAATTTGACAAATTCTTAGAAAATCAAAACCTTCCATGACTGAACCAGGAAGAAATAGAAAATCTAAACAGACCAGTTACAAGCACTGAAATTGAAACTGTGATTAAAAATCTTCCAACAAACAAAAGCCCATGATGAGATGGCTTCACAGGCAAATTCTATCAAACATTTAGAGAAGAGCTAACACCTATCCTCCTCAAACTCTTCCAAAATATAGCAGAGGGAGGAACACTCCCAAATTCATTCTACGAGGCCACTCTGATACCAAAACCAGACAAATAAGTCACCAAAAAAGAAAACTACAGGCCAATATCACTGATGAACATAGATGCAAAAATCCTCAAAAAAATTACTAGCAAACAGAATCCAACAGCACATTAAAAGGATCATACACCAAGTGGGGTTTATCTCAGGAATGCAAGGATTCTTCAATATACACAAATCAACCAATGTGATACACCATATTAACAAATTGAAGGAGAAAAAACATATGATCATCTCAATAGATGCAGAAAACCTTTCATATTGCTTTTTTAAATGGGCATGTACTACTTTCTTTTAAAGTTTAAAAAAATTTAATATATTGTGCATTTCTTGCTTTCTTGAATGTTTACAAATATTAGCACATCCTTATTTAATTATTGTATTTTGCTCTAACAGTTCTGTCTTTCCTCTAGGTTGTTGCTGGGAGTTATCACTTTTGCTATTACTGTCAGTTCCTTTGGTCTCTTTGTAATTTGCTGCTTGGACTGTGCTTTATTCTGGAGAAATTAGACAAATCAAGCGTTTGAGAAGGACTTTTATACATCAGTAGTTAACCATTCTAAAGAAGTTATTAGGACACTTTTCAATAATAAAGTGCAAAAAGTTTTTGTAATAAGCTTTGTGAAATATATGCCATAAGCCTTCTTGTTGTGTTTTTGTTTGTTTTCTCCCTAACTACCTGTAGTAAAAGTCATTTGGTTCATCTCTGAGAAGATTTGGCACATCCTCCTATTGTGACAGGAATCTACTGCAGGTCCCTAAGTTTTCACTAAAGAACACTAACCCAACCTTTTCTTTTTCCAAATGAAGATATTTCTATTATATATACTGATAAATAATTACCTCTATCGGAAGTACTTAGCAATGAATTGCCATGTCCACTCTTTGATACTCATAGAACATTGTGCATTACCTGACATAGCATCCCTTTAAAGCACATGTCCAAGTAAAATTTATAATTGTCTGGTTTCTAAGAATAACTTTAATTCTGATATTAAAAAAAATACCATGGCATCCGTAAAATACATAACTGACTAGAGTTTGTAGGTAGGGGTTTCGAAAGCCTAGTATATTTTGGCAACTTGTTTGAAATAATATATTGTGTGGTACACAATTTAGGTTAACTTATGTCTTCATCTTAGATCTATCCCTTATTTTTCTACCTTTACTTTCCCTTATTCTTCATTTGTTTGTTGCTGGTGAAGGGAAAAATAGGACTTACTTTGGCATTGGATCTTTTTAGAGCAAATATTGCCTCTGCCCCTTCCAAACTGTAGGATTGTGGAAAAAAAAATATGACTTATGTAAACATTGATCTATTCATCTTTACAAAAGGGTTATTAGCAGTATCTAGTTCATAAGGTTTTTGAGAGTACTAAACGAAATAGTGTAAGTATAGCAAATAGCATATGGTCTGGCATGTAACAATTATTAGCCGTCATTGCTGTAGTAACCTTCCCTAAACTTTTTCTAGATAAGAAATCAGTCTGCTTATTTATGTATATGTGTACATATATTTTTATATACATAATATTTATATATGCATATATATAATCATATATACATATACTATTTGAACCACAGACATTTTGACCATAGCATATAGTCTCTTTACATTTTTATTTTCTATTTTATACTGATAAATCCAACATAGCGAGTTTTAAGAGAGAACCCAATAGCAGAGAATATACATTCAGGATAATTCTCACAGTTTGCTATAAATGCCTGTCTATGAACACAACCTGATGCAACCATTAAAAGTGTTTTGCAGAGAAATATAGGAAATGGAACAAATAATGGAAAATATAAGTATATTCTAATCAGTTTCTAAGAAAAAGGAAATGTGTGCCTGAAATAATATTAAACTGAAGGCTGACACATGGTATGTCAAAATGTATTCCATGTTCTCATCTGAGGTTTAAATAGCATTCTATTCTTGGAAATTCCTTTTATTTAAAGTGTCTCCTTTTCCCACGCAGTTCAGTGAAATGACTTTTCTTTTTGTGGAAGTAAAATACACTGTCTTGGAAAGCACATTCATACTATCATTTATTTTAACTAGTTGATATTATTCAAATGAAGATGAAAGTCTGCACAAAGCAAACTCCCCTTTCTGTCTTATCACTTTCCTATACATTTCTTTTCTTCCTCACTGCTTTATTTTCCTTCCCCTCTTCTCAGCTTCATGCATTTTCTAAAGCTTGCTAGGGGAATTATTGTGTGCACAGCTGTGTCTTTTAAACTACTCTCTATTTTTTTTTTCCTTCATAATTGCTCCTTTAGTCTTTGGAGAAGAAGGTAAATAGGCAAAATGAAGAGAGGGGACATTTATTTCCAATGTTAATTCCAATCCTGAAACATTTCCTGTTTATCAATTACAGACTTTTGACTAAAATCTATACTTTCTTTATTAGATAGAGAAAGGAAATAAGCAAATTCCTTCATCTACAAATATATGTTCAAAAATCAGGGTCTCAAATAAACAGGTTGCTTTGGATTTCATACTTATCCATCTACCACATACCTCATAGAAGTCATTGCACTCTGTGTGATTGGGAGAGAAAGTCCATTAGCCAGCAAAGATACAGGGTAATTAAAAAGCATCAACTCTATTGTATCCATGATGTATCTTTAATTTCTACAGTTTACTTCCTCATGCCATCGTGTCAATGGCAAAATTCCTAGATGTTAATTTATATTGTCTAGCCTTGAAATTTTTTGAGAGAAATCTGGGATCAAAGTACTGCTTGCAGACAAATAGCCAAGAGATCAAATGTGTTAGATTTTTAAAAAATGCTGTTTGTTTGCAATTATGGTTTAAAATTGTAAGCAAATGGCAAAAGGTATCATTCTAAAAATTGCTCTTAAAGGCATTTTCCTCCTGAGAACAGATGCGAATGACTTCTGTTAAAATTAAGAAAGAGGCATGATTACGAACACTGGTAGCAGAGAATTGGATTCTTCTTATATTTGGGATTTATATATTGGGATATATATTTTGGATATATATATATATTTGATATATATTTCCAGATATAGAGCTCCAATTCTGAATAAAATTGTGCACTAATGTTTAATTTTTTGTTTCATAGTCAATGAAAAGATAATTTCCATAACAACTAGAGAAAATGATATCTAAACAAGACATTTATTTAGTTTATTTTTCATTTGAATTTATTTTCATTTAGCATATACTCTACAGTTACTGTTAAAGAACACTTAAACATCTTCTTCAAATAAGGGACCTAATTAAATTTCCAAAACCTATTTTAATATTTAGTCTTTAATTTAAGTTCCACTCTTATCCCAGAATAAAACCCACATATTAACCTTGATATAAACATTTTTAAAAGTAGAATATGTGTAACAATAATACCTCACCTATTCCAAAATCAGTTATCTAGGAACCAACCCTCTTTTTGGAACTAGATTTTGATAGATGTAAAAAGAGATGTGTAGACCCACTGACAGTACTATATTTTATCTTAATAGTAAAGCATTATAGGAGGAGGCAAAAACTAGAGCCATTATTGAAGAAAATTTTGTAACTCTGTATTTTTCAATCAGTCATAGTATAATTATTAAGATGTGACAAAGAGAATCTCTTTTACTTAAAATATTTAAAAATATTTATTATTTTCATTATGCTTTTTGAAGCTACCACTGATTATAAAGTTTATAAAGACAATGATTATGCCTAAAATTCTTCCCTGTGTCTCCAATACCTAGCAGAGGATTTATGTGCTTGATTACCAGATAAAATATAGGATTCCTAGATAAATGTTCCTTTGGGACATACTTACACTAAAATATGATCTGTAGTTTATCTTAAATTTAAATTTCACTTGCTTTCTGTATTTTACTTCTTAAATTTTCAATCGTTCCTATGTGTTGAGTAAATAAAAAAATAAATATCTTTAACAAAAAAAAATAACAAAAATATTTTCTAACGCTCGGAAGATTGTACTGAAGAAGGAAGTACATATATAGTTCATTTTAGAATGATTTCCACTTATTGCAATTAATATATGAAGTGATTTGTGTCTATAAAAATAAACATTAAGCTCTCTAGAGTACAGATGAACACATTTCTCCAAAGGCAAACACTTAGGGTTTGCTGTGTATTCTCTAAAATATATTTCCACAAGATTACTAAATTGTTTGCTTTTGTTTTTTTAAAATATTATGAATAAAAACAAGAGGAACTGAGCTCCAAGAGAAGAAGGAAGCATCACTATTTCCCATTTGCTTATTATTTTTCAGCTTCTTCCTGATAATTGAATATCTGAATTCATTAGAGATTTAAATCTGTTTATTATTTCTGTGGACTCTCATTCATAATGAATGGTTTCTTTGTGTGTTGGGAAATTTTAATTATAAGCATCTCTTTACTTGAACATAATCTGCAGTATAATGAGACCTATACTGAGGAAGCTTTCCTCCTTAGTAACAGAATTGCCTTGTCTTCCCCAGGGAGCGATGTTAATCTAGGGTTATGCTCTCCTCCAAAAAAAAAATAAAAAAAAAAAATAGAAAAATAATGGGCCCTTGACTGAATGTGAGAATTTCAGGTTCAAGTCCTCTAATTTTTTTGTGCCTCAAGGCTTAGTATCAAGATCACATGCTCACATTTGTAGCCAAGACAACACAGACTTCTGAGTTTTCTTACAACTTACATCCACCTAATCTGTCTTCAATTTCTCATTCTTTTTAAAAAATTTATTTGTAAGTCCAGAATTGTATTAAAATTACATTTGTTGACTGGAGCCAGAAACTTTAGAAGCACTTGGGATATTGTAGACTATGTTTAAGTATCTCCCACTCTGAAATAGTCCCAGAAATGAGGAACCCAGTTAATGGATTGTTTTATTTAAATGAAAGTGGCAAGGTTTAGTTAGAAATAGAGGAGTTAACTACAACCTATCAAGGGGATTGGGTTTCACCACCTTATTACCCTACATAACTTTGCATCAGAAACTTCATTGATTTATAGCTAAGAATTTCCTCGAAAACATTTCCCTGTTTTCAAACGAAGGGAAACACCCTTACTTATGTTTTGTTCACCAGGATAAGATTTTTCTCTCTTTAAATTTTGTAAAGCATTTTATCTTAGGCACACTTGGGTTATTTAGTGTAATTTGTTAGTTAGGCATTGTCCTATAACCTCTATAAATTGCAAGCTATATGAAGACAAGCAGAGCCTCACTCAATTTTTTAATCTCCTGATCAAATACATAAGACACCAATTCAGGCTTTTGGAGAAAAAATTGTGACAAAAAGACCCATAAAATAAAGTTTACCATAGTAATTATTTTTATGTATACAGTTCATTTATGCTAAGTATAGTCACATTGCTGTGAAACAGTCTCCAGAATTTTTTTTTTGTTTGCAAATCTGAAACTCTATACAAATGAAACAACTCCTCTTTCCCTGAAAGATTCAAATTTGTAAGTCAACACTATGTTTAGAAGCTATTGACTCAAAGCTTAAATAAAGGACTCCCATAGGTATAATTTTTGCCAAGTATTGTAGGGGTTGTCTTTTGACTTCTTTTTTTATAAGAACTTTGGAGATTCTAATGCTTATGCTAATTTACTGACAAAGGATCAGATGGTACATATTAATTTTTGCTTTTTTAATCTAAGAGTGCTAATCTTTTTTTTTTCCTTTAGGTTAATTATTAGATGACTCTTGGTCAAGGCAAAAAGTTGAAATATTCACCTTGGGGAGGTAAAGGTATAAAACACTCAGATTAAGGTATCTCTCCTATCCATTTTGTCTATTAATTACAATTTCCAGAGAAAATTTTGTGATTATCCTCTTGATACTGTAAGAAAAAAATAACATGTTTTTATGAAAATACAAAAAAGCTCATTCTCCTAAAATGTATCCAAAGCCTTGATATGTCATGACTTTATATGAATTAGAGCTGTTGTTGAGTCCTCCAGATGTCAGTAATTCTAAGTTATCATTTTAAACTGTTTGGAGGATTGCAGTCATGAAAACAATTAATTTAGCAAGGTTGAATGTCTGAAGGGTCATAAACTCTTCTAGTATTAATGCATTTACAACAGAGAAATTGTTTTTTTTTCTTTCTTCCTTCTTTCCTTTTCTATTTTCCATCTTATTTTTCTTCCTTTCTTCTCTTTATTCCATCATTCTTCCTCTTTCCTTCTATCCTCTATTTTTCAGAATTGTGTAAGGGAACAAAAAACAACTAAAATTTTATGGCAAATCAATCCCTTGAAAATTGAAGAAAGTTTTACTATCTGAAAGGCAATGTTTTCAATTAAATTTGATATTTAAATGTTCATTTATTGCTTTCAAAAGTCTCCTGGGGATTTAGAGAGGAAGAATCATGTGAGAGGCAGGGCCATATGATGGGCTCAGTTCCCATCTGAGTAACAGTTCCGACTCAGTTCCCATCTGAGTAACAGTTCCGACTCCTCACTAAGTCCCCATGAGACATCAGGAAATGCGCAATTGTAAGAGAAACTCCAAGTCTTACTGGACACTTTCTGTGCCAAAATCAGTAAAGATGGAGACATGAAAATCACTGAGGACCCTCTGCTTTCAAGTAGCTTAAAGTTACATTGGAAGATACAGGAAAACATAGAAACCAGTGAAAGTATATGCTAGATACAGAACACATATGCAAAGTGCTATAGTTCAAAATAATATGAAATGTAATGTGAGTTAGAGGTAGAAAATAAGAGGGAAACATATTTAAGACTGAGCTTTGAAGAACAGATACAGTATTTGTAGGTGAATACTTATGTATAGAAATTTCTAGGTGGAATAGCATGAGAAAAAAAAAAAAGTTTTAAAGAAAGTTCCATAACAAGGGAAAGTAGAATTATTTAAACAGTATAGTAGGTATTTGGTTGAATATTTAACTTTCCTTCACTCTTTTTGTGTGTAGACTAAATTTTATTAGCATCTGCCTCACAGGATTTTATGATAATTAAGTGAGGTAATAAATGGAAGGCACTTAGTAAAATATATGGAACATAGTGATTGCTAAAATAATTAGTAAACTTATTAAGAAAGAATGAGAAACAGTGTAAATGTGAGGACTACTTTATAGTTAATTTTGATTGGATCCTAGTGACCAGATGAAGGAATTATGAGAGAAAGAACTCAACAGATTGAGATAAGAATCTAATTTGAACACTTCTGAGAAAAGGAAATTAAGTCTTTGTGTTTATTTCATTAGGATTTCTGCTTCTACTTCATTTTCAGTTATATGATTTCTTAATGTAGTATTTTATTTTAAAAATTCTACTCATTATAGTAATCCTTTAAAAATTAAAAAATAAAACTAGTCTCTTACTATAGTGAATATGAATATGTACATCCCTTGCATTGTAAAATCATAGCATTATTATTAAATGTCAAAAGTGGCAATAAAAACAGAACTAATTGTGTGTCATCAGACAAAATACTCGTTGTTATTAAGTGTGTATACAAGCTTTAACATTTATAAGAATAAGGCTAAATACCTCATTCAAAACTTAATTTGTAGAGTATTGTAGGAATACTATTTATAGCTTAATTTGGTTTCCAGAGACCCTATAAAATATAAGCTTGCTCAAAAGCAAATGCTCTTTAAAAGTTGTATTTAATTTATATTATGGTCATTTCTTTTATACTTTACATTAGAACTTATAATCTTTTTTCCTCCTGACATCATACATTAACTGTTGTCTACTTGTTGATACATAACCCACGTATGCAGGCTAAACAATTCCCAGCATGCTTTTGGAAATCCTATCCACTTCTCTTTCTCTCTTACTCAATAAAATATATGAAATTGCAAGTAACAATACCACATTATTCTAGGGAAAACTTTGAATCTTATCCAAATTTTTAAAATTTCTGACTAAGTTGGTATTTTAAATAACATAAAAATAATTTACCTGTTACACATCAGAAAATTGGTCACTAGTCACAGATTGCTGTGATACTGTGGTATATAATATTTTCTCTGAGAAATTTGGTTCAACTGAGTCCTGTTGAGGCATTTTGAGAAAATTCATATCTTCCTGAGGTAGTTTTTCTTTTGAATGAAGATATTCCCATGGTCAGTAAGTGAATGTGTTTCTTATTCCAATTCCTCTGAAGAAGTGAATAATTTGGTGGGAAGTCAGCCAGCTCTGTTGGGAGGGGTGGCAATTTATAATTTGTGAGTTAAACAGGATGGTCAAAGTATTGGTCTCAAAGGCAATCAGAGGAAATGGAAGGTATCAGAAGTTGTCTTAGCAGGCTTTATCATGTACACCGCAGAAAGGAGGAAGGGTTGGAGGATACAAGCTTGAAAAGATGATGAGTCTAGCTAAATTAACAACATGTAATATAAAATCTCTATCACAGCCTGTCTATCAGGAGACCCAGGGTATATAACCTTGTATCTTTTCTTGTAAACTGTGTCAATAAACATGTATTATCCCAACCCGTCACCCCACCTTAACTAACCAACAAACATATCTAAGGTTGATTTAATTAGGTATCAGAACAACTGTTTTCCTTTTAAACCTGAACCATTTTGTAAGTAGAGAACGGGCACCTTGTCCTAACGTCTTGATATTGTGGTGTTAGTGCTCAATGCTCATAACATAGGAGAGTTCCTTTGCTTAAGGAATTTGAATTTGGCTCCAAAAACTTCTCCTTCATGATCTACATAGAATTATACACTTTGATATATAAAAATCGAGTTCCCCACTCTCCTACTTCATTCTTCTGGGACTTCTACTTTATCATTCTGTGTTTAAGCATAGCCATAAGTGTGGCATCATGGTATATTATGCCCCAATACCATGTTATTTGTTCCTGTTACTTGAAACTCCAACTTCATGTGCTACACTCTTACTCATTCTTCAAGATCCAACTTAAGCAACTCCTGTACTGTGAAATCTTTCCTCAGCTTGCCAGATGAAGTTAAGAAGTTAGTTATTCCTTGCTTTGTGACAACCCTGAATCCTATATATTTTTTCTATTTAAGCACAGATCATACTCAATTGAAATTATTTGATTACTTGCTTGTTTGCCTTCCTAAACTATGATTTTCCCTGCACTATTAGAAAGTATATGATTAATGATCTAAAGTTCAATAAAATATGATGAATAAGTGAAGATAAAATGGAGAAAAAGGTAATGAAAACAGGAAACAGTATTTATTCAATTAAACACTTATTTAACTAAACACTTAGAAAGGATAGTCATATATTTGACTATAACAGCAACTATCTAGATTTACTGCAAAATAAAATGTAATTCAGTTTAAAGAGAAATCTAACATGTGAAAGAAGTAGATTCAAAGAAAAATACAAAATTTCATCAGTAGCAGTTGTGATCGTTGTAAGGATCAGCTCATAATCCAGCCCATGTGTATTGAACTGTACTCTGAATCCTAGGGATAGAGAAAAAACCATGAACTCTTTATTTTTTTAAAATAACACTCATTTTAGAGAGCTTATGGTATGAGAACATAATTTCATTTTGGCTCCCTCTTTGTGGCAGGCAAAACAATCTGTTTGTGTGTTTATTTATTAATTTGTTTACTTTTTTATCTGTTTAGTCACAAAACACAGAAAAGGGGCTTACTTGTTTTCTTTCCAGGCTTTCTCTGTCTTCTGTGAAGGCTTGCTTTTCAGAAATACTGTGGTTGCTTTCTAAGGTTCCTGTTTGAAAGATACAACTGACACATAACGAGAACACACAGAATGTCTCCTGGCAAAGTGGAAGGGTTTCTAAGTCAAGAAACATAATATAGATGGATTGCTAGAATCCTTTTACATGGATTGCTAGGATCCCTGATTGGTACATAATAAGGTCTTTATGTTGAAGATTGTATGTGTTTATACTCATTTTCTTATGACAATCAGGAAGAATTAAGCAACATTGATATTTATTACACATACACTAACATAGTAGTGTATGTGTAATTTATAAATTAATGTGTGTGTGTATTTGGGGGCATGCCAATAAAATTTTTTAGATTTTTTTTTTTTATGAATGAGGGCATGTCAATAAAAACTTTTAGATAGTGCTAATATGCAAAGTTGTAGTCACTGATATATACAGAATAGAGAGTTACTAGGAATGTGGTAATCAAGTCCAGAAATATGATCAATTTCCTGATCTAGTTATATTCAAAATATACAGGAATATAAATATTATATAAAATTGCATTTGTTTTCTTGCCTGAGTATTACATTATTGCTGCTGTTTATGTTGTTATTTAATTATGATGACGATGATGATGATGGTGAAAATGATGACAACAATGATGGGGGTTTTGGGAATACTTCTTCCTCAACTTTGATGTGTCTACTTCACAAAAAGCAAAATTGTTATTCTTCTGGACCTTTATTTTGTCCTTTCTATTATTGATACATAATGAAGAATAAGTGCATGTTTGGCTCCCTCTACTCATTTTTTTTTTTTTTTTTTTTTTTTGCGCGGGGGGGAATGCATCTTCTCAGCAAGATCACAAGGTATATCTATTCTTTGATGTCATAGGTTGATGCAAACACCTAATTGCCTAATTCTGGGATTTAGTTAGAAAGCCCATAGGTCAATAGAATTAAAATCTTATTTTCCAATCTGGACTCATTTAGTTAAAAATAAAACAGTTGTTTTGCTTCATCTTTACCCACTAAATGGTCGAATGCTCTAGATTGGATGCTCTCTCTGAGACTTCAACAGTAATTATGATGTTGATCTAAACTGAATAAACTCTCAGGTAAGAAGATGAGCACAAAGTTTTACCTACATCTTCTTCAGCAGGAATCTGACTAAATTAGGCACACAAAAACAGTGGGAACAGAAATTATTTGACATGGATTCTAAGAAAAGTAGTTAAAAGTGGTGTGAAGGGCTTTAGCACTATTGAGTCTATTGTTATCTGTATTAGATTTCTATTGCTGTTGTAGTAAATCGCCACAAAATTAGTGGCTTAAAACAACACACATTTATTATCTTATAGGTCTGGAGGTAGAAAGTTCTAAAATCAAGATGTTAGCAAAGGCTGAGTTCCTTCGGAATTCTCTAGGGAAGAATGAATTTTCTTGCCTTTCCCAGCTTCTAGAGGCCACCCATGTTCCTTGGTTCATCGGCTGTTTCTCCAACTTCAAAGCTGGCAGTGTAGAGTGTTCAATTTTTTTTCTCTCTCTCCCTGACCTCTTTTTCCATGTCACATTTTTTTTTAAGACTCTGATTTCCTGCTTCCCTCCTTTAAGAGTTCTTATAATTATGTTGGATCCATCCAGGTAATTCAGGAAAATATCCCTATTTTATGATCTTAATCTGACCTGCAAAGTCTCTTTTGCCATGTAAGGTAACATATTCATATGTTTCAGGGATTAAGAGGTAGCAATCTTTGAGGACTATCATTCTGTTTATCATACCATCCTTTTAATAAGATGGTAAATCCTTTAAGAATCATTTCTTGCAAATAGATTTAATGGAAAATTAGAATATATGAAAGAATAAAACCATGACCAAATGTTTATTCAAGCTTAGATTTTATTTTTATATTTTAACTTTTCACTTGAAATAATTTCACATTTATATAAATGTTGCAAATATAAATAAAATATTTATTTCCCATATATCCTTCACTTGGCTTCCCTAAGTGATTATATTTTGCATAAACACATAAAATTATCAAAATTAGAAAATTATCA
Source organism: Tursiops truncatus (assembly GCF_011762595.2). NCBI lineage: Eukaryota > Metazoa > Chordata > Mammalia > Artiodactyla > Delphinidae > Tursiops > Tursiops truncatus. The sequence goes on from NC_047041.1 coordinate 35,569,854, forward strand.
TTGGTACAATGTATTAACTAATTTATTGGACTTGTTCAAAATATATTTGTCCCACCAATATCCATTTTCTAGGCCTGGACCATATCAAATATCCTATATTAAAATTAGCAGTCTTATTAATCTATTTTAAGATCCTTAGCTTTTCTTTCCTGTTCATAGCCTTGATATTTTGAAGAGTACTGGTCAATTCATTTATAGACTGTCCCTCAATTTGAATTCTCTGATTTCTTCATGATTAAGTTCAGAAGTGATGTTGTGCCTTTCTCAGCACATCATATCAGAGAGTATATGATATATTGACCACCAATATAGAATTTAAAGAGTCTTTCATTCAGTTAAAAAAAATAAGTAAAAACTTACTACAAATATACAGTAATCAAGTCAGAGTTGTACTGGAAAAACAAAAGATGTGTAGGTCAATGGAATAAAACTGAGAGTCCAGAAACAAGCATCCACATTAACAGTGATTTGATTTTTGAAAAGATTGTACCAAGGAAATTTAATGGGGCAAAAGAATGGTCTTTCAACAAATGGTTCTAGGAAAACTGGATACCTACATGTAAAAGAATGATGTTGGACAATTACATCATACAGAAAAGCTAACTCAAAATGGGTCTAAATGTGAAAGCAAAAACTATAAAAACTATAAAAAGTGTTCAATATAATCACCCATAAGAGAAATGCAGATCAAAAACACAATGTGATACAACTCACACCCACTAGGATGACTATAATCGAAAAGTCAGATAATGTCAAGTGTTGCCAAAGATGTGGAGAAACTAGAACGCTTATACATTACTAGTAGAAATATAAAATTATGCACTCACTTTGGAAAACAGTCCAGCAGCTTCTCAGCATGTTGCACATGGTGTTATCACCATATGATCCAGTAATTGCACTTCTAGGTAAGTACCTAAGATAAATAAAAACATATGTCTATACAAAAATGTGTTCATGTATATTCATTACAGCATTGTTTATAATAACCAAAAGTGAAATGTCCTTCAACTGGACATATTGCAACCAAATGTCCATCAACTGATGCAATATGGTATATCCATACAATGAAATATGATTTGTCAATTAAAAAATGAAACATTCTTATATGCTGTAACATAGACAAATTTTGGAAATACTATGCTAAGTGAAAGAAATGAGTCACAAGAAACCATGTATTGAATGATTTCACTTACATCAAATGCCCAGATTAAGCATATTTACAGAGAGAGAAGGTAGATTAGTGATTTCCTACAGCCGAAGTTGGGGATGGAGTGGGACAGTGATTAGGGAGAAGTGGGAAGTGCTTGCTAATAGGTACACATTTTCTTTTCGGAGTGATGAAAAGCTTCTAAAATTGATTATGGTGATGGCTGCACAAGCCTGTGAATATACTAAATCTACTGAATGTTACAACATTAGGTGAATTGTACAGTACGTGAATTATATCTCAATGATGTTGTTATACTAAAAAACAAAAATTACTTGTATCTTTCTCAACATACTTTGCTCTATTACCTTTAAATTTTTTATTCCTCAAACATATTCATTATTTAATTCAATAAATATTTATTGAATGTATACTGTGTGTTAGGAATTGATACAGTCATTTGGACTACAGGAGTGAAAATTGAGGCAAAAATTACTGCTTTAAGATTACATTTTAGTGAGGCAGATAGAATATGATCAAGATTAGAAGTATAAATATCATGCTAGATAAAGATATTACCTAAGAAGAAAAATAAATAAATTAAGGAAAGGAGAATTGTTCATGCACAAAACTTTAGACAGCATAGCCAGGGAAAGTCTCACTGAGAACATGGTCTTTGAAGACTGGAAGGAAATGAGGCAGTGAGTCCTGGATTTATCAGGGGAAAGAGAAAAATAGAGGAGACAATAAGTATAAAGTCTATGAAGTCTTTTCAGAACTATTAAGAGAACATTGTAGCTGAAGAATAGCAAGTGAGGAAAAATAAATAGTAAATGAATTTAGGAAGAAAGTGTTGACAAAATTACATAGAGCTTTGTCACTTATGATAAAGATTTAGACATTTTTTTCGATTGAAACAAGAAAACATTGGTAGATATTTGTTATAAAAGTGATGTCATGTATATGATATTTTTAAAGAATCGATCTTATTTTGGTTCCAAGGATAGTCGGTAGCAGGGTAAATAAAGCCAGAGACCAGTTATGAGGTATTTGTGTAATAGTGGAAAAATATATTATCTTATATCGAGGTTATGGTTCTGAACCCAACACACAGAATATAGTGTGAATGGTGCTCCTTGGAATTTTGCCACATGAAGACTTTAGTTAATGCAGTTGGTGTAAAGGGGCCAAATTCAAAAATATTTTGAAGGTAGAACCAACCAAATTTATTTACAGATTATCTGTGGAGGAATTTGTGAGTAAAAGAGAATCACAAAATATGATCTTAGGTCTTCAGCCTGAGCTCCCCTAAGAAAGGAGTTGTCATTTCTGAAATTGTAGGAGAATCATGTGCATAGAATATCATGAGCTCAGTTTTGTGCAAGCTAAGTTTAAGGCATCTATTAGATATCTAAATGAAGCTGTCTTTGCAATTAATAGATGAAGTTGAGGGAAGAAGTCTGGTCTGGAGACATAAATTTTGGAAATATCAAATTGATGCTATTTAAAGCCAACAGCCAGAATGAGAACATATTGAGCTTTTTAAAATTCTCACCAAATTAATCACCTCTTCTATTAGACTTTCTCTATTCCTTCAAACTCTGTTAGATGCTCCTCCCATGCATTTTTTTAGTGATCAGTACAGCATACTGCAATGCCATAACATTCTTATATGCTAAATGTTGTGTGTGGTGGGAATATGCACCACCTTATTATACTTCGGTGTAAGCTTTATTTCCGTATAGCTTTTCACAGAATAAGGTATTTATAAATATGTATAAAATGGATGAATGAAGGAATTTTGAAGCAATCTACAAGTTCTGAGATAAAAGGGAGACTCTAAGAAATGAGTTTGTAATTAGTGTAATGAATTCCCTTATGAGATTACGAGAATCTCATCACTGAAAGTATCCAAGTAAAATGTAAAATATTTAATTTCTGTCAAGAATCTTGTAAAAGGCAGTCTTGTGCATTATGGACAGTAGCTCTGAGAAATCTAGCAACTCTAAAATTTTAATATCTATGAATCAAATGAATTTATTAGTAGGGCAATGAAATGAGTGAATAATACAAATGTAGGAAGATCCACTAAAATAAAAGGTAGTGATGTTAAGGTGTCATCTGCATGTCCAGCTGTCTTTCTAAGAAAAGGCATCAATAAAATGTTATTACCCTGGCAATTTCATCAAATTCAATGTTGCATCTCTCAGCCAGATCCTCAAGGATTTAAAGATGCTTAATTATGCACAGAGAACTCACAAAAGACTTGATATTGTATTAATTTATTATACAATGAAAAATTGAACTGTCAAGGGTATAAGATAGTCAAATAAGTCTGAACAGTTTTCTCTGTAGGAAAGCCATGAGGAGAATGAATTTAACAAAATAACATCTTGTTTAGCAGGAACAAGAAGTCATCACAAGAAGAAATATAGGTTTATCATTTGAACGTTTCCATGTTTGTTCAGGCTTGGATGCTCTAAGGTCAATCTTCTCAATAGGATGAACTTCCTCTCAGTACTCTCTCCTATAGAGGTGTTAAGAACTTTGCCTCTGGCTGTTGCTTTTCTATGTTCCATTTCTTCCTAACACTGCTCTGATTAACTTGTTTTATATATATATATACTGACTTCAGTTTAATCTTGCTCTTCTTATGAAATATTCCCTTTTGTTAAACCATTTGTTATAGTTAATGTACAACGTTGTGTTAGTGCCAGGTGTATAGCAAAATAATTCAGATAAACATATGTGTGTGTGTGTGTGTGTGTGTGTGTGTATGTGTGTGTGTGTGTATATATATATATATATGCAGTGTCTTTACCTGCCTATTCTTAATAAATGATGAGTTGAGTTTACAGTCTTATTTTCAGGGAGGAATGAGTTAATGCAGCTGTCCTGCTGTCCATTCAATTTTTTTTAAAAAGAAGACACTCCTAGAAGCAAGAAAACAAGGCAGGGAACCATGTTCAGTCTCCTTTTCTGCTGGACCTCTGCATAAAGAGGAGGGAGAGACTTCACCTCTGTAATGATCTCAGGATCTGTTCTGGCTAAGGGTATTCTATAAGTAATAGAGCTTAGGATCTTTGAGGCATGAGAATGTCACCAAAGCACACAACTCCATGGAATTAAAAATAGAGATGTTTTGGGACTTCCCTGGTGGTCCAGTGGTTAAGACTCCAAGCTTCTACTACAGGGAGCATGGGTTTGATCCCTGGTCAGGAAGCTAAGAACCCACATGCCACGTGGTGTGGCCCAAAAATAAATAAATAAAAGAAACCCTTCTCTAGAGCGAGCACTCACCCAACCCACTGATTTATCACTTAAAAAAAATAGAGATGTTTTATAAATTAACTGCTCCTTATTGATAAGAAAATCTTCAGACTTAACTCAGACTCCTCATCTATCTGGGCCAGAGGTACATGCCATACATAGTAACAAGAACCTGGGGAGCCACCCTCAATGTCATAGATGTATTTCTGCTTCTTCTGAGCTTCTAATTTATGGTATCCTTGAAATTACTTAGTAAATCTTGTTACTGGGTAAGGTCTTTGATTTGTGTGTGGCTGATTTAACAATGAAAACCTATGAGTTAGATCAAATGATCGAAAGAGATATCTTATTCCTTCATCTCTAATATGTAGAAGAGTGAAAAGGGAGATCACTTCATTATTACCACTATGTAATACCTCCAAGAGTTATATCTGAAAGGGTTTTAAAAAAAAAAAAAAAAAATATATATATATATATATATATATATATATATATATATATATATATATATACACACACACACACACACACACACACATATATATGTATGTATGTAATTCAAATAATGGAATGGGACCATTCATCCTATGACTAATACAAAGAAGTTCAAATAAATTTGAATGGTTTTATTAGGTAATGTGATGTAGGAAGGTAATATAGACAGTATTTGATGTTTATAGAACTAACCACACTGCTCTAGCAATATTCATTCTTTGAAATCCTGTATGCTTTGAGTGCCAGCTCAATAATATTTGTAAGAATATGATCTTATTTACCTATAATGAGATGCATTACAAAACTATATAACATTTTAACTTCTTTATGTACTACAAAGATCATCGTTCCTCCTTAATTTACAGCTCAGTAATCAAGACCCTTACAATTTATGTACATTGTTCAATATCACACAATTATTAGCACGAGGGACAGAGCTATATCCCAGATTTCTGACTTTTCTCTTACTGTTACCTCCACTATAGCAAAGTATAAAGCACAAAATTCACGTTTGAAAATCTCATACTAGTGAAGGGTGGGTCTATAAGGAAAAATGTAAAATATGTAAAAAATTTTTCGATGATGTTTTGTTTTCTTTTTTTTTTCTTCTTTTCTCTTTGAAAAACAGTGTTTTGTTGACTCTCTCACCCTTCTAGATATGTTACTGTGTGATCTGTATCTTATCTAGAAACCATAATAAAATTTGTCAGTTTTCTAGGTCTAAGCAATTTGCTTAAACAGTATAATCTATTTGTAAGAACTCATCAGCCAACCGTAAAGTTTGCAACTTCAAATTGCACGTCAGAAATTTATTAAAATACAAGATTTGCTATAAAAGTAAAAATGATAACAATAGCAACCAAAGCAATTGAAATATAACATGTAAATATATTACAGGTATGTTATTAGGAAAATTATAATTAATGATGTGTCAAGAACTTTCAATAGGAGATCCATTTTTCAGGGTGTTTATAAGTTAAACATAAAATGATTAATTCTGACAAGTATAGTTGTTTACAATAAGAAAACAAAGACATTTTCTATGGCTGTACAAAATAGAAATTATCTTCAAAAAGTAGTTTATTTTTTCACTAGCAATAAGGTGGTTTATTGAATATATATATAATAAGCTATTATAGTTAGTAGGTCTAGATATTTTAGTGAATTAAATTTTAACTTAATTTTATATTTATTCCCTCAATTAGCTGTTCATTTCTATGTTTAATTTAAAACATAAGATCATATAAAGTTATATTTGAACCAAACCATATAGTGTAAATTTAGTGTGGATGCAACAAGCCTATCTCATTAAAAAAGTTTCATTAACAATATATATACATAACTTTGAGGTAACAAATCTCCCCCAAAAATCTAACATTTGGCAAATAATTTAGATTTAGAAAACAAGTCCTAACATCCCAAAATGAAAACAAAAACACTTCCCTAAAAATCTGCAAAATGTTCAAGAAATCACCTCACAAAAGAAGATATAGGAATGGCCAACACATTAAAAAAGTGATCAGTGTCATTTGTATCAGGAAAATAAACACTGAAATTACATTTTGTTACCATTTGAAACCAACTGTAATGAATTGAAAAGAAAGACTGACAACACCAAATATCAGTGAGGATGTAGGACATATTTTACTGGTGAGAATGTAAGTAGCTTACCTATATTGTAGAACTCCTTTTGCGGATTTTAATAATTTTAGAGATGTTTAGCCAAGAGAAATGAATATAAATATTTTCAGAGAAATACTGTAGTCTTATTAATTTAAAAAATCCAAATATCCATCAAAAGGAAACAAATTCTCATTATGTCATATATATTATGCTATTCAACAACAAAAAATATTTTGATATGCACAAAAACATGAGTGAATCTCACAGTCATTAAACTAAACAAAAGAAAAACTGACATAAATGTATTTATACTGCAGCATTACATTTATATAAAGTTTAAGAACAGGAAACATTAACCCTTGTGATAGAAATTAGAAGAGTGGCAGTCTCTTCAGAAAGTGAGGATGACAATTTGACTAGGAAGGATACAGGGGCTTTCTTGGGTAAGAAAAATGTCATAACAAGTGTGATCCAAGTGTGGTTTACATGAATGTATACCTTTGGCAAGACTTACTGAATTTTATGCTTAAGATCTATTCACTTAACATAGATTATACTTCACACTTAAGAATACTTGTTCATCTTTTGTCTTCCAAAATAAATTGTATTTTCATGAAGGCCAGACTTATACTGCATTGCCTAATATAACAACTTATGTATAGTGACCAAGTGTTTATTGAATCAATGGATGAGTTTGATGGACTGATCTTGAAGAACAAAGAAGATAAGTTAATTATGACATGTGTTTTTGGTCTGACAAAAAGTGGATGGATATCAGAATTAGTCAAATGCATTTGATTTGAGAAATACTGGAGGAAAATCTAGTTATTTTGAAGAGATAAGTTGCGTTTTGAATATGTTGACTTTAACGTAAATGTATGGCAACCATAAGATATTACACAAAATATGTATCTTAATTTATATTATTTCTATGATAATAATCCGGAGAGCAAGCAGATATTTCAATCCAGCTCAGTCATTCAGAGTTGCATCTTTTTAGCAAAGATATTTGCTGAGACTAAACATAGGAAGTATCTGCCTACATTGGGCATAAGTGTAATATCACTTTCCTTACCCCAATGCAATTTTGGCAGAGAATTACTAAAAATATAGACAAATGAGCCTAGAACATGATCAAGTTGAAAATTAGTTACTGATTAAAAGACTTAAAAGAGCTCTGTTTAAAAAAAAAAAAGAATGTACTAAATTTGCAATAAGTAAAATAATTCCTCTAGTTAAGTTCATTAAAATTAACTACTGAACATTCACTAACCTTTCAATAAAGATTACTTATTGCCTAATAATTTGCAGAAATGACACTATATGCTGAATAATATGTAACCCATGCTTCTAGGGATTGTTGGGATGAACTCCATTATTCATTCCACCCAAATGATTGACAGATATAAAAAATGAGAAAGACTCATTCAAGACTTTTGGCAAATAGAAACAAAGAAAAGCTATTCTCTTTCCGTATAAGAAGAAAGGAACACATTTCCCAAGTTGCTACTGGCAGCCAACTTGTGACTCTAAAAGGAATTAATATTCTTACAAAGTTAACCCACAAAATGTATCTTAAAATTGTGTGAAATAAAATATGGCTTTCTGATGTTTCTGCTAACCCACAGAATCAACCAACATTTGAATGTATCTTACCTGTGGAATTATAATTGGAAGTAGCAATTCCCTTATTGGTTAAAAAGCATGTCAGAATTTCTGCTATGTACAGCCAGAAATATCCTAACTGATCCAGTTAACATGATGCTCATATTACTAAAAAGAAAATGTGTACTCACTCTTTAATTACAATGACATAATGCTACTGTGGGAAAGACCAAGTACCCCTAAAGTGTTTGTTATCTACTTGTAATCTTGTTGAAATAACCCCTCCTGAGTTGTCAAGACTCAGTTAGCTGCCTTAAAGACATGTCCCTCCAAAACACCCTTGACAAATCATTGAGCAAACACAATCCTGAATGAAAGACTGAATGTATGCCCATGACTCCTTTCCTTCCAGCTAATTTTCTGAATTTTGACTTTGATTGATTGCTCACATCCTTCCCTAGAACTAACAGGTAAAATCCAAGTTTGATTTAATACCCCAGTTAAACTCAGTCACACCAGAAATCTAAGCCTCCCTGACCATTCACTTTTCACACAGATCCTTATCCTCATAATACTCTGTACATCTCCCAGATATGGCCACATCAACTCCATTCTTGCCCATACCAAACATTTTCTCTGTCATCAGTCAACAATATTTCTTATCAGAAAACTCTATATCTATACACATTTTTATAAAGTTCCCTTCATATTCTTCTTTTAATTGAAGAATATTTGTCCCCTTAAAATACAATTTTCCCTATACCCCTCAAAATTATAGGCTATTTACATCATTATCTCTTCATATTCCCATATACTTTGAGGCCTAGATTTGAAGACATTATTCATTTTGCAATTTATTGCTTTTTACCAAACTACTTTTCTTCTTCACTCCTTCAAAACCCTAAGACATTTCAAGCATATATTGTCAGATTCAATACATTTTATTTTCTAGGAGTCATCTTTTCTGAAAACAAGTAAAGATCAGAACATGACAAAATATTATAGTTTCAAAATTCAGATCCCTACACACACACACACACACACACACACACACACACGAGTAGGATAGGGGGTCTTTTGTCAAGAGACAAAATAGTCAACAGAATCAGATTCAGAGATGACCAAGAAGTTGGAACCACCAGAGAGAGAGACTTTAAAATAAATATAATTAACAGGACAGAAGACATAGTGAAAAAGATGGGTACCATATAAGAACAGATTCAAGATATTGCTTTATAACTAAAGTAGCACATAAAGTATCTCCACATGAATCAAAGCCATTGAGTTTTGACATACTCATGACTATTCATAAGAGTGTGAAATTTCAGAAAATTGGAACCAAAGAAAATCTTGAAAAGTTCTTGTAAGTTTAAAGAACAAACAAAATCAAAGATGTTTGTGAGTGTATGTGTGTTTGTAATTTTATTGGATATCCTGTGTAGACTAAGAGAGACTGAGGTAAATATTATTTATGTCTGAGAATAAAAACACCTCTCTTAAGGCATTTAGAGTGGGATCAAATCAATCTAATCAGGAGTTTAGATGGATTTGAGCTTTGTTGCTTGTCTGGGTATCTTCAGTGTACCAGAGGGTTCAGATTTCTCTAATGATTCCATGTAATTATAGTATTCTGAAGGATTTTTCTTGATATAAAAGTTTGTTCCACCCTCAGCTTTGAGCCATTCTTATATGTTTGCCTCACAGATGGTTCTCTCTCCATGGTTTTTCCTCTCCTTCAGATTTACACCATTGTTGCTCATTATTAGGTACTTGCTAGGTTTGCAGTAAAAAGGCAGAAGAGGTTCCTGTTATTTCTAAGTTATTTTTCTTAACTTTAGTTTTGGGTAGTCCATGAATGCCTGGCTTCAGATTTAGGATTTTCTTGCATTTCGGCTGCTCCTCATCACAGTTAGCTAAATTATTTCTTGTAACTCTGCGCAGGAGGAGCAGACATTTGTGTATTTCCCCACATCACCACACTATTTCCTCTTCCATATCTGCACTGTGAAGGTAGGCTCTCTCCAGTTTTTTCCCTGTCCCCACTCATTCTTGTGAGTAGCTAGTGAAACTCTGTCAAAAATATCTTTGATTAGGTTTAAACTTCTTCTGTGTGTTTCTCAGAATTTCTATAATAATATGCTAGCCCATATTAGTAAATGTTATGTCATTTATTGAGTACTAAATAATTTATTGAGTATTATATATTTTTAAAATTCTACCAGAAACTAAAGAGTAATAACTGAAAAAGAATCATAGATATTTCAAATACTAGTTCTAAAAATGAATGTAAAGATCATTTATTTTAACATCTACTGAATTATTGTCCATATATATTAACATATTTTAGGACAAAATATTTGCATATTTTAAACATATATAAATGTACATTTTTTTAAAACTGTCAATTTAAACAAAGTTAGATATTTTTCTTTATCTCATGATTTTAACATTTAATGCCCCCCAAGAAATACCACAATATAGATATTTTAAGCAGTGTTTGTCAAAATCATTTGACTAGAGAATTCTTAACTTTCAGAGAAAATTTCTACAGAACAATTGGACATTTATTGGCAGACACTGATCTAGTCTAACCCCTTCATATAAAAATTTGCATGGTGAAGCTCAGAAGGTGAGGTTCTTTGAGGAACTAAGCTGCAATATATAAAATGCTTAAATAAATATTAGATCTGATATATCTTTGAATTTGTGTAGCATTTTATAATACCCAAAATAAGGTCCCTTAGTTTACCACTAAATCTACAGAAAAGTCATAAAATATATTATTATCAGTTCCATTACAAATATTACTATTAATTCCAAACTAGTTTCAAAGAAGTCAACAGACTTATCCAAAGTACTAGTTCTAAACAAATAGCAAAATTTCCAAGAATTGAAATTATCCTTTCTTATTCATTCTATTACAATGAATGGATTTTTCTGAGAGAGAGAGAGATATTTCTTTTCTATAAGGAAAAAAAGTTTCTGCAAGCTAAAATGATTTAAGAAGGCTTCATTGCAAATTGGCAACAGTTACTGGATGAGTTGCACTTGGACAGGTAGAGAAGAACATGCTTTATGCAAAGAGCATAGTATAAAGAAAGGCATGAAAATAAGAATAGAATGGCAAAAGTGGAGGAAAGTGAGGCAGAAAACGTAGCTAGAGTGCAGTGTGCATAGATGGGAGATAAGTTTGGGTAGACCAGGAGGAGCTCTGCTAAAAGATACCTAAAATAGTGCTAAAACATTGTTTTTAAATTTGAACAGGAGGGATAGGGAAGAAGGCATCCTTTTTTAAACATTGATGTTGAATGCAAGATTAAAAATAATGCAATTCAAATCATGAATGCAGTAGTTAGACTAAGGATTACATTGCAAATTTAATTCCTTCACAGTACTTTATAAATTTTATCCTCATTATTCCTGGTGGGTAGAATTTTGTCTGTGCTCAAAGCCCCTTATTTCTTAAAAAAAAATATACTTGTGGTATTTGTAAATCCATTCATACGATTTTGAGTAATAAGTAACAGGAAAACTTTGTCCATTTAGAAGAAAAACACTTCAACTCTTTTTTTTTTTTTGGTATAATTAAAAAACAAAAACAAAAGCTGAAGCTGAAGCTGAAGCTATAGAGCTCCAAAATTGGCAAGAGTGCAGTTTTTACTAAGGTAGGATAAATTATACCATATTTGAAGAAAATTGGTTAAGTATTTTTGGAAATTTGAGGATTTAAGATATGCATTAGAATATGTATAAGGAAAATGTTCTTATTTCTGTTCAATGGCTACCTCAACTATAGCCATTTAAGAAAGCATCAGCTCAAAATTTTTCAGTAAAGATAGTTTTTCTGGATTAGGTCCAAATTATGGTTACTAAAGCAAAAATGAATTTTCTATGTGTAAATGTGCATCATCAAAGGGAGCAATTATCAACTGAATGAACTAAAGATTTTTCCTTTTTTCTTTATAAACTGCCAGTAAAATATAATACATTTACGTAGAATATTCCCACTCTAAAACTTTCAGTGTGCTTCAACTTCACTGAGGTAATATTTATATGATGCTGTTGTTTGAAGAAGGGATTTGTGGATGTATAAACCAAATTTGGCTGTAGTTTTAATATGGGACCAGAATTTTCCTTACCAATTCTTTCAGGTGTTTTTGTATGATTTACCCTACAGAAAAGAGATATAAAAAGTCTCTTACTCATTCATGCCATTCTGAGTTTTGCAACGCTTATTTTTATTCAGCACCATTAGAGCAAGTCACTTTGTAGTTGAAGAATACAAGGCTTATTAAGCATAAATAACTTGGTCAAGGTAATGAAGGTAAAAAGAAATAAGACCAAGATTCAAATCCTCCTCTGTTTGATCATAAAGTCCAAGCTCTTCTCATGACCAGAGATTCACTGCATAAAAAAGAAGTGTAATGTGCCTTTGTCTTTTTTGAACATTATAATTTATTTCAGTGTGAAAAAGATGTGTAAAAATAAGCACTACAATTTAGAATATATTTAAATACTAAATTGGGTGATACAAACATTAAATGCTATTAACATTTTAATGGGGGACATAGTGAGGGCTGGTATACTCTAACAAGTCTAGTGAAGTGGGTGAGACTTGCTCTGTTGTACAAAACTTGAGAATCATTTAGAAGAGTAGAGAAAATATAATTGTTAATATTTATGTTTTCCCAAGAATATGCTCTGATAGTTAATTGCCATCTTCCTTCCTTCCAAGATCACTGCATAATCTTATCTGGTGACCCAGATTACCCTTTTTATCCATTCCCCTAAGTTTGGCAAAAGAGACCCCGTGATAGTGATGCCCACACCCTTGTTATGGCACTATTGGTTCCTAAGGTGGCTTCACCACAGAAATAGTATGTTTATGTGTATGTGAGTATGATACCTCCAAAGGATGAAATCTTTTTGAGGACAAGGTCTATACCTTCTTCGGAAAAACTCTGTATACTCAAGGACTAGTATAATTTGTGATATTTAGTCAATAGGAGCCCTAATAAAGGTATCTAATGGATTGAACATAAATCACTGGACTTCTGACCCCTGTTCTAAGTTGCAGAGGCCAGGAAATAGGGTTGCTACTTAAGCAAAACATAACAAGACTAACATCAACTTTATGATCTATTGAGTATATCAAAGAATTGAGGTCACATGGCCTTAATTTGGCCCAAATTCTAAGGGAAGAGAGGTAACTGGAGGTGTGGAGGGGTGTTGCTTAGGAGCCATGAGCCTGCACTTACTTACAGGATACAACTAGATATAAAAGAGTTCATCTAGAATAGTTCACTAGTTGGTGAGTTGGTGAAGGCCACGTACAGAATGGCAGGGCTGTGTGAAACAAGATAATCACAAGCATTTGAAGACTTTAAAGCATTGAGGGTTATCTAAGCAAAAAAAAAGAGTCAGTCTTAGCTCAAATCGTAACTAGAATAACTCATAACTCTTCACTTAAGGCTTAGCAAAAGAGAAAGATTTACCTGTTTTCAGACATTTAAAATTATCTACCTCCATTTCTGCTTACTTACATGAGTTGTCCATCTTTCAATAAAATATTGCAAAATATATGGAAAGACAAGAAACAACACACTTCCAAGACACAAGGCAATAATCAGAATGAAAATAAGAGATAACACAAATGTTGGAATTATCTGATAAGGAATTTTAAATAACCATGATTAGTATGTGAAAGTTTTAATGGAAAAGTGAGAGCATATAAGATGGAATGGGTAATCTCAGCAAATTTATGGACTCAATGTAAGAATCAATTAGGAATGTTAATGTTAATTGAACGTTAGAAAAAAAAAACTTAGTAAAAATGATTTTCAATGCTTCCATCAAATGCTTGTCATAAATGATAATAGAACTAGGGAACACAATAATAGGTAAACATAAAATGGCCAAAATGAAATAAAAAGAGAATAAATAGTGAAGTAAAAAATACAGAACATCTAAGAGCAGTGGCACAATATTAAGTGTTGTAAAACATGTATAATTAGAATCTCAGAAGGACAAGAAATAGAGAAAAGAAGTAGAGATTGAAGAAAAAGTATTTGAGACTTTCAAAAATTAATGACAGATGCCAAACCACAAGCCCAAAAATCTCTGAGAGCACTAGGAAGGATAAATAACAAAAGCAAAATGAAAATTAAACTGCTGGAAAAAACTCAATATTCTGTAATAACCTATATGTGAAAAGAATCTGAAAAATAATGAATATATGTATACGTATAACTGAATCACTTTGTTGTACACTGAAACTAACACAACATTGTAAATCAACTATACTCCAATAAAATTTAAAAAAAAAAACAAAGATAAGGAAAAATTTTGAAGGCAGCTAGAAGAAAAAAAAAAGAAAGAAACATGTTCACAGTATAAAAGATAAGATTATAAACAGCATCTCATAGGAAACCATGCAGGCTAAAGACAATAGTGACATTTTTAAAGTGCTGAGAAAAACAGCGACAATTATCTACCCAGAATTCTATACTCAGCAAAAATACATTTCATAAATGAGCAGAGAAACCAAAACTTCTTATACAAATAAAAACTGAGAGAATTCATTACTAGCAGACCTAATCTACAAGATTAGGAATTTAATTCAACTAATTGGTTAATCAGATAACAAAACTACTGATAAGTCAATTAGTGATGCAGTCTAGGATTAAGAGAAAGCAGGATCAGATAGTGGCTCTGAATAAAGAATAAAGAAGCTCTGCTGTCGAGCAGGAGCTAGAACTCTGATACCAGAAGCATCTGGAATCTCAGAGAAGCCACAACCACACATAGAGATGCTTCCTGAAACAACAACTCCCTCTGGGAATTCAATTGCCTAAATAAAGCTGGAAAAGAGTCAACTCCCTTTGGGGATTCAACTGGAAACTAGGGTAAATTAGCCGAGGAAATACAGACTGCAGCATTCAGCCTCTCAAAGATATAAAATAAAGAAAGAGCAAGAATTGCATCTGAGAGAAAAGAAACAAATGACCTATCCCATTCACACTTAAAATATTTTTCTGTATCCATTTCACCACTGTACTCTAACTCCTAAACAAAACGTCATGTCTCTGCCTAATATTATGCAACTGTATTTCATAAAACACAACTAATCTTCCTCTCTCTCCAAAGTCTCATCAGTTATCACATTAATTTCAATAGCTTGGGATCTCCAGGTAATATGAAGACTTCCCCATATATATAGCTTCTTGTGGTCTTGTGGCACATGGACTAAATTGAATATTTAAACATCATTCATACTCTTCATAGAAATAACAGGACAGAGGTAGGGAGACAATAGAACTAGTTAATATACACAGGTTAATGTAGTAGTATACAGGTATATATAATCTTTTTCTCTGTCTCTGTCTCTCTCTCTCTCTCTCTCTCTGTCTCTCTCTCTCACACACATGCACAAACCTGCTAAATTCCTCATTGCCTCATTTCTATTATTTTCTAGAATACTGTAATTATTTATCGCTTCCTTTTTCTACCACCTATACCTCCTTTGTCCTAAGACAGCACCTCAGCT
This sequence comes from Tursiops truncatus, assembly GCF_011762595.2. NCBI lineage: Eukaryota > Metazoa > Chordata > Mammalia > Artiodactyla > Delphinidae > Tursiops > Tursiops truncatus. The sequence continues at coordinate 35,585,540 of NC_047041.1, forward strand.
GATCACTTTTTTCTTTAAGACTCTTGTTGAGTTAAACTCATTCCGGAAAGGTCTACATATTTATTTGTCCATATTTTATTCAGTTGATGTACTTTGATATTAGGCATGACAGTAATCAGGAGAATTCCAGTGAATCCTCTGGTTCCACATATAGACCCACAATTGCATTACAGAAACAAAAAAAACACTTATCCCTGACAATCAAAATTAATCATCCCAGCCAGTACAGACCTTGTTTTTGGCTTATTGAACACCAGTGATATAGAATAGGCACCTAAGAAATCTAGGCTTCCAGTAAGAATTAATGGAATCATTCAAACAGCGGTAAATGTTTCTAGCTATGTGTGGGAGACTTTTGTTAAAAATATTGTTGACTTAATGTTGACTTTTAGAATATGAACTTTGATATTTCCTCACTATGAATTCCCTATTGTTAAACCTTTAGTGTTGGTCTAGCACAAGCTTCACTTTGAAGTCAGTTAAAACAGACAAAAGTTGTATAAACTACTAAATATATTTCTTTCAAAAAAAAAAAGATGACAATCTACATAGATTTAAGAGAACCCTGTTAGCTGTGAGAAGATTGCCTTATGGAAACTAACTGGTTTCTCTTAATGACAGCTATCCTGATTAGGTTAGCTTTAACTTCTGGCATTAGCTGCAGCTCTTTTAATTATGTCTGCTTAAAAGTCACAGGGAGGACTGAATATACTGAATATACTGAATTCTATCCGAAACAAGACAAATAATGGCTAAACAAATGTCATGATTAAACACACAGAAACCAACCAAACTGTTGAAGTATGATGATTTTTCATTCCTCAAATGTAGTGTTAGTTTACAAAGAATAAAATTCAATATGATTGCATTTATTGACATTTTAAAATGGCCACATTTTTAGTTAAAACAAAAAAAGGCAGAATTAGAGAAAACAAGTTTATGGAGATTGATATGTTTCTTATAATTGCTGAGGAAATCAAATTTTCCATTAGGTGAATTAGATTTTAAGTGCCTAAGAGTGAGAGAATTACAGTTAGTAAATATAAAATTAAAGAAAATATCTGTGATATAAATAATTTCCTAATTTTTTGTAAACATTTTTTTTTTGTTTTGCGTTAGGTTTTCTTGAACAGGGATATACTATAATCTATATATCCTAATTGATATATGATTTAGTTACTACAAATCAACCTTAAAGTTGCTTTACTATCTCACTTGAATGTTGCTGCATGTCTAGGGAACTCAAATGAGAATGAAAGAGTGGCCTTTAATTAAGAGATAAAAGGGTGCATTTCTTAAAACAAAAGCATGTGGCAGGATTATTGACTCCACTTTGCCACCAGCTCAGCACATTGGCTGATGGTATTGATTGCTGAAATGCTAACAAATAATGGGACCATAAAAAGCTGCAATTGTCTATTGCTATCATACCAGTATCGAGAGGTACTAAAAGCAGACTAGTTGCCTTCGGTCATTTGAAAATTACAACAATCAAATATATTCCATCAGTGATTTACAATATAGCTGGATTTTGTTTCAGGAACTTTTCTTACTTTGTTCTTAAATTTAAAAACATATTTCAAATTAGAATGGTTGTAATTTGTGTGAAACATATAGGTTTCAAATACCAACTACTTAGAATTTTGCTGCTACCAGAAAGAATGAAAATATTAATTCAAAATATCACTGCTTGATTTCTTAATGATCTATTGTTCTCTGCTGCTAATTATATATTCCAGTAAGGGAGACAGCTATAAAATGCAAACTTCTCCCCACTGCTCTCAGATATTCATTACTTTCAGTTTATATCATAAATTCTATAAAGTAGAAGAGAATGGTGCTATAAAGACAGATCTTGCAAAACCAACATTATACTGCAATGCAAAAAAAAAAAAAAAAAAAAAGAACTTCAGACTAATTATACAGAACCTAGACCTATTTCTATACCTATACATGTCTTATGTGAAGCCTTATTCACATGCCTCAACTTTTTCATTGTAAATGTAGTGTCTTTAAAAGACTTCTGAGATATTGTATGTTCAAGTCATTAGTTAAAAGAAGATGCCCTTTGTATTTAAATACATTTAATTGGAATTCCTTGTGTGTCACTCACCAGCTTTTATTTACTTGTTTAACCTTGAGAAAGTTATATTTTCTAAACCTCAGTTTACTATATCTGTAATAAGGAGATTTAATTATTTATGTATTATATTAATAAGAAATAAAAGTGCTTTGCATCTTCTAGGCATTAAATGAATACGTTTTCCTTGTATGCTTCATCTTCCCCTTTAGAGTTCCTTCTAGCTCATCCTATGGTACCATCCTATGATTCTAATAAATACAAAGAATATTAAACAAAGCTAGTGTTACTATGATAATTTACCTCAACAATATTTGCATGGGTGTAATCATCTTATTTGCTTATTTGAGGTATTCCAGACAAATAGTTTGCAAATTATGCCATAAGAGTAACCCTCACATTGAAAAAATTGTGGTTGAGTGTTTCTAAAATTAGCTATTGGAAAGAAAACTGTATATCACAAGGAATATAATCTTCTCTAACAAAAATATTTCTTCATTAAATAAATATTTATTTTTCTTCCTCAGAGAGTTATAAAATATTTGTTTTTATTCTAACAACTTTTAAGTTTACCAATTACAGGGCTGCATGTTATGTACTAAAAAATTTTTCTTGTTCAGTGAAAACTTTATGTTTACTCCCAAGCATGGTTAAAAGAAAAAAATCAACCTTAGAACTTATTTCATTTGACCTTTCTGATATAGTAAAAAAACACAGTTCCAACCCTATATACCTCCATGTTCTGTGACCAATAGGCCTATGGCTTGAAGCTTTGGGTATAGAGGACTCCTACTTGGGAGATAAGGAAACACTGACCTTTGTTCAAGGAGCAGAGTTAAAAAAAAGAGGCAAGATTAATCTCAGTCTAACTTCTTTCAGTATATCAGTTATTTTTTTAAATAAACATTTAAAGTCTTAATCTGAAACGCCCTTAACAATGTATCATTGGTTATAAAATCTTTTTACTTTGTCAAGTAAATGAATATTTATTCACTGCCTAAAGCTAATCACCACTTCACACCCTATGGGTCTGATAACAAATTATTTAAACTACTACCATTATTTTCATTTTTCCAATAATATAGGAATCTTATGCAATCTGTATGGGCATAAGTAGGCTTCTGATGAAGTACTGTAAGATATTAAGACAAGCTCATGTGTTTATTTGGAGGGAAATGAACAAATAATGATATCTTAAGTAAACATAAAAAAAGAAAAACAGAGAGAGAAATGGTTTTACAGAATTATAGAGTGAGTAGCTAGTGTTTCTGTTAGAATCTAGAATTTGTTCCTCTTACTGAATAATTGTTACTTAAATTTTCCCAATAATGGCAAAATTATGCTTGTCTTAAGGCTTAGAGTTTGGTCAAGAACAAAAAAAAAAAAGAGTTTTCAGATTCCCTGCAATTCTTGAAGAACTGCAAGGTTTGGGCCAAAAACAAATGGAGAGACTATATATTGAATAGAGTTCTAATTTCAGAGAGTTCTAAATTCAGAGAATTCTAAGTTCAAAATCCAGCTCTACCTCATTTTAGTTGTCTTGGGCAATTATTTTTGCAATTCTAACTTCAAAGGTCCTTATTACTGAAATTGGATAAAAATAACAGTATATTCCTTGTAGACTTACTTTAAAAATGAAATGAGTTGATATATGTAAAATGGCTATTACTGAGTCTGATACGAATGGTTATTAACTGGAATAAAATAACACAAACAAAAAATGTGGAATAGTTGAGAGAAACCCACTTTGCTGTGGTGTGGCTAGACCCAGCCAGATTGTCACATGGTCACTAAAGTACTCATCTCAGTCTCTCCCCCTCCTTCCCTTCCCGCCTTTCTTCTTTTCCCTGCTTCCACCATGCCCTACCTCATTTACACACACACATATATTTTAACGTATAATACTAAGGGCTTATCATTGTTATTTAAAGGTGAAAATATGGGAGTTATAATTCATCTTAGTAAGATTTTTATTGTCAATATTTTCCAACTCCTGTAGATATATCTATATAAACATACAGATGTGTTAGTATTTTCTGCTGGTCTGAAGTTCTCATAGGCTACTGTTTCTATTTCCATTTGTCCTGAGTTCTCTCCTTATACAGTCCCTAGTGATTAGGTACCTAGTTGGGCAACAGACGTAGTATGTGGCCAATCAGTTTAAAAATACACCAGTATGAGCAAAAGGTTCATGTAAAGAACATGTTAGGGTTTTGAAACATCTTAAAGCTATAGAAAGCATTTGAAACAACTGTCATCTTTTATGTAGATAAAAAGGTGAAGTGTCCAAAGGCAGAATTTGATCTAAATCTGTAAAAAAGGAGTAAAAAAACACTTGGAAAACATAAGAGGTTATTTCAATCTATTCATGAGTTAAACTCACTTATAAGCAGAAAACATTGTTTAAATTGCAAATGTCCAAAATTAGTTAGAAAACATTTAGAAATAACCATATTTTTCCCCAGCACATCCAAGCTAATATTAATTGTAAATAAAGACTTTAGTCAGAACTTTCCATCTTATGAATAAATGAATAGATGAAATTATCCTGATCCAAGGAGGTCTATCATACCCAGGCAGGATCAATAAATAAGTATATGGAAATATCAAGGAAGATTGATCAGGTATTGACTCAGAGCAAAGCTGAGTCCTCATTACCTTATTAGTACAAAACATTCAGGTACCTCTTATTTGTGTAGTTATGTTCCAAGAACATTGTGATTTTTATACTCAAAGATACTAGTGATAAAGGTACTTTTGAAAGAAATGAAACAATAATATTGCTCATCTGCTAATTTGTCTTTTAGCTTTAAAAAATTGGTGTATCTCAGTGTTAGTGTTTAGTCCAGTTTACTTCATTAATTTTATTGAATAAAAATCAAACATTTTGTAAACTATATCTTCACTATAATACTGCTTGGGGGCTCTATCCTGTTAAGGCCCTAAATGATATTGCATTATGAATATGAACATTATGTATAAGTATGAATATATTAACGTTATGTTTAAAATTAAACAATATTGAATATTGGACTAGATTGAAATGTGTAATTTCTAGGGCTAGGCTCTAGTCGATACCTACTTAGTGTTGTAAGTTCCTTCACTTTTCTGTGTCATCTCTGTTTGTAAACTCTCCAGGCAGTTGATTCTCTCCTCTCTGATTGAAAGGTATGGCCTTGCTTGGTTGCTGTTTAGAGATTTATTGAGCAAATAATTTTTGCTTTCTGCCATGGTGCTTCTAAAACTGAATCTTTGCCATTTTCTCGCTGTAGGGGAAACACGATATTCTATGGTGTACATTTTCAATGCTAAGGAAGCAATAAACAAAGCTCCCTTATTTTTAACTTTTTGTTGTGTTTTTTTGTTTTGTTTTGTTTTTTCCCCTTCCTTATGCAGTTCTTTAATGAAAAATTCAGATTCATTCCCATGGCCTCTGTGGTAATATTCATTGCAAACATCATTACGGATGTGAGGTCTTTCCCTTAATTAAGAACTAAAAGGCTTCATTTCCTAAAACGAAAGCATGTGGCAGCCTTTATTGATCTGGTTTGTGTCGCCAGCTGAACACATTAGCAGAGATTATTGATTACTCTAGTGGTAATGAGCTTGGGTTCCTTGTCAGGTGAAGTCCACATTCCTTGGGAGCATTTTCTGGAAACTGGCTAATGTGCAAGTACATGTTCACTGTGATATATGATTCAGTAGACTTTTTAAGCTTTATGGCCAATGAATCATTCTTTAAAAATATAACAGCAGTCATTAAAAAGGTTATTTTCCAGTTATTATCTTTTGATAATTTCTTCTGAATGCTAACGATGCACTTATGAATAGATGCTAAACCAAAACAAGTGGAACATTAAAGAGATGTGATCACATATGGCTCATACTGCTTTTAATAAGTTTTCAAGTAACCATCTTCATTATCATCTAATGACCAAGCTGGGCAACTTAACTAGTTCAGCTTCATCATGATAAATAGTCATGATCTCCACCTAGTGCTTGAATAAGAATTGATGAAAACAGCTTCAAGGATTGATGAATAATAAAAAATGGTAATCTAGGTAGTAAATGTGTGTGACATTTCTTAAGAAAAATGATGTAACTTCTTCATTACAGGAAATGTTTTAGATAAATATTGCTAAAATATATCTCACCCCAAGATTTCTATTCAGGTAAAAGACCTACTTATTAATTCATTAGCGTGGAACATTGCCAAATGGGATGAATGAAAGCAATGAGGGGCTTATTATCCTCTTGACAGGATAACGTCATGGTGATAGTTGGACTTCTTGGATTATTATAGATATATATGTGTTCAGCCAAAAGAAACTGGGTGATCTTAAAAAACATTCAGAAATGTCTCTGGAAAATCATTAGAATATTTGGGTTTTGAATATACTAGCTTCATTACAGATAAATTCAAAACGACTTGAGGGATAAAATTCTATCCTGCTAAATGGAAGTAAGAGATGCTCATGAAAATACTGTGCAATGGTTTAATAAGACGTACAGCCAGGGCTTCCCTGGTGGTGCAGTGGTTGAGAGTCCGCCTGCCAATGCAGGGGACGCGGGTTCGTGCCCCAGTCTGGGAAGATCCCACATGCCGCAGAGCGGCTGGGCCCGTGAGCCATGGCCGCTGAGCCTGTGCGTCCAGAGCCTGTGCTCTGCAATGGGAGAGGCCACAGCAGTGAGAGGCCCGCGTACCGCTAAAAAAAAAAAGTACAGCCAATGAAATTCTAAGAGATGTTATTCGGAGCCTGGAATTTTCACGTTGATTTTGGACTTATGAAAAATTATTTCATTTCAAACCTTCAATCTTTTTATAGTCTACTGAGAGGTTTCTGCTCAGTCATTGAATGTGTTACAAGGTCCTCTGGGACCCACTTCCAGACAAAGAAAACATCTACCTTTCCTCTCTGACCATTTCTGCAACACCTGACTGAAGGAACAAAATTGTTTCTGACCTTTGAATCAACCCAATTCCCAATTCTCATCAGTCTGCAAAAAAGTTATCCACAATACATTGATAGTTTATATTGCTTCCATCTTTGGTAGATCATACAGTATGTGAGCCCTAATGAAGTGATATATAAAGTTAATGGAGATGCAAACACAATGGACAAAATAATATGTTATTTGTACTTTAGAATCAAATTCACCTTTGAAAATGGAAAAAATTAATATTTGGCAATGTGGAATCAGCAGCAGGTTTCCAAAGCCAGGTTTATCAATATAGCTACAGAATTTTGTTAACAAATTCTTATCCAGATAATACATAGTTCTTCTGAAAATTTGCTTACCTGTTTCATTTACATGGCATTTTATATTGATTAGATTATCATGTTAAATGACAAAATTTCACGCAGAATATTTTTTTTCTGAATGATTTAGTATTTGTTAGGTAGTATCAGTAAAATCATCTTGCATGGTATCACAGATGGGTCCACCTCATACCAAAAGTTCTATACTCTTCAACATTGGTAAGTGTGACAGGCTATACATTACATACATTTTTATTTTCTAATAGCATGATTTTTAGTAGAGATAGCTCAATTCTTGAAAATAAAAATTGAAAACTTTAATTCAATGAACATCTACAGAGTAAAGTATAAATCCTCATCACAAAATCTCAATGCCTCCAAGATCTTGCCCTGATATCCTTCCCAGTTAACTCATTTGCACACACACACAAACACACACATAAACACACACACTCCACAACAATAGCAGGGAAATAACTTTTTTTTTCTTCCCTAGACTTTTTCTTTTCTCCAGTTCTGTCTGTCCTGTTTGCTCTTCTTGGAATGTCCTCTATTCCATCTCTACTTGGCAAAGTTGCTCCTGTGGCCAAGTGGGCCAAATCCAAGAAGACTTCTCTGACTTAGGGAATAATAATAATAAAACTCTCAGTGCTCTGTTATGCTCACAAGTGTTTTTGTACTTTATCACATTATATCTCACATTTTAATTTACATAGAGCATCTGTTGCCTTCCTAGGCCTGAATATTCTTCCAATATAAGTTTTGAAACATGCACCTCTGTTTCTCTCTAAATATCTGGAACAATTTCTTGCATGCAGAAAATATTTATTTGAATAAAATTGAAATGATACCTTAGAATGCTCTGTCTAAATGTGCTGTCACTTAAATGCTATAAAAGGATTTCACTTCCTAAATACAAAAAGGGTTTGTTGTTAGGGGTTCTCTTTATCTATGGACAAAATAGCTGATAATGTATGCAGTAGTACTTTCTAACATATGGAAATTGAGAGTAGCTGCAATATACCACCCTCCCCCCTTTTCTCCTTATTCAGGCTCTGGATTTTATTTTTCTTTGTTATCAAAGAAAACAAAGTATATTTGTCCTATACTGCTTCTTCCTAATATCACCATCTTATTCCATCTGTGGTGTGGCTTTTCAGTAAAGACTAAGGTGGACCTGGGTTCAAATTTTGCTTCTTAATACTTAAATGTTCTGCGTTACTTTGCATGTTATTTATCAAGTTTCAGTTTCCTGATCTGCCTCACAGGTTTTTCATGAAAATCAAGTTAGTTATGCAAGGAGATATTGAGAATGGTGTGGGCTTTGAAATATGATTAACCTGAATTTACATCTTTGTTCTACTATCTACTAATCTACAGCCCGGTACCTCTCTAAAGCCACAGTTTCCTTATTTTTACATGAACATAATAGCACCCATTTAATAGAAATGCTGGAAAAAATATTAAAATAGATGATTTCTGTACATGAATTATACCAATTAATCTACAAATGTTGATATATCCCCTTTCTATCAAATACACAAAATACACACATACTGATAAGTTGTTGATACTGATGATTTGTCTGATATCCACATCAGAACAGATGCTTGTTTTTTTTTTCTACAAATACTCCATTTAATAGTACATAAATGATGTATTAAATAGGGTCTAATGTACATGTGGATTTTCAATTTTTTTCATTTTTCTGAAGTTATATAATGGGTTTTTTTGGGGTAGTCTCTACCTATTTAGTACTCTGGAGAAGACAAGTTATAGCAAAGTATCATAAAAGCATCTTTCTTCATCACTTAAAAAAAGGAAGATATATTATCTAATGACATACTTTCAAGTTACTGTATTCTGTTTATCCATGTTATACCTTCTCTTCTTATCAACCATTCATACCTCCCTCCATATCTTTCCTTAACCATTTGATTCTATTCAAATTTGTCATATCAATCAACATTTTACATCATAATGTAGCTGATCCTAAACTGCTCAAAATTCTTATGGAAGTCAATAGTTATATGATAAAATTTCTCTTAAATTAATTCATATAGTCTCAGGACTTCCCTGGAGGTCCAGTGGTTAAGACTCTGCACTTCCACTGCAGGGGGTGTGGGTTTGATCCCTGGTCAGGGAACTAAGATTCCATGTGCTGGGCAGCATGTCCAAAAAAATAATAATAATTCATATAGTCTCATAATATCAAGTGTACTGATTATACAATATGTACGCCTCTTTAGACTGCAGCAGATAACAAAGCTCTAGCAATGTCTAAGAGGGTGATGCAGTCTTCTATCCATCCTTATGGAAACTGTCCACTCAGGTCACACAGAAGCAATGGCTTTGCACTGCACTATATGAACAATCTTGAACAGGCCCATTGTATGAAGATAAGAAAGTGAGAAGTGTGTGTGCTGCCTAGGCAGCCACAGGGAAAGAGAAGAAAGTGACCTCTACATCTGTAACTAAGACTCTTCATTCTTTCCTGTACATAATACATTTTAAAGTAAACAGTTTAAATTCTGTCACTGACATACTTTAGTCATGGCATTCTTTATGACTATTTTGCAGACAACTATTATACTCTGATTTGAAAAAATAAATATTAATACAGATTTTCTTTTAAAAAACATGGTATAGAGGGGAAGTTTAGACTATTCACTTTTACTGACAGAGAAACAGGATAATACAGATTACCCATGCAAATGCTTATTTTGAATTTTAAGACTCAGAGATAACTGAAAGAATTTTTAAAATCTCATTTTTTTCTGATATCACTTTAGAAGGAATAATATGGTAACAGCACAGATGACATTTTTTGTTTAAAAATCTGCTTTGATTTATCTCATATAAGCTTTAGTTATAATTTCCCTTGGGTGTTTTCTGGTGGATATTCTTATATATTGAAGAAATTCTTATTTGATTCAAATGATTCAGCAAAATGTGATTTGATTCTCAATATATGTCATGTCTTAACTCACACCTTGTTTTAGTCACATAAAAGAATATTAGTTAATAATTAAAATTCATAAATGACAATAACATGCAAACACATGAATTAATCTAGCAATATGATAAGGGGAAAATACTACCAAATGTTTATACATATTGCTATATCTTTCAAGTAAACAAAAAGTCATTTAAAGAAGACATATAGATTTAAAAAAAGATATATAAAAAGAGAGAGAGAGAATGATGAAAGCAGGATTTGAGATAGTAGTTACACTAGTGAAAGGCAGGAAAATGGATTGGTGGGAGGCACTATGTGATTTGATAGGCTATTAGGGGCTGTTGATGCCAAAAACTCAGCCTCTGTACACTGGCACTGAATTGAATCTCAGAGGCAGATTTTTGTGTGGGGTAGACAGGAATAGCTTTATTGCTTTGCCAGGCAAAGGGGGACACAGTGGGCTCCTGCACTTGAAAACTGTGTGCCCCAACCTGTGAGGATTTGGTAAGGAGTTTTATAGCAGTGGTTCAAGGGCAGAGTTGCTGATAAGATTAGGGTGTGTACAGGGTCTGCACTCCTTTAATCTGGGCTCAGGTAATCTCTTGATGAGCTTCTCTGGTTCCTTTAATCTGGCCTCAGGTGGTCTTCTCTGGAAAGAAGAATGCTAACTGAATTTGCTGAATGTTTTGTTCTGTAAAGAGCTCAAAGATATTGTTATGTGTATTCCTTGAGGTGGAACCAGGGCCCTGCCCCAAGGCTTCACTATTATTTCTTGGTTGCTCCTCCCTTGTCTCTGCATTCTCTCCCTTCCCAGACTAGCAACTGTTTGAACCTACTCTTTTGGGACTCAGGGAATGTCATGGAGGCTGGAGTCTGTTTCCAGCAAGCAAGGAATGGGGGGACACAGAAAGCCTTCCATACCCAGGAGCCCCATAGGGTCCTACTTGGTTTCACTAGTGATCCTAAGTTTTAAGATAAGTGTTGGCCAAAGATATGGCCAAAGATAAATAATTTGAGTGTCAAAATGTATAATGTAGAAATGGTTTATAATGCAAAGTAGAAAATAAGTCCATTCATATCTAGATGAACAGTTGATTAGTTAAATAAATTGGAAAGAATAACTGTATCTCCTGTATAGAAGATTCCAAATAATTTATGTAGCTACTCCTCCCTCCAGGAGGGGAGCTAAAAATCTCCCAACAACTTGAATGTGGGATGTACTTAGTGAACTTGCTTAGAGTGTAGAAGAGAGAGGAGGGGAAAAAGTAAATTTACAATGAAGAAACCTGGCAAATACTAACTCTGCCGGGTGATCAAGGTTAACATAATCAATTATGTCATGTTGATAGTATGTACCCTTGATACATGACTTAAATAATAAACATTTATTTTCTGACAATTCTGGAGGTTGGAAGTCCAAGATCTACATGTCCACAGGGTAGATTCTGGTGAGATTTCTCTTCCTGGCTTGCAGATGGCCACTGTGTCCTCACATAGTCTTTCCTCTGTGGGAGAACACAGAGAGAGCAAGCTCTGGTGTCTGATCCTCTTCTTATAAGGACACAAATCCAATCAAAATAGGGCCCCACCCTTATGACCTCATTTAATCTTAATTACCCAATTCAAAGCCCTATTACCATGTAAAGTTGCATAGGAGGTTAAAGCTTCAACATGTGAATTTGAAGGGCACAATTTAGTCCATAATATTGAGGAACATTATTTAAATCTAAAGCTGTATTCCACAAAACAATCAAGGTCATTAAGGATAAGGGAAGCCTGAGAAACTGAATAGAGGAGATGCAGCTAGGAAAACATAATAGCTAAATGTAATGTGGTACCTGGATGAAATTCTAGAACAGAAAAGGAACACTGGGGGAAAACTTGTGAATTCCGAATAAAGTGTTCAGTTTAATTAATAATAATGCATCAATGTGTGTTTCATTTTGTTACAAACATAAAAATGTGATGGAGGGTATCAACATTAAGAAAAAGTAAGTGAGGGGAATACAGGAATTTTGTGTACTCTGTTTGTGACATTTCTGTAAATCTAAAATTATTGTAAATCTAAAAATTTATTTAAAAAATAAAATTAAAAAATACTAATGGAGGACCAAAATAAAAGAGAAACAAAGAAACAAAATTAGTCCATGGGTGAGCTAATTAATATGTAAGCTTCACTAAGAAAGGCTTGTAATTGTGTTGGGGCTCCCAAGGACAACTCTCAAGCTCAACGACTTGCTAGAAGGATTGACAGAGCTTAGAAATTCATTATATTCATTCTTATGATTTATTACAGAGAAAGGATGTAGTAAAAATTAGCAAAGGGAAAACACACATAGACAAAGTCCAGAAGAAATCAGGCACAAGCTTCCAGGTGTTCCCTTCAAGTAGTGTGGTGTGGAGATACACTCAATCCTCCCAACAGCAATGTGTGCCAACTCTTGTGAAGTATTGTCAGCCAGGGAAGCTCACCTAGTCCTTGGTGTCCAAGATTTTTATTGGGGATCAGTCACGTAGTCATGCAGTACCCACAACTCAGTCTCTAGCACCACAGAGATCAAACAGAATTAGCATGGCCCAGGGCCTCAGGCAACCCAAAACACTCTTATCAGGCGGGACATTCCCCAGGCTTGGAGGTTATCTCCTAGGATCTGGTTAAGGGCCAGCCTTCCTGAAGGCAAGCATGTCTTTGGAATGTGGGGGACTTGGGCAACCCAGACCTGATGAGTTAACTCTTTTTTTACACAGTAATGAATCTGATTTTGTATACTTGTGCTCAGTAATATAGTATAATGAATAAAAATTGTATCATGCTTATATATTTGAACTTAAGGAATATAAAACTATAGGCAATATAATCATGTACAGGAGAAACTTACAAAGCAATATAATTAGTGATTTAATAAAGAAAATGAAATTTCAACATGAACCCATAGGAAAGAAATTATTGTATTTGAGAAGTGAGGTCGACATAATTACTTTAAAAACATATATATATATATATATATATATATATATATATATAGTAAGGTCGGATCTTAAAAAACGGCACCGCGAAACAGAGGAAAGCTTCAAGTGAGCTTTATTAGGGAGCACTCCCGGGCGAGGTTCACTGGTCCAAGAGAAAGGGGCCAGAGAAGTTGCACCCGGGCGAGGGTCAGGCAAGATTTTATAGGGGAAGAAGGGAAAGGGGTGTGGTGAATCTAGGAGGGTGCAGGGTATTCCTTATTTGGTGGTCTTTTCGGGTATCCTGGGGGACCGTTGGTCCCGCCCCTCAAAAGGCGGGAAGGCTGGGCTGGGTTCAAAGTCCCCAGGTCAGTTCCTGGAACTGGGTGGTCTGGAATGTCTCCAGGGTGTTCCCCTGCCTCGGGCCAGTTGGCCTTACATATATATGTGTGTGTGTGTGTGTGTGTGTGTGTGTGTGTGTGCGTGCGCGTGTGCCCAGGACACAGCTGCTCCTAAGTAGACACTTGATTGATGTAAGTTAATTAACATGCTTCTTTAGGATTTTTTTTTTTTTAACTTGGAACTACTGAGAGTGAGCTTGAATCCCTTGCTAATATGAAGTTGGGACTTACAAGTTTTGGGTGTTGTGAAACTCCATGTTATCAATCTGTGTAGAGGAAGTCATACAAAAGACTGAAGACAGGAAGAAAGAGTTGTGAGGTGCAGAGAGTCATAAGTACATTCAAACCCCTGATTCACCGCTGCTTGAAGTTCATATGCCCTCCTGTGCTACTTGGTATTTTGTTTCTGTTTTGATCTGTGTTATATCAAGTTATCACTTGATTGTTACCAAAGGAATCCTTCCTGAAACAACCAAGTTAAAGCTTTCATAGAGGAAATGGCATTTGATTAAATTTTTAAAGACTAATCATCACCAATATTTGTTAAAGATGTTCTATGTTTCAGATACATGCTAAATGTTGGAACTCTTAGACCGATAAAATATGAATGCTGTTCTCAAATTGTTGACAGTTAAATGAAGATGAACATGTAAACAGTTTAGAGCAATTTAGTATGCTTAACACTCTAAAGAATTATAGTAAAAATGTTGAGGCATGAGTCTGATTTTGCTGGTAGAAGAGAGAAGAAAATACATTCTAGGAACAAAGAATTCAAAATGATTTAGACTAGTTGAAGTATTGGAAGTAGCTGAGATCACTCAGAAGGAGTAAGATATTAATGTAAATATTACGGCACCTAGGAGAAATTACTATTACAGAATGCGTTCTAGAAAAGTAAAAGAAAAAAAAGCAAATAAATATCACGAAAGAAAAAAAAAGTAAGCCTAATATTTTCCAAAGAGATTTCTTTGTTAGAATGAATTAATGCTTTAAAAAATGATTTATTTTGAATCATTCCTGAACATTTAAACTAAATCCAATTCCTTAAAACTGGTTCTAATTCTCTTACCTCTACTATTAAAAAAATTATGTAAGAGACCCTGAAAAACTTAGTCCCCCAAACTGCTCCTCCCCACCCACACTGATAAACCCAAGCTTCTCAACTGGGTGGCTACAAAATCTCAAGAACAGTTTCTTCATTTTCAGAATCCATTTTTTAGCCCTCTGTTTCTGAAGCAAACTGAATTTTCAACTCACTCTTCTAGAAAAAGCCTCTCCCCCAACAAAAACAAAAACATTCTTTCAGAACCTTTTCATGCCTGGGATTTTAAATAAAGATCTATGCTTAATGATACTCTAGTTGATTTTCTGCAGTTTCATGTGTTGTGCCTTGAATCAAGACTGGACCCCTTCTGCTCAGCCCAGGACACTCAAAGGGGACAGATCCTGTCAAGTAGTCCTTGATGGCTCCCCTCCTCAGAGTCCCATTGACTACACACCTGAGTAAATTCTGTTCCTAACAAACTAGTGCCCTTCTCTTTTTACACTGATGCACCACATAAGCCTTTATTCTTCTGTCTTAAGTGTGTTTGGGACAATCTTTGATTCATTTTGTTTCACTGCTAGGAATCTCATAGATGATGCAGGAGCACAGGGACAAGACTCTCTGTATGTGACTGTCTCTTGTTCATTCTTGTCGTTTGAGTATGAGCAATCATCTGTCATTCAACGTGTCTCCAGTTTGTTGCTTACCTTCTTACATGTGCAAACATTACTTTACAAATCACACTGTGTTACTAAATTTGGTACATAAATAAGCACTCTGTGTGATACCTTAGAATAAAAGGATTCAAAGATTCTAAGTATTCAACGGTCAGCATTTTTTGATTGGTATGAAGAAACTGCAAAAAAATATGAAAACCCTAAAATTACTTCCATTAAGAATTTATTTAGAAAAGGCTAATAAAAATGTAGAATTCATTTCCTCTCCCTCTTCCAACCTAACTGCAAATTGATATCCCTACTGTACTCTTTTACATGGACTTCCTCTTCCCTCTTACTCTGCTCTCCCTCCTCCTGTACCTTTTTCCAAACTTTTTTGCCCTTTCCATGACCACCTCTATCTAAACACTCCCCTGTCACTGGTCAGTATTTCTCCTAATGTTTATCCTGGGTGGAGAAAATGCCCAGCTCCATTAGTTCTCTATTTTAGAAATTTGGTGAAGATCAGATTTGCAAAATCTAGCTAAGGACTTATCCATCTCTCATAACAAAAGACAAGGTTTCACTAAATAACTTAGAATTGCTCTAAGAAATTACAATTCAAAATTATTTTATCTATATGAATTAGTTATATCCTCAAGAGATGTAAAATTGTCAAAACTTGGTTAGAAAAATCAGAATGAATGGATTACTAAGAAAACTTTAAACATATGCATGGACAGTTGAACTTGGATGGATATGAAAACAATATAAAATAGATCAAGACCTTTTAGCAGCTATCCATTTGTATTTTCTATTAAAATTGCCTGTTTAAAATTCAGATGTGTAAATAGAGAAATGATAAATTCTTCCTTGATTTCAGAGTTCACTTAACTACCATCTTCTGGGAATACTTTGGTTTTAATAGGGGTGAATATATCATAACTACCTAATCTACCTCTGTTATTGTTATTGTTGTTGTTGAGTGGCCCTCCCAGGGTAGTGTATTCAAGGCAGTAGTCCTTATCTTTATGATCTAAAATCATGTCAATCCACAAACTCAGGTGGATGGATCAGAATTAAATTTGAATGCCTAATTCCCCTTTAGTCTGGTTACCACTCAGACTGAATACCAGCCCAGCCTCTCTGGATGTCCACTAGGGAAAAGAAAGATGCTTGAAGACCAGAAATATTTAAGGTAGAATCTTGAATATTCAAAAAACGTCTATATAGCATCCCCTGCGGCCTCCACTTTGTCCATCTCAGTACTTAAGTAGACAAGAGAAAGTCATCCCTTCCTGGGAATAGTTTCATTTAATGACCAAACTGCCTTATTAAGATGTGTGTACCAGGAGGACATGAGAAAAGTAGAGGTAGACTATCAGCTTTTTGAGTAGTTTCTGCCATAAAAGTCACAGATTGAAAAACTGCCATCAGTCTGGAATGCTGAACACATGACCCATATTAATTGCAATGGCCCTATCAGTATGGCAGGAAGAGAAACAGAAACTGAGTAAAAATCAATACTGGAAATGCCACAGATGGCACCAATGCTCGTCAATAGCCAGATGTAGTCAATCTGTCAGAATTAAGAGGAGACCATGATCCATAGGATGTTTCCTTTCCCATCTTGCAGCTTTTGGTGGGAATTACAAATTTGGCATGCAATTATAGCCTCTGCATCAGAAACAGAGTCTGTTTTGTTTTGGTTTGCTTTGGCTTGCTTTGAGTATTTTTTAGTGCCTAGTCCACAATGTGAGCATGTTGCCATGACTGGTGTGGTGGATTTATGCAACAATCTGGTAGTCCAAGCAATGCAGACACTGTTAAGAGCCTGATGCCAGTTTGTCTCATCAGTGTGGAGGTCCTTTCTGTGGGCATCTATGAGTCACCCAGACAGTTCAATCAGCAACCACAATTTGATTCCATGGTTCATGTCCCTGAAGAGACACTGTCTCTCTCTAATCTGCAACAGCCCCAGAGTTGAGTTTCATCCACTGAATAGAGTGACCATGTCCACTTTCAGTTCATGAATTTAATCAACTCACATTTCTTCTCAAATTATGTGTATGGATTGTTCCTAGTTAGGAAACAGTAAATACTGAATAGTATAATTACCTGTAGATACTTACAAATTCATAGTACTTTCTGGGGAGACCATAGTTGATATGTCAGTTACACAAATTTTTCCATGAATATCCAAATTCAAATGTTTGTCAAAATATTCATATTTTTCAAAAAAAAATTTTTTCAGTGTGACAGATTGATAGGTGCCAGTTAGCTATCTGTTATGGTAGGAACTCTGAGTTTACTTATAAGGCATAAGCAACTTACCTACTATCGAATTTGTAATTCTATGTCTCTGAAAGTCATTGCCTGGACTCTCTTCAATTCACAAGTGCCTAAACCAATAAATAGGAATGAAAAAAAAAAAAAAAAGAAAAATCCACTTTGTGGGGTTGAAAGTCTAAATGACTTCTGCATGCTAAGTTAATTATGTAAATGGCCACTTCAACGAAAACAATGTAGCTTCAAAAAGAAAAACTAATATATTGTTTTATGGAAGGATCAGTCTAGAAGAAATGGTAGACAATTTATAAAAAATAAAGATATGTATTTTCTTTCACTGACAGCTTTCTTAGAATCCTAGAAGAACAAACAAAGTAAGATAATAGAATGGGGCTGATTTTATGAAATTAAAGTAAGATAAATATGTTGATTAGGCAACTGAATAAAAATCCAGTACAGGTCAGATATGCAAATTAGTAGTTTTAAAAAATTTTAATCAGAAATATCTGTATTTGAAGTTCTAGTGAATAGAATCTAAATCTGGGAGAAAAAGGCCCAGGGTATTTTCTCTAACTATGATACTACTTATACATTTATGTTTTATACTTGAAATATGATTTGATTTTTTATACATATAATTTGTTACAACAGGGCTATTCAGGCATATCATATATAGAACATTATATAATTTACATAATCACATGTAATTTCATCAATTTTAAGCTATGATCAGTATTATGTATTAGTTACTAACATGTTTAAATTTTTATTTGTTAATTTCGTAGATCTTATATTTATAGAGGAGAAAAATAATATTTTTATATATTTGCAATCTTAAAAGCATATAGCTTCTCAAAAGAATTCCCACCAAGACATTTATTCACTACTTTTTTATTGTTTGTGTAAAATTGTTCTCTCATTCTTCAAGCAAGGGCCACTAGAAATTGCATACATGATTTTGAGGGAAAAAAAGCAAAATCGACTTGGAGTGTATAAGGTTGTTTTAATTCACAATATGCTATTTTACAGTCTCCAGCTCTACATATCAGATCCAAGTCAGATAGAGAAAAAGGGAGCAATCATCAATAGAGACATTTTGAATCTTTTCATGGGGTCACCTTTTGAATAAAACCTATTAGTATTCTGTGAAGGTACAGAGGACTGTACATTCAAAATAGAGGACATTCAAAAGAAACTAAATTCTCAGAGAAGAGTTACCTGCACACATATTCATCATCAAAATAGCCAGCTAACAGAAAATAGGGCTACAGACATTACATGTAACCCTGGACAGCTGTAGCTCTGAGTGAGTCTAAGAGGAATGGGATCCACACAGCCATCTCTTCTTAGATATTACTGACATTCTAGAATTAATTTGCTACTATCACAAGTCAATTAAGGACATTTGTTTTTAACAGGACATACAAAAATAGGAGACAAGATAATATTGAACCGCCAACTTTTTGCTCTGATGGCTCATCCTGGGAATAAAAATGAATAAAAAAAAAAGTGAATTGTGAATATGACATTTTTTTGGTAAAGTTATGTGAACAACCCTAATATGTCACAAATGATTCCTTTCTCAAAGAAAGATGTAGACATAGATAGTTGAGAAACCAGAGGACTTCTGCTCCATTTTCACAACTGATTTAACATCAGGAATATTGGTATATACCAAATTTGTATTAACACTGACCATTAAGGAAATTATTTTCTTAAGTTCTATAAAGCTGTGTTTATAATTAAAATACATTTGGAGCACAGATGTATGGTTTGGTACTTTCACCTGGGGATCTCAAAATGCTTGCAACACGTTAACATTTTTAAAGGTTGGCTACATCTGAATTCACATAAAAAAGACATTTGTGCTGGAAAGAGTTATTACAAAAATTAGACATCTTCATCAGTGTGTTAATTATGGCAATATATGTGAAGTGATGAAATTGAAACAATCCTTACTACTGAACAATCCAGATTTCATAACTCACACTTGAGCCCTCCTTTCATGGAACCTCCGTGTTCTTGCCCTAAGAGAAAGGTTTCAGCATATGAAAATGCAAATAATCACTTATTTTTTTAAACTAGGTAGCATCATAGTTCATTGATTATTGAAATGATGTTAGTAATGGCAGCAGTATGCTATAGATGAGCAGCAAATGCTTTTAAGGGTGATTTGGCCATGGCATTTCCACATTTACCCCATTTCTCTGCATTTTATCTGTACCACCTAAGAACATGTGGATAGCAATTTTAAATAATTTACAGGTGGAAGAATATTCCTCACATATATAGTCATGTTTAGTCTTCACAGTGATTTTGTAAGGTAAGTTTGGGACAAAGTGTGAGGCAATCAGGGAGGTATGAAATATAGAGAATAGATACTGTCATAAGATAGTAAAGGCTGCTATTGACTACATTTTTAAAATGATATGATTAGTATATATTTTTAGTTTAATTCATTTTTGGTAAAAGTTGAAATTATAGGATTTATATATACATTTAAGAGCCATGATGTTAAGAG
Organism: Tursiops truncatus; assembly: GCF_011762595.2. NCBI lineage: Eukaryota > Metazoa > Chordata > Mammalia > Artiodactyla > Delphinidae > Tursiops > Tursiops truncatus. The sequence goes on from NC_047041.1 coordinate 35,605,698, forward strand.
AGTAAGACTGCCAACCCTCAGCAGGTGATGTCTCTGAATTTCACACTAGTTCTTTTCACCTTAGAAAATGTGAATAGAGTAAAGATTGGCAGAAACAAGATAACTCACTAGAAGAAACAGTGGAGTAATTTTCTGCTGAAGAAAGTCCAGATAAGAGAAATGCAACAGAGTTCTGTTTTATAAGTAATGTAATATTGTACGGAGTTAGTGCAGAAGAATGAATAACATATGTACACTTTGTGCAAGATTTGGTGTAGGTAGAGAGAGAAATACAGAAAAGAAAATGTAAAAGAACACAAAAGTCAATGTATAGCCATAAAAGTGCATTACAAAGTCCAACCCTTCTAATATATATATATATATATATATATATATATATATATATATACACACATTTATTTATTTTATATTTTTCTATTTTAAATACAAACTAAGGGCTTCCCTGGTGGTGCAGCAATTAAGAATCCACCTGCCAATGCAGGGGACATGGGTTCAAGCCCTGGTCTGGGAATATCCCACATGCCATGGAGCAACTAAGCCTGTGCACCACAACAACAAAGCCTGCACTCTAGAACCTGCAAACCACAACTACTGAACCTGCATGCCACAACTACTGAAGCCCACGCACCACAACTACTGAAGCCTATGCACCTAGAGCCCGTGCTCTGCAACAAGAGAAGCCACCATGATGAGAAGCCTGTGCACCACAACAAACAGTAGCGCCCGCTTGCTGCAACTACAGAAAGCCTGTGCACAGCAACAAAGACCCAACAAACACAGCCAAAAATAAACAATTTTTTTAAAAATTTAGAAAAAAACAAAAATTGATACAAAGTTGTCACAAATTTTTGGCTCTCTAATGTAAAAGACTGATACAATTAACACTTAATACAATGTTTATGAAGATTCAAGCAATAAAGTGATACATAAGTACTTCTAGAATAACTCACAATTTTTGCATATCATCAGACCAAGTATTCAATTCTTGAAATACAGAAATGCTTCTACATTTCTAAGTGGCACCTGAAAATGCAGAGGGACAGTGTTCCTGTATTGCCCTCGGGAGATAGTGGAAGGTAGGGAGCCCTCAGAGTCTGAGAAGGTATGACAACTCCGCTTGTGCAGCCTTTCTTGCTTTCTGTTTATAATTTCCTTTGGAACCTGGCAAGGATGATTCTCCCCTGAGGGAAATGCATTGACCTTAACAGACAAGGGGGGCAAGCAACTTGGGTTTATTATTAGATGTGCTTTTCAGAAGTGAAGTTTTTAAAAATGTTTCAGAAAGTGGTGTTTAAATTGTTATAGCTGCAGGCACCTGCAGTTTATGTGCTAACCATGTATGTATGTTTTATGAAGTTTTTTAATCTGTAACTCAATTTTTTTAAAAAGGCAATCACCATAGCAACTATCAGAAAGTTTTGTGCTGGTTTTGACACACAGAGTGCCCAAGCAGATAATGCCATATATATCCTATGAAGTCTGCTTAAGCTAGGAATGCCTGGTTTCAGGAAAGTGAGAGTTAAACTATTACTTTATTCATTTTTTTTCTCATCACTTTAGGCAAATGATGAGAGTGCTGAAGTAAAAAAGAAGTAAAAAACTACTGAATGTGAAGCATACCACTGCTACTGGCTGAGACGCCCCTTAGTTAAAGTGACCTTAGAAATTTTAAAAGAAAGACTAATATAAGAGATCAGAATTTTCCTTTCAATCATAAGTTATTCTCTGTAAAGAAAATAATTATTTCCCTTCATGATCACATAAATGTGATTTTCACATTAAAAATTCACAGGAACTATGGGGAGTAATTACTTTTTATCCCAGTAGCATGGTAAGTCTATGTCCATCATAAACCATTTTCATCTCAGATCAGCAAAAAGGAGTGAATTTCTTTTTAAATACTTAATGCAATTTTACCAACAATAAAAAATCTGAGAATTGTTATATTTTGATGATATTGAAGTACGTGATATTGTTTTCTTCTGCTTGAAATAAAATTAATATATGTCTTTTATAAATAGAATATTAAACATGTTTGGCTATAAAATTTGATTAAAACAAATATAATTCCACAAATGTATCCTCAATTTTGAAGGTTTACAAAATGATTTTTTAATTTTTATTTTGGAACTATGTTTTAATGTTGGATTTTCCTTCTTAAATCTCGGTTATTTGAATGTATTTCTGAAAATATTTCAAGCAAATCATCAATTAGTAAAATAATGACAATCTGGGTCATAGTTAATAAATAATAATTAACTTATCATTCAATTATGTTAATCATTCCATATTTATTGAACATACTTTATTATATGTGCATGACTTCTAGGTACTACAGGGATAATTTTTCAAACTATTTATATGATACCTGCCTCTAATAAGTGTGTACTATAAAATGAGATGATAAATAAAAGACAGCTTAAGAGCTAAATTATGTGCTCCATGCAATAAGCAATCATCTGATCATCTTCACATCTACTTCATTCAATCCCCAAGGAAGGCTGCTACAATCTTTTGTTCTTATCTTTATGAAAGGAGATAATCACATTTGTATTATTTCCCCCAAGGCCAACATATATCCATAGAAAATTACATTTTATATTCACATATCTTCTGGGACTTTGAGGAGTAAAGTTTAATCTTGGCTTAATCTCCTCTATGGTGGAGCACCACTTTTCTTTTTGCTTTGGGAGTCAGCATGTGGATTCTACTGCTATAAAAGACTGCATCACCCCAGCAAAATCCATCTCAGACGCACATCAGGCATGTGACACATGCTTTTACTTTTCTGGTTGCACACTTGACTCTGAGATATTCACAGCCTCACCTAAAGCTCAAGATCGGGTTTCTCTTAGACTTTTGAATCTTTGCCTGATATCAAGGAACTGCCTTACTTGATTCCCGACTAATTTCATTTTGTTCCTCAGGATCTGAATGTTGGGATATTTTACACATTTATTTGTTTATTTATTTGTATGTCTGACATCCCATTTGTTTCTTTTGATCTTAATTTGTAGCCTCAAGTCTATATCCTGCTTCTAACCCATTTCTCAAAGGAGTGGTATTTTTTCCAATTGTTACTCTTAGCCCCATTCACTTCTGTTTTCTTGAAGGATCTTCCTCTACGTTTTTACTCAGCTCTTTCTAGAGTAGGGAATGACCCTTCATTTGTGAAAAGAATTATAGATGTCAGTAGACACATAAAATGCATGTACAAGATTTTCATGTGTAAACATTTACACATTTTTTTTTCCTGGGGAGAGTTGTATAGCTTTTATAGGTTTCCTTAATGGGTCACTGACCCTCTAAAAGTTTGACTATTATTGCTTATATTTCCAATGTATACACCCATTTACTCCTAGGCACTGCATCTTCTACTGGCTTCTTTTCCTTCCTTCTTCTCCATTGCTGGGTACTGCATTGAACTCAGTTTTTAACTCTGCATTACATTGTCTGCATTAGAGGAGATACCTAATTTCACTACTTTGGCTGCATGTGAAAAAAGAAGACCTCAACATTTCTGGCCCAGACACCAAATATTATTAAATTCAAATTAACTAAAATTGGACTGATTATTTTTCCTCCAAAATTAGATATCTCACATCTATAGGTGGCACTATAATTCTTTTGATCCACTAAGTGCAAAGCTTTGGAAATAACTCTTTCTTGTTCTCTTTCTCAATCCCTAGGTGGAATTGACCTCCACCACTAATGCATCATACAATATAAACTTCCTACTATCACCCTCCAGGCTAAAATTTATCTCAGGCTAAAATTATTGAAGTAGCTTGTTTTATCTTTTCCTATTCTACAATTAATCTCTAAACATTACCATCAGAAGTTTCCTAATATGTTATCATTTGCTTTCAATTTACAGAAAATTTCTGGTAGATGCTAATTGTCCCAATGCCAAATCTCACACTTCTACACCTATCATTAAGAGGCCTAACAATTTGGTTCTTATTACTGTCCCCAGACTTACATCTCCAGTGTTATACAACCTAAACCTCTTTCCAAAAGAACCTGTTGTACAAATATACCATGTGCAATATTCCTGTATTAATGTTGTGCCTAAAGCTGCCACTCTTATCTTTGTCAAATTATGTTCATTATTTTAAAAAATCATTTTAAAATTCTGTGTTATCCAAGAAGGCTTTCCTAATTTTTCTACACATTCATGGTGTTCACTGCTGAAAATCACATTAAAATTACAACCACTCTTTATTTTCTTTGCAAAGTACTTAGCACATTTAGAAGGCATGAAATATTTGAGTCACCTTGACATTTTGTAAACATTCCTGACTAGCATGTGAGGTCCTTAATGGCAAAGATTGTGCTTTTACCATATGTTTTCTAATCCAGAGATTTCTTAGTTATGCAGGCTACATACTCAGAGATTTTTGTGTAAAGAATGAATTCCATAGAAGCATATCAGTTTTAAAAGTGTGTTTATAATAGGGTTGCCAGATAAAATAGTGAATATCCAGTTAAATTGGAATTTCATAAACACAACATAATTTATGAAATAATTATTTATGATAATTAATGAACAATTTTGGTACACATGCACCATGCAATGTTTGGGTATACTTATAATAAACAACATCTGTTGTTTATATGAATTCAAATTTTACTTGGTGTCTGTATTCATATTCAATGAATCTGGCAACTTTAGTTTTCTTTATAGGGATAAGCAATTATACAGAATTTAAAACTAAACAATAATGATGTGAAAGTTGAACAATAGATTCAGTGTTTTCTTCCCTTCCCATTTAGAATGTAATAGAATATATTGTGAAAAACTATCTAGAAATAGATATTTTGAATTTTGTGGCCTGAGGTTCAAAACCAACTTTCTTTATTTCATTGCAAGTTACCATAGTCTCCCAAGTGAGTTGATGGCTGATTTGTCTCTTAATCAGTGTTTATTTAGTTTTTCAATCTTTAACGTACTATAAAAGCTGTTTACCTTTAGATGTTGGTGTTATAGCAACAAATAAGACCAACAGAATACCTACTTGAAAGTGACAAATATAATAATATAAAAAGAAAAAAATTAAAATTTCAGACAGCAATAAATGCTATGAGGAAAACAAATCAGGTAGAGTGGTAAGAGTTGGATGGTCAGGGAGCACCTGTGCAGGAGGCCACAGTTGAGTTGAGTAGAGGCTTGAATGATAGGAAACAGCCATCCATGAGAAAGGGTGAAACAGGAACATTCCAGGCAAAGGGAACAGCTGGAGGAAAACTCAAATGGAGGAAAAAGCTTGACATACCTGACAAACCAAGGAATTGTATTGTTACTAGACCATATAGGGCTAGGGAAAGGTGAGTGGTTACAGATGAGGAGGGAGAGGTAAATAGAGGATAGATCATGCAGAGTCCCATTGCTCTTGTTAAAGGTATTGGATTCAACATTAAATATCTTAAAGATCTACCAAAAAAGGATTGTTTTAAATGACATGTGGAACATTAATTATTGAGTGTGGGAGACAAGAGCAATAATAGAGCATCCAGTGTGGTAGCTCTTCTGGTAGCCCAGAGAATACACACTGCTGCTGTCTACTAAGGTATGAGAACTGGAGGTAGTGACTCACAGATGAAATCAGGATTCATTTTGAGGTCAGAGCTAACAAATTGTGTTAATAGAATACTCAAGGCAAGAGAGGAATCCAGGGTAAATTTTGAGTTTTGATTTGAGTATCTGGATGAATGGGAAGCTAGAGGAAGAAGCATGATTAGCAGTAGTGAAATGATTCACAAATTCAGGCCTGGGGTGGAATACCCATTCCCTTGGCTAGAGTTCTGGATAAAATTGCATTTTATTAGGGCAAGAGAAAAAGTCCTTGCTAGGGATTATGAATGCTTTCTGATCTGTTTTAGAGAGTAAATAATTGTTGACAACTCCTACCCAGGTACAATAGCATGTGTATTATCGGGGAGGAAATGTTTTAGGAACATTAACTTCAATTTAATGTACATGCCAATATTTAAATTTCTCAAAGCCAGAGGTCAGTCTTATTATTAATCTTTAGTATAAATGTCTTATACACTTTATGCCAAGTGCCTAGTAGATGTTAATTAATAACTTTCCATTCTTAATGAGCTCCTTTCTGTGTATACCTGTATCATATTAACTGAGTTCACATTATTTTCTCAGATAATCTTCTAATGTTTTTTAATCCACAGTCTTCCCTTCTAAACTCTGGCTTTGAGACCAGAAAACTAGTTAAAATATATTTTTTCTATTAAAATATTTTTTCACCCCATTATTGAACAGATAAAACATATTCATAAGCACATGTTAAATGAAAGAGGAAAGAAATTACCTTGGGGAAAGAAAATACCTTGGGGAAAGAAATTAAATTCGAAAATAATCCTAAAACCACTTTTTTTTTTTTTGTATGAGCTTTATAATGGCTAAGGCCATAATAAAAAAAGTCAGCTTTAGAGACTGTATCTCATACTGATATCAGCATGTGAAACTCAGCAGGGACACTAAATTTTGAGCATTAACCAGGTTAATCCACAGAGCAAACATCATAGCTCTCAAAATCTAAGGCAGCTTTTTGACCCTTTATGTCATCTCTCTATATAAACCTTATAGTTCACATAAGGATTCTGTTCTTTCTTTCTTTTTTTTTTTTTTTTTTTTTTTTGCGGTACACGGGCCTCTCACTGTTGTGGCCTCTCCTGTTGAGGATCACAGGCTCCGGACGCGCAGGCTCAGTGGCCAAGGCTCACGGGCCTAGCTGCTCTGCGGCACGTGGGATCTTCCCGGACCGGGACACAAACCCGTGTTCCCTGCATCGGCAGGTGTACTGTCAACCACTGCGCCACCAGGGAAGCCCAGGATTCTGTTCTTTCTGATTAAGAGAGGAAGAAAATTCTGTCAGCTGAATCAATATCTTACTAGTGGAAAAACAAAGAAAATTATAAATAACAGCAGCTACTTTCTATGATTGGTGAAATGCCATGGCAAAGAAAGCATGATTCTCTCCAGGACTAGGAAATTCAAGTTTCATCTTAGACATCTCATTTTCAACATTTCAAGGTTTAAATGAAAACAAAATATGGTTTCATAGCATTTTACTCAATTATATTTTAAGTTCCATGAGTAAAACTAACCACAACAATTACTAACATTTGACCTTTCTACCTATATTACCTAGTTCATAGGATTTTATGAGCTAATATTTGTAAGTACTTAGAACATTGCATGGCATATATTAAGAATAATATCCAAGGTTTCAATATAAAAAAGTAAATACCATTATATAATAAGTGCAGAGGCATAGTTTCTGTATTTTTTTACTTTAATTTTCATTTTTTTATTAATTAGAAAAAGTAATCATTTTTCAATGCCACAAAATGCATAAGATGGAACTGTTTGGTGTGAGTTTAAGAGAGTTTTCTTTAGTTTTTTTGTTTGTTTGTTTTTATATCTTTATTGGAGTATAATTGCTTTACAATGCTGTGTTAGTTTCTGCTGTACAGCAAAGTGAGTCAGCTATATGTATACATATATCCCCATATCCCCTCCCTCTTGAGCCTCCCTCTCACCCTCCATTTCCCACCCCTCTAGGTCATCACAAAGCATCGAGGTGATCTCCTTGTGCTACGCAGTGTCTTCCCACTAGCCATCTATTTTACATTAGGTAGTATATATATATATATACACATATATACACACATACATATTGATGCTACTCTCTCACTTTGTCCCAGCTTCCCCTTCCCCCTCTGTGTCCTCAAGTGTGTTCTCTATGCCTGCATCTTTGTTCCTGCCTTGCCACTAGGTTCATCAGTACCTTTTGTTTTACATTCCATATATGTACATTAGCATCTGGTATTTGTTTTTCTCTTTCTGACTTACTTCACTCTGTATTACAGACTCCAGGTCCATCAGCCTCATTACAAATAACTCAATATCATTCCCTTTTACGGCTGAGTAATATTCCATTATATATATATATTTGTGCCACATCTTCTTTATCTATTCATCTGTCAATGGACATTTAGGTTGCTTTCATGTCCAGGCTATTGTAAATAGTGTGGCAATGGACATTGGGGTATATGTATTTTTTTGAATTATGGTTTTCTCTGGGTATATGCCCAGTAGTGGGATTGCTGGGTCATAGGTATTTCTACTTTTAGTTTTTTAAGGAACCTCCATACTGTTCTCCATAGTGGCTGTATCAATTGTTATTCCCACAAACAGGGCAGGAAGATCCCTTTTCTCCACACCCTCTCCAGCATTTATTGTTTCTAGATTCTTTGATGATGGCCATTCTGACTGGTGTGAGATGCTCATTGTGATTTTGATTTGCATTTCTCTAACGATTAGTGATGTTGAGCATCCTTTCATGTGTTTGTTGGCAATCTGTATGTCTACTTAGGAGAAATGTTTATTTAGGTCTTCCGACCACTTTTGGATTAGGTTGTTTGTTTGTTTTTAATATTGAGCTGCATGAGCTGCTGGTAAATTGTGGAGGTTAATCTTTTGTCAGTTGCTTCATTTGCAAATATTTTCTCCCCTTCTGAGGGTTGCCTTTTTGTCTCATTTATGGTTTCCTTTGTTGTGTAAAAGTTTTTAAGTTTCATTACATTCCATTTGTTTATTTTTTATTTTATTTCCATTACTCTAGGAGGGGGGTAAGAAAGGACCTTGCTGTGATTTATGTCATACAGTGTTCTGCATATGTTTTTCTCTAAGAGTTTTATAGTGTCTAGCCTTACCTTTAAGTCTTTGATCCATTCTGATTTTATTTTTGTGTATGGTGCTAGGAAGTATTCTAATTTCATTCTTTTACATGTAGCTGTCCTGTTTGCCCAACACCACTTATTGAAGAGGTTGTCTTTTCTCCATTGTATATTCTTGCCTCCTTTGTCAAAGATAAGGTGACTATATGTGTGCGGGTTTATCTCTGTGCTTTCTATCCTGTTCCACTGATCTATATTTCTGTTTTTGTGCCATTACCGTACTGTCTTGATTACTGGAATTTTGTAGTATAGTCTGAAGTCAGGGAGCCTGATTCCTCCAGCTCTGTTTTCCTTTCGCAATATTGCTTTGGCTATTCATGGTCTTTTGTGTTTCCATACAGATTGTAAAATTTTTTGTTCTACTTCTGTGAAAAATGCCATTGGTAATTTGATAGGGAGTTCATTGAATCTGTAGCTTGCTTTGGCTAGTACAGTCATTTTCACAATGTTAATTCTTCCAATCCAAGAACATGGAATATGTCTCCATCCGTTTATATCATCTTTGATTTCTTTCATCAATGTCATATTTTTCTGCATACAGGTCTTTTGCCTCCTTAGATATGCTTATTCCTAGGTATATTATTCTTTTGTTGCAATGATAAATGGGATTGTTTCCTTAATTTCTCTTTCAGATTTTTCATCATTAATGTATAGGAATGCGAGAGATTTCTGTGCAGTAATTTTGTGTCCTGCTACTTCACCAAATTCATTGATTAGCTCTATTTTTTGGTTAGCATCTTTAGGATTCTTTATGTATAGTATCATGTCATATGCAAACAGTGACAGTTTTTCTTCTTTTCTGATTTGGATTCCTTTTGTGGCTTTCTCTTCTCTGATTGCTTTAGTTTTATTGATCTCTGCTATTGTTTCCTTACTTTCTTTTTTATTTATTTCTGATCTGATCTTTATGATTTCTTTCCTTCTGCTAACTTTGTGGGGTTATTTTGTTGTTCTTCTTCTTCTTTCTCTAACTGCTTTAGGTGTGAGGTTAGGTCATTTATTTGATATTTTTCTTGTTTCTTGAGGTAGGATTTTATTGCTATAAACTTCCATTTTATAAATGCTTTTTCTTTATACTTCAGTTTTGGGTTGCTGTGTTTTCATTGCCATTTTTTTCTAGGTATTTTTTTTTAATTTCCTCTTTGATTTCTTCAGTGATCTCTTGGTTGTTTAGCAGCATATCGTTTAGCCTCCATGTGTTTATATTTTTTACAGTTTTTTTTTCCTGTAATTGATAATCCAGTCTCATAGCGTTGTGGTTGGAAAAGATGCTTGATATGATTTAAATTTTCTTAAATTTACCAAAGCTTGATTTGTGACCCAAGATATGATCTATCCTGGTGAATGTTCCATGAGCACTTGAGAAGAAATTGTATTCTGTTGTTTTTGGATGGAATGTCTTATAAATATCAATTAAGTGCATCTGGTCTAACGTGCCATTTAAAGCTTGTGTTTCCTTATTTATTTTCTGTTTGGATGCTCTGTCTGTTGGTGTAAGTGGGGTGTTAAAGTCACCTACTATTATTGTGTTACTGTCAATTTCCCCCTTTATGGCTGTTAGCATTTGCCTTATGTATTGAGGTGCTCTTATGTTGGGTGCATAGATATTTACAATTGTTATATCTTCTTGGATTGATCCCTTGATCATTATGTAGTGTCCTTCCTTGTCTCTTGTAACATTCTTTATTTTAAAGTCTATTTTATCTGATATGAGTATTGTTACTCCAGCTTTCTTTTGATTGCAGTTTGCATGGAATATCTTTTTCCAACCCCTCACTTTCAGTCTGTATGTGTCCCTAGGTCTGAAGTGTGTCTCTTGTAGACAACATATATATGGGTCTTGTTTTTGTATCCATTCAGCCAGTCTATGTCTTTTGGTTGGAGCATTTAATCCATTTACATTTATGGTGATTATCGATATGTATGTTCCTATTACCATTTTCTTAATTATTTTGGGTTTGTTATTATAGGTCTTTTCCTTCTCTTGTTTTTCCTGCCTAGAGAAGCTCCTTTAGCATTTGTTGTAAAGCTGGTTTGGTGGTGTTCAATTCTTTTAACTTTTACTTGTCTGTAAACCATTTGATTTCTTCATTGAATCTGAATGAGATCCTTGCTGGGTAGAGTAATCTTGATTGTAGGTTTTTCCCTTTCATCACTTTAAATATATCCTGCCACACCCTTCTGGCCTGTAGAGTTTCTGTTAAAAAATCAGCTGATAATCTTATGGGGATTCCCTTGTATGCTTTTTGTTGCTTTTCCTTTGCTGCTTTTTATATTTTTTCTTTTAATTTAATTTTTGTTAGTGTGATTAACATGTGTCTCAGTGTGTTTCTCCTAGGGTTTATCCTGTATGGCACTCTCTGCACTTCGGACTTCATTGTACTATTTGCTTTCCCATTTTGGGGAAGTTTTTCATCTCTAATCTCTTCAAATATTTTCTCAGACCCTTTCTTTTTTTTCTTCTTTTTCTGGGATGCCTATAATTTGAACATTGGTGCACTTAATGTTGTCCCAGAGAGAGGTCTCTGAGGCTGTCCTCCATTCTTTTTTTCTTTATTTTGCTCTGCAATAGTTATTTGCACCATTCTATCTTCCAGCTCACTTTTCCGTTCTTCTGCCTCAGTTTTCTGCCTTTGATTCCTTCTAGAGTATTTTTAATTTCAGTTATTATGTTGTTCATTACTGTTTTTTTGCTCTTTAGTTTTTCTAAGTCCTTATTAAACATTTCTGGTATTTCCTCTATTCTATTTCTGAGATTTTGGATCATTTTTACTATCATTACTCTGAATTATTTTTCAGTAATTTTACCTATTTCCTCTTCATTTATTTGGTCTTGTGGGTTTTTATCTTGCTTGTTTGCCTGCAATATATTTATCTGTCTTCTCATTTTGTCTAGTTTACAGTATTTGATGTCTCCTTTTCCCAGGCTGCAGGGTCATAGTTCCTGTTTCTCCTGTTCTCTGCCTCTGGTGGTGAGTTTTGTCCAGTGGCTTGTGTAGGCTTCCTAACGGGAGAGGGACTTTTGCCTGCATTATGGTGGGTGGAGCTGAGTCTTTTCCCTCTAATGAGCAGGGCCACGTCAGGTGGTGTGTTTTGGGGTGTCTGTGAGTTTAGTATGCCTTTAGATGGCCTGTGGGCTGTTGGGTGAGTTTGTTTTCCTGTTTTGTTTGTTGTCTGGTGTGAAGCATCCAGTGCTGTGAGCTGTTGGCAGTTAGGTGGAGCCGGCTCTTGGATTCATTTAGAGGCCTCCGTGAGAGGTCTTGATGAATAATCTTCCCTGGGGATAGAAATTCTCTAGTGGTTTAGAGTCCTGGACTTGGTGCTCCCACTCCAAAGCCTCAGGCCTGACCTCTGGTTAAGGGACCAAGACCCTGCAAGTCACTCGTCCTAGCAATAGGGGGATTAAAAAAAAATACTAACAAAACCCCAACAAATGGTAAAAAGTAAAATCAAGCAAACAGAAACAGAAACAAGGAAACATGCACACACACAAAATAAACAAATATAATACCAAATAAATCAAAAAGCAAGAGAAAAACCAAACAAAAGCAGAATTCCAATTGAAGAATGAAGCAAAGAAACAAAATGAACCAAAGAAAATTTTTTTAATTAAAGAAAAAGGGGAAAGAAGACAGAACAGAAAAGCAAAGTAGAAGTAGAAATATTTTTAAAAGAAAATATACTAAAGAAAGAAAGAAAAAAAAAGACAAAGCCCCAGAGAAATGGTGAAAACAAAATCAAGCAAACAAAAAACAGAAACAAGGAAACACATACACACGTAAAAGAAACAAAAACATAGCCAAATAAAACAAAAAGCAAGAGAACAGCCAGACAAATAGAACTCAAAAACAAAATCAAACAGGATTAAAACTAACAAAAACACATAACCTGAAAACAAAACCAAAGTAGTGTGCCAACTGAAAAATAAAGCAAGGAAACAGAACTAACTGGTAAAAATGATTAAAAAATGAAATAAAATAAAAATGAAAAAACACTGGTCAACAGAAAAGCAAAGTAGAAATGGAAATATAAAAAAAATATATTAAAGAAAAAGAAGAAAAAAATAAGGGGAAAGAACACAGAACAACAGAAAAGCAGAGTAAAAATAGAATATATAAAAAAATAAAAAATATCTTATAAAACATAAAGATCCCAAAAGACTAAATAAATTTAAAAAATACTAAAACAACAAGCAAAGGAAAAAGGAAGTAAGAAAAAGAAACAAAAACAAAGAACCAACAGCAGAATGAATGAAAACATGATAAAATTCATAGTAATAATTATGTTTCCCTGGGGTCTCCACTGTCAATGTCCTTGCACATGCTGTGAACCGCAGCCCACCTCTGCCTCCACAAGAGGCTCTACTATTCTTCTGGGCTGGTCTCTGGACCTGTTGTGGGCCCTGTGGGCACCACTCAGACTCTGATCTGGCCCAATTCCTGCATGTGCTTGCCCCTAAAGTCCACAGCTGTTAGAGCTAGACCATTTTCATTTGTGGGAACACTCATCGTCTACTCAAATATTCAATAGATGAAGGGTCTACCTAGCTGATTACAGGGATCTAATCTGCAGCTTATATTGCTGATGGAAAGATTTTCAATCTTCTTCATTAGTCACCCCATCCCTGGGGTTCAGCTTTGGTTTTATCCCCACCTCTGTGTGTGGTCCACCCACAGGAGTCTGTACTGAGGCTGCTTTAGAGCTCTTGGTTCTATGAGGACCAGGCACAGAGGTGGTAAGACTCCTTGGATCTCAGAAGCCCCAGCAGTGCCAAATGTGCAGGAAAGCTGGTGGCCATGGGCACAAGAGATAAGACCCTAGTGAGGGCCTTTTGCAACACCCAGAATAAGGCACATGATGGCCAGCCCTGGCTGGGCTTTTTCTGGCACTTGGTAGCAGGCATGGGAGGGTTGGCCCTAAGAGGGCTTTTTTTTTTTATTGCTCAGCATCCAACACACAAGAGCCAACCCTGAGCTGGCTTCTTTTATGTCATTGGCAGGTGCTGGAGTGTGGGGAAAGAAAGGTTACATTAGTGGTCCTGCCCCCTGTGTGTGATTCAGCAGTAGTGCCTTGCTTCCATGGCAGTCCAGTCTCCCTCCATAGGCATTCCCTGCTGCAGATTTCCTCCCTCCTGTCCCCTCAGTCAGTCTCCCCACAGCCAACAGCAGTTCTTACTCTGGGCCTGTTCTCCAAGCCCCATGCACTAGCTCCCAGCCCCCTTGAATAACTGTGAACACATGTCCCAGTCTGAGGCACATAACGCCATGGTACAAACCATCTGTATTTCTCATTCTGTCTCACCTGCCACAGATAGGCTGCTTCACCCTCTTCCAACAGCCTCAAATGCTTCCCTTCTGTCCCAGTAGATTTCCCTGTCTGATGGGCGGTTTCTCCATCAGAGAGTGGGTTTCCACAAATTCGGGAATCTCTATTTTGCTTCAACTCCCCTGCTCTGGGATGCAGGTCCCATCCTACTTCCTCTCCTCCTCCTTCTCCCTTCTTTTCTCCTTCCTATCCAGTTATGCAGGGATCTTTATAGTCCTTTCCAGTGTCCAAGGTCTTCTTCTAGTTTTCAGCTGGTGTTTTGTGAGAATTGTTGCATCTATAGATGTATTCCTGATGCATCCGTGGAGAGAGATGAACTCTACATCCACCTGCTTCTCTGCCATCTTGAATCTCTTGAGAGTTTTCAATTTTGTAGGCTTTGTATTTCATCCCCTCACTGCTTCTGCAAGCCCACTGGCAGCTACCACACTGAACATGTGGGCTTGATCATTTCACCTTCCCCAGCAGCTTTGTTGTCTGGCCTGTTTCTTTGTGGTGAAATATAGGCGTCACTATGCCCCTTCACATCAGTGATTCATATAAACAGCCATGTGCTGGCAAATTTTTAACAAACTACTCTCCAGAGGAATAAAAACAAACAAAAACAAACAAACAAAAAACAAGCAATACTTATTTGTAATATTTGACAATATCTGTGGTATAAATACTCCAGCTATGGATGATTTTGAACTATTTATGTGACATCATTGAATGACATAGTTTGGAGGAAATGGGAATTATCCATTTTCATGAGCTAGTATCAGTTGTACTACATATGCAAGTTGTATATGTGAGAGTTACCATTGTTTTTATCTCAAATCAAAAATCTTAAAAAATAGCAACCTTTAATCAATATTAACAATGACTAACATTTATGAAATTACTTCAATGTGTTTATCAGTACTCTAAATAGTTTGCATGTGATAATTCACTTAATTCTCCTAATACTATTAAATAAATTCTATTTTTAAATATATTTGTATCTATAATGAAATCAAGAAACAGAGAGATTAAATAAATTTCTCTAGGTTTATGTGTCTCAGATATGTAGAACCTAGGATCAAAGCCAGATATTTTGAATTTCTTATTTTACTTTCAAATCAAGATCTCATCTTCTTCTTTAAGTATTTTCCTAGAGTCCTTTAACATCCCCATTTCCCCAATTCTTCTGAAGTCCCTGTCTTCATTGTCCTTTATCAAACACATCTATTAAGATTATTATTAGACTATTTTTCTCATAACACTGAGCAAAATTCAAAATTATATTATACTTTTATATTGTCCAATTCAAGACCATAAAATCTTTTATCATCATAATTTACTCAGATTTTGAGTTCTAAGCACCAAATTGACTTTTTCCTAAAATAATCATAGGAATGCTGGACTGGCTGCTACTTCATTTTATGCTCCATATGATTGAGTTACTCTTATATTCTTTAGGAAATACATAAATTAAGTACTCATTTTCTAACCCTTAATTGATATTATTCTGTATTTCAAAGTGGTATACATGTCTTCATTCCTATGTTTTTTGACTTACATTAGTTGTTTTCTTTATTATTATTTATATACATAAATATACACCTAGCAAAATGTTTATAAACAAATATACAAAACATGATGTTTTCCCTTGAAGAATATATGATATATGCAGGAAAGAAAAATAGGAAAATTCAGAAAAATTAGGGAGCAGTGAAAAGTGTTGTATTGTTGGCACAATAGTTTTAGATAATCTTTAATTTTAGCACATCTATTTCAATTAATTATTAATATATAATTCTAAAATTTAAGAATCTCTAAAGCACAAAAGGCACCTTAAAATATTTTTATTTGAGTATAATGTATACCAAAGGAAACAATAGAAATTACATTTCTCTTCTCCTCCAGCCTGATCCTCAAATTCTTTGCCACCTCTGGTCAAAACTTATTTATCATCTCTGGGATTTTTGTTGTTGTTGTTGCTCTATGTATAGATACTACTGGCATTCATTGTAATAGTAATACTTCATTTAGAAAATGAATTTTTTTTTGTAGTGGCCTCCACTATTTTTGTTATCTGGCTTTTTTCATTTGAGGAAATCAACAGGGTCCTGATGAATCCTAAATCATCATGTGACAAAAGCAAGATGTCCACCACTGAGATGTCTGCCTCCTTACAGGGCTCTAGTTCCATCACTCCTTTATTTTGTCCATCACAAATATTGGCCTCAGATGCTTCAGTCTACTCCTAAGTAGTTAAAACATAAGTGAAGTCTTTTCACTGATTAGCTTATTTCCTCCAAAGAGTGTAGAAAATTATTATTCTAAAGATTATTAGCTCAAAGAATATTTACTTAAAAAATACACATCATTAACTACTAGAAGAGAGGAAAATTGACCTAATTAAATATAGTTAGAATTCTATTTCTCTTTTTTTTTCAGTTTAAGAGAAGAAAATCATAATATACTGTGTAGAAAAATTTTAAGAAATAAAATATCTACTTTTTCCACCTTCATTCTCCAGGTATACAGTAAAGTTTTTATACATGTAATGGATGGAATTTTGTGCAAATATATAGTAATAAATTATTTTGGCTTTTGTATTTCTGAAAATTTTATTTTGCCTTTACTTAAATATATATGGATATAATTTTGTTTTGTTTTATTTTATTTTATTTTATTTCTGAGCAGTCTAAATTCTTAGATTTTTTTTTCCCTTCAACACTTTAAATATGTTGTTTCACTGTATTTGGATTTCATGGTTCTGACATGCTACTATTCTTGTTTGTTCCTTTATATGTAACATGACTTTTTCCTTTAACAGCTTTTAATTTTCTCTTTATTATTGATTTTAACCAATTTGATTATGATGTACATCAATGCAATATTCTTGATATCTTTTTTGCTTAGGGCTCATTGAGCTTTTTGCATATTGAAGCTTATATTTTATCTTAAATTTTAAATATTTTCAGATGATATTTCTTAATTTTTCTGTCCGTTCTTCCCTTTCCCATCTTTACTCCAATTATACATATATTAGGCTCAGAGCTAACTGATACTGTATTCAGATTTCTTAAGTTATTATTCATCTGTGTTACAGTTTAAGTAGTTTCTATATTTTGAAATTCATTAAACTTTTCTTCTGTGTCTAATCTAACTTTTTTTTTTTTTTTTTTTTTTTTTTTTTTTTTTGCAGTACACAGGCCTCTCACTGTTGTGGTCTCTCCCACTGTGGAGCACAGGCTCCGGACACGCAGACTCAGCAGCAATGGCTCAGGGGTCTAGCCGCTCTGAGGCATGTGGGATCTTCCCAGACCAGGGCACGAACCCATGTCCCCTGCATCAGCAGGCGGACTCTCAACCACTGTGCAACCGGGGAAGCCCTAATATAACTTTTTAAATCCAAGCCAGTGGTTTTCTAAACTTAAGATTTAAAATAAAAATCCAGAGAATTCTAGATTCTCAATTGAGCTCTTTACACACTTTTCATATCTTCATTTAATATGCTCTAGTTTTCCTGTATTTTCTTGAACACCTGGAATATAATTACAATACATTTTAATGTCTTGGAATACTTATTCTATCAACTTAATTATTTCTGGATCAGTTTCAATTGATTTTTTGCTTTTTTACACAAGTTGTAATTACCTGTTTCTTTTGCAAGAGTGGTAATTTTTTAAATTATATTTTAATTTAATTTAATTTAATATTTTATTTTATTTTTTTGCATGTTACCAATTGAAAATTTTATGTTTTTGTATGCTGGATCTTATTGTATTATTTTAAATATTTTTGAGGGTTTTTTTTCTTGGATGCAGTTGATTTATTTGGAAAGAGTTTGGTGTTTTTGAGGAAGCTCTTTAGGGTCTTTTAGACAGCACCACAGCAACATTTAGTCTAGGGCTAATTTTTATCCACTACTGAGACAATAGTCTTCTGCATACTCTGATAACATGTGAATTACAAGTCTTTTCCACTTTGATTGTTAGGAGCAAAAATTTTTCCTGACCTTATTTGAGCCTCAAAGGTTGTTCTATCCATTCTTTCAGATGGCTCTTTACACACATTTATTTCTCACCAC
This sequence comes from Tursiops truncatus, assembly GCF_011762595.2. Classification (NCBI taxonomy): domain Eukaryota; kingdom Metazoa; phylum Chordata; class Mammalia; order Artiodactyla; family Delphinidae; genus Tursiops; species Tursiops truncatus. The sequence goes on from NC_047041.1 coordinate 35,623,846, forward strand.
TCAACTGAAGACTTGAAGAGTGCTCTCTAGAGATCTCCATAGTTGCTTCTCTCTCTCTCCCTGTCTTTCTCCTAATCTCTTCTCTCTTGTGCTCTGTTGTGCCATGCAAACTCTAGATACTTTGTGCTCTCTAAATCTCAACTGCATTTCCTCAAATCAGGAAGATGATAAGTCCCTGACTGGTGATTGACAGGAACCTGGAAATTTTCTCCAAGTGCTAAACTAGAGCAATCATAGGACATTCCTTATTTGTTTTCTTTTCTGAGATCACACTCCTGTGCTGGATGTTCTCCAAACTCTAAAAGTAGTTGTTCTATATATCTGTCCATTTTTTAAAGTTGTTACATCAAGACTGACCTGAATTGGAAGTACTGGAATAGTTTCTTTAACAGAGCTTGAGAGTTATTTAGTTCTGTATGTTCAGAGTTAATTTATATATATATATATATATATATATATATATATATATATATATATATATATATATATATATATATATATACACATACACACAGAGAGAAAGAGAAACTATTATATATCTGAGTTAAACCATAGATATTGCTCTCAGGTTGTTTGCAGTCTAAAAGTCAATCTAAAAGACAGATGAGCAAAAAAAAATGCATTAAATGATCCATCAAAGAGTACAATTACTGCAAGGGACTAATAGGAGCCAAGAGGTGGATTTGGCATTACATTGCAATGATAGCACTTCTGGCAGTTTTAACAACAACAACAATCAGTGGCTTTTCCAAATAAAAGTTTATTTCTCATTTTAGTCATGGTCCTATAAGTCAGATGAATCTTTCAGATATCTCTCTTCTGACCAGTTAAATGAAGGTGTCAAATTCCTCCATCATAGCTTATTTTTCATTTATTTTTTTTAAATTTCTAGCAGCATGGGTGGGAGAAAGAATCAACCAAAGAATCTCAGGAAATAATAAGGACCAAAACTTCAATTAGTATACATCACATTTAGATACATCAATTAGCTAAATTAGTTCACATGACCTGGATCTAACTGCAAAGGAGCCTGAGAAATAACTTTATAAGTACTCAGAAAAAATAATCAGGATTGGGAGTACTTAGCCAATGTCTTCCATGGGCCTATGTGGATGACGAATGAGTTCCACCTTATTATTGATAGCTTGGATATGGATACTGTAAAATAAGAGGAAAGAGGCAACTTGGGGAAAAAATGATTCAGGGCTTTGAAATCCACACAGAAGCCTTTGGGATATATAGAATAAGAAATATGGAACTATTTTAACTTCTTAAAAAATGTTTATATGAAAGATAGATTTGGAAAAATTCATGTTACAAAGTTCATGTTAGACAATTAAAGATGATACATGATTGAAGTGACCAAAATTTTGGAAGTTTTGTTTTACATGGTGGTACAAAATGATTAAGTCATTAACCAGAAGATTAACAATTAAAAATCCAGTGGTTAAGAGTCCACTTTCCAATGCAGGGGACAGGGGTTTGATCCCTGGTTGGGGAACTAAGATCTCACATGTCACAGGGCAACTAAGCCCGCATGCTCTAGGGGCTATGCACCACAACTAGAGAGCCCTTGCACCGTAACTATTGAGGCTGCACCCCGCAATGAAAGACCCCGCATGTCACAATGAAGATCACACATACTGCAACTAAGACCTGATGCAGCTAAATAATTAATTAATTAATTAAATTGTAAAAAGTCATGAAAGTTGAGACTCAATGAAAGTTTCAGAGGAAAGAGATATATTCTTGGTGATAAATAAGAAAAATGGGAAAAATAGAAGGGAAAATTACAAAATAAATCCAAAGTCAACATAATAAAAATTTCTGTGGAAAACAGAGAGCATGTATCCATTAGAATCCCTGGACAAACAACAAATTAGAAGATTAAACTAAGTTTTGTTTGTAAAAATGTAATGATGTTATACATTTTGCCTCAAAGACACATGCATAGAAGAACAAGGGAATAAAAGGAGAAAAGGGTGTCATGGGTGAAATGAGTTTGCTGTTCCATCATAAAAAATAATTCTTAGAACATCTGAGGATTCTGTAACAGTCATTTACAAGATTTTTTTGGTGTACTGTTGCCATGCATTTAAATTTGTCAAAATATAAAATTGTTTAAACTGCACAAAATTAAGACTTAAAACCTATACACGACTAAGTAGTCACAGAAGTATTTAAAGAGAAGTGTTAATGTCAAGACCATAAATTAACCTTTACTTCAGTGTCAAGACCATAAATTTGCTTTTACTTCAGTCTTGACAAATGCAGGAATATAACTTTTGAATATAGGGGAAAATTTCCTGTTAGCTACCATTAACAACATTCAATGTCCTATCCTTAAACCTGAGAGTGGTTTATCTGAATACAATGTATATTATTATAAACTGAAATATTTTTCCTGTTATTCACAACCATCAGCCAACACACACACACACACACACACACACACACACACACACACAAACAAAAGATGCATTTGTAGATAATCATGTGAATCTTTACTTGAAAATATTTGTTTTTGATTAGAAGTTCCTATAATCTACTTGTAAATAATAGCTGCCATTGTATTGAATGTGACTGCATGCTCACCTCTGTAAATGTGTTTTACATATGGAATTTCCTTTCCTTTAATCAACACAACTATGCTTTATTTTACCAGAGTTGACTGACATTTTGATGAAGATTAAGAAAACTGTTTTGCTGTTTGAATATTAAGCATTATTTTTGAAAATATGAATTAGAACAACTTTCACAGGCTAGGTGAGGAAGACTTAAATGAGACAGGAAAAGGTTGAAATGATTTCTATTGTTTCCAAAAAGAACAGGTTTTCTAATAGAAAGAACTTAACTGAAAATATACATATTCCCCTAAAAACAAGTTAAATAAACATTCCCTTTAGTTGAGAGAAAACAGGTTTAACATAGACCCAGGTTTTTAGTGGAGAGAAAAGTTATGATAGAGGAATGATGTTAGTATTGGTCTTGACTTATTTCACTTATCCATATCACTTTTGATCAGTATAGCCAAGGTGGGAAGCAACATAATAAAAGTCATCAGTAAGGTCTTTGGTTCCATGGCTATGTGGCTTATTTTAAGAATTATCAATGGGGACTTCCCTGGTGACGCAGTGGTTGAGAGTCCGCCTGCCGATGCAGGGGACGCGGGTTCGTGCCCTGGTCCGGGAGGATCCCACATGCCGCGAAGCGGCTGGGCCCGTGAGCCGTGGCCGCTGGGCTTGCGCGTCCAGAGCCTGTGCTCCGCAACGGGAGAGGCCACAACAGTGAGAGGCCCGCATACCAAAAAAAAAAAAAAAAAAAAAAAAAAAAAAGAATTATCAATGAACCAGATGGTTTTACACCTGTCACAAGATACCCATGACCAAGGAAAAAAGAGCTTTGGAAAATGACTGAAATAAGAATATAAGAAAGTTCACAGTAGCAAAGTTTATTGCTTATTGTAGCATTGAGGAAACTAATCTCCATATACTATTACTAGAATGTACTAAGTACAATCTGTTGGAAGTGAAACTTCTGAACTGGTAGAGAAAAATGTGCAGCATATAAAGAGATAAGAAAAGTAATGGAAGATATGCAAAAGAAGTAGTAGGAATAGTAGTTACAGCTTTCCATATTGGCATTTAGATTTTCTAAAGACCTTCTTTTTTAATGTAATTCTCTTGGAGAACCTTCATACAGAAAAGATAGCTATCTGGGTAAAAATAAATGCAGGGCTAAAAATAAATGACTTCAATCCAAATGTTAGCAGCTTGATCAAGAACAGGGCTGAAGGTTATCCTTCCCATTGTAGGAATTGTACTCATTCCTATAATGAGAAAATTAGTAGTTGAATGGAATCACATCTGGGTAATGTATTTTATAATGGGTTACATATGTACATTTGTTGACTTAAACACAGCACATGTGCACACACATGCAAAATCAATTATTTGTATTGTCATCAATCAGCTATTGAGGCAACACAAAGTTTTTGTCACTGAGCTAAAATTTAATTCAGGAATATAAAGATAAATAACATATAAACCCATTCTCTGACGACTCCTACCAATAGTATTATTGTTTTTTGTACCTTAGTGCCTGAGCAGGGACACCCTAGGTGGTATTTTCACAACCACTAATTTCAAAACCTTATTTTATAGAACTTCTGTCAGAATAGGTCTCCTATCTCTATTGGGAAGACTATCTCATGAATCTGAATGTAACCCATGAAGAAAAATTCCTCTCTAATCTACTTTATTAAAGCACACAAATTGAAGTCTTTGGAAAATATCTTTCTGTCTGACTGTGATTCTATGCATTAGAATTATTATTCTGTGATTAGAAATATATAAAGATATTGATAAAAATCTATGTCTCCAGCCAATACAATGACAAGGAGACTGCCTATTTATATTTTATGTGTATTTTGAAAGTGTATAAATAAAATGGTACTAAATTATCATTATCATGCCTGTTCAAACATCAGACATGATTATTATAATATTGTAAGGTATACTTGAGATTACATGTAAAAATAAAGTTATCTAAATTATGTCAGTTCTGTAGACCAGTGGTCCCCAACCATTTTGGAACCAGGGACCAGTTTCTTGGAAAACAACTTTTCCACAGAATGGGGTGTGGGGGGGGAGGATGGTTCAGGTGGTAATGTGAACAATGGGGAGCAATGCACAGCAGCAGATGAAGCTTCGTTCACTCACCCATTGCTCACCTCCTGCTATGCAGCCCTTTTCTAACAGGGTGTGGACCAGTACCAGTCTTCCGCCCAGGGGTTGGGGACACCAAGTGTAGACCATTTAATACAGAGAATGACAGATTCAAGTACTAAATATTTAATTCTGATTCGATTATCATCCTTAGCTTATATACGAAGTAAATACTTCCAGCTCTTCAGAAAACAATGCTCAATGCCAATGTAATATATATTAATAATAGCATAAAAGATCAAAGTCCGAAATAACAAAAAAACACTAGGAAAATATATTGCAAACCTAATTTTAAGAGAGAAATATCTCCCTTTTAACCAGAAAGTGCATGTGGATAATTTTAAAGCAGAAAACGAAATTTTTCTAACAATCATTAGTTCTCTAGAATTTTTTTACTCTATGTGAAAGCATTTAGTGTGTAGGACTTGTCAAGATGGAAGGAGACACAGAAGATCCATGAAACCAATGATATCACTCTTGTATTTTTTGTGTGACTTTTAACAGTTTTATAAATAGTTGAGCTGAAAATGAATTTCAGTCATTGGAGTTAAAATTTGGATAAATATGTTCTAAACACTGATCTGAGTGTAGGAACAAGTCTCCCAGTTCCAGATAGGTTGTTTGTTAGAGGGAATGACAATATAGGTCCCTAGGTTTTTCAGTTTATCCTTGGTGTTGGTGATTTCATCTTGACCATTATAGTGAAAAGTTGCTCAGCTTCTTTTATCTTACTATAATACATGACTTTTTGGAAGCACTAAGCAACAGTTCTCTTACTTTTATTTTTTTCTAATACTTCTTTGTGAAAGTCTCTGACAGATCTAAACTCATGATAGAAATATTATAAATGAGGGCCAGGTTAAAACTGAGGAAAATGTCAAATGTTCTTCATATTAGAAATTGTTCAATGAGATTTTCTAATCTGTTGAGAAGTGAAAGTAAAGAAAATAAGATTTGTACATTCTGCCCTTTCCAGCACAGTAATAAGTGTTCCTGTAAAAAGATAACAGCAGGGAATCTTTCCCGTTGAACAATATCACTCAGAAAGTGAGATGATGGGGAGTACCACATGGTATACAGGATGATGAAATGCATCAGGGTTTAAGGACAGAGTTAGGAAAAATACAAAATGGGAGTTGATCAATCATATGAAAGAAAAAATGCCTCAGGCTGATTTCCAGTAGTATTCTTGTTCAAATAGAGACAAAATAAAAGAATTGTATTATTTCACTGAAGGGAAAAAATGATTTTTGTTTTGCTTTGTTTTTGTTTTTCAGAAGATAGAATAATTAATGTTTTATAAGAGTAAACGATTAGCTTAGAAATGAAATGATTGCTTTCATTTATTTACATATGCCTAATGATGCCCAATTTTATTTACAATTAATTGAATAATTAAACTTAATTCACAATATAGTGGATAAATAAAGGAATAATTGACAATCAGAAGAAAACTGATTGGTGCCATTGGTTGCTTATTTAATATGACAGAGAAAGCTTTCTTCCACAGTATTCATGATTTCTTTTTTCCATAATGATAAGAATTTTTAACCTGGAAGTGGTCAGGGAAAGCAAAGACTACGTTACCAACCTCCAATACATTTATATGAGGCCACATAACTATGTTCTGGCCAATTCATAGAAATGTGAAATATCAGCTTCTGGAAAATTTACTTCAAATATTTGTTACATGCTCTTTGCTCACCTTTTGACCCTGTTTTTTACATCTTACTGCTTGGATCATGGATATGATGGGAAGGTATCCTTAAAGAGTGGTTAAGATAGGATTAAATTTTTCCTATAAAGCTCCATAAAGTCTGGATCCTTGAGGACACCATGGATTCCAGTACCCATCCTTATCCTGACCACTTACCTCTAGCATCTGTTTATGAAAGAGAGAAAAAATATATTGCATCTCATTTCAAACACTTTTTTTCAATATGTGAATTCAATATTATTCTACGTGAAGTAGATCTGAGAACCTGGAAATGATGATTTTTTTAAGCTTTTAACTGAATCCTACAAACAGAGAAAAACTCAGGCTAGAACCAATTTTTCTGACAACAGTGGTGGAAGGGGTTACAGCTTTGCCAAGTGAGAGTCTGTCTCTCTGCGGCCTGAAATCTAAGCTGATGAAGAGAGTACAACTAATTTGGAATCTTGGAGGATTGAAAAGTTCAGTGCATCTGGAGTCCAAACTGAAGCACACATAAAAACAATGACAATGAAGAGGAATCCTTAGCAGGAGATAACTATTGCCCCAGACTTTTTAAAAATAAATTTTCACTGATATCTCCCTGTCAAACAGAGGGAGATGAGAGCAGTAGCAAAGATCAAGTTAAAGCTGCTACTTTACTACAGATGCTAAAAGGAAAAAATGTAAGAAACTTAAAGCTTAAAAGTAGTTCTAGGCAAGATCTCTGCTGTGGTTATTTGCAAGTATGCCTTCTAAGATTTGGGGGAAATTATATTGCCAAAGAAGCTATAGGTCTAATCAGTAAAAGCCTGCATTTATACCTCTAATGCAACCCTTGGAGCCTCAATTTTTCACCAGCAGAAAGGAGATGGTTAAAGTTGTTAAGATTACAGAAATGGATACTCTTCAATGATAACTTTACTTTTGCTTATAGAGGTAAAATATATGTAGGAAATACCGAGAAAAGAGAGCTGGAAATTATGGCAATGAACAAGATTATTTGTTCCACAGTGTAGAACAAGAAAAGTCTGGATGAACTCACAAAATAAATTGTACTACTAAAAATACAAGTATTTCTATTTCTACCCAACAAGACGTGATAGTTTTTGTAGACAATGAATGCTAGTTGCCTATCCTCATTTCCAGGTGGAAGTTTTTATTGCAGTTGTCTTATTCTTATCCTACCATCACCATCACATGCTGGGTAGGATGGATATGGTGGAAAGTCGATTTCACGTTCTTTGGTTCAGAGGTGTCTGGACCAGGAGAAACCACATTCACATCTAATAGAAAAAAATTGTGTGGCACCCAAAAGCTCTGAACTTTGAGCTGGAGGCATAAACTGGATGAGACTTTATTGGTATTTTTCTCCTAAGGTAGTTAGTATAGTCTATGTGAACAAAGAATGCTGCACATGAATATTGAGGTAACCAAAGAGTAAGATTATGGGAAAAAGTTGTACTGTTATACCTGTTCCTCATGTCTTCCATATTAATAGAATGTTCATCTGTTTATAGAACAGAAGAAACATTCATGTGTTTACATGTGACTATATGTGACTGTCTTGGCTAAGTGTCAGGTTTTATATTATGCAAATTGATCTATGTAACAGTCTTTAGTTTAGGTTTCAGGTTTAGGTAAAGATCAACTGATGCTTCCCTTCTGAGACTTCGTCTTCTCTCTTTCTTTTTTTTTTTTTTTTTTTGTCCCTGATTCTTGAACTATAATCATAATGTTAGAGGCTCTGTCTTGGACCATGAGAATTAAGGTACACCCTGGAGGTGATAGAAAGATATAATGAGGTTGGGTCCCTGAGGACAGCATAGAACAGGGTTAGCATTCTAGCAGGAATGAACAACTTCTAGACTTGTACATAAGAGGCAAATAAACTCATATATTATCGAAGCCACCCTTACTTTGAATTGCTGTTAAATCACAGTCAAACATAAGTTTAATAACATAATAAAAGTAATCACCTAATTCTGAACCTTAAATGATAGGCTTTGTACAAATTGTAGATGCCCTTCCATACTCTGCTGTTACACTACCCTTGTATTTATTTTTAGACTTGTTGTTTTGACGAGACTTTCTACTCTAATTCTTTGTTTATAATCTGAAAATTTGTTTAAAAACTTGTCTATATTGTATTTCAGTCAAGGTATTATAAATATGTGAAACTTACCTTATCATTTCCTGGTTACTTTTTATGTAGGGCAGCTTTACAAAAGTGCCTTATAAGTCTTAAAACTATAAAAACCAAACCTTAAACTAACAACTCTATAAGAAGAGAGAGACCAAGGTCTCCAATGTTTAACTAGGAAACTGATGGAGCTGAAATGTATAGCTCTTAGTGACAAGTTTAATAGTCTCTCTCTATACTTTGTTCCTTTACAACAATATCCACAACCTATTATGTATTATCAATGTCTTTAATCACTGATAGTATTTACACAATTTTAAAGTAATAGAAATATATTATTAGCACCACAGTTCTTGGATCTCTAATTTAGACAACCATTCAATTCATTTTAATTCATTTCAGAATATAAGTACTAGATGTCAAATATACAAATATGATTAAATATAGATTATCCATGAGATGTCATATAGTCTAGTGGGAAAAATAAATAAGAGTAGATAATTTTACTGTAATGTTATAAGCACAAAGATAGAGGAACACACAGTGGATTCTGAGAAAAGGGTTGGTTGTCCCATCCTGGGGAAGTTTAACTGCTCTCTTGACCTCAGACTCCACATCGATGACTCTTGACCTCTGTAAGGAGGGGATACTCAACAATAGTAACACTTTAGTTTCAGTCTACAGCATGAGGGACTCACATGTTTCTGAGCAGTTGTCTCCTAACTTGTCATTCTCTACAATGTTTCCTTCACTCTGACACAAACTTGATAGGTAATTCATTATTTTCAAGATATATTCAAAATTTTACTAATCAGCATGCTTATTTTCTCTTCCTGTGGAGAACAAATGGTTAACTATTTAAAGAGAGAATCCTGGACAGTATTTACTTTTAGTTATCTTTTGCTTTAAAATGAGTTACTCATAATTTTAGAAAAATATGAAATATAAATACTTCTGGAGAATAACTACTATTTTAATTTGACTATGCAATGCAGTAAGTCCTCTACATATGAACAAGTTCCATTCTGAGAGCACATTGATAAGTACAATTTGTTTGTAAGTCCGACAAAGTTAGCCTACGTACTCAACTAACACAATTGGCTATATAGTACTATACTGTAATAGGTTTATAATACTTTTCATACAAATAATAAATAAAAACAAACAAAAATAAAGAAAAAAATTTTAATCTTACAGTTCAGTACCTTGAAAAGTACAACAGCCGACATACAGTGGCTGGCATCCAGTGAACAGGCAAGAAGAGTTACTGACTGGAGGAGGGAGAGGAGGTGGGAGATGGTAGAGCTAAGGATCATTAGCAATAGGAGATACCAGCTACATCACCGCTGCTACATCTTAGCAGTACCAGATACATCACTGCTGCTTTTATGCTTGCTTCCAGACATCCTGGGCTTGTACTAAAGATACTGTACTACTGTACTCTATATAGTACTGTACAGTAAAGTACACAAAAGCACACCTACTTGTAGAGGATGAACGCATGTGACATTGTACGCCAGACTCGTGAACTAACTTACGTGATTGGACATGCAAATGCACATTCCCATCTTTGAAAGTTGGCAACTTGAAACTTCATATGTAGGAGACTTACTGTATTAACTTTTTGGCAGAATTTACTTATATAGCTATAGTTTCAGATTCAGAATTGTATTGTAGATTTCATTCAAAATATAGTTAATATTCCTTAGCTATTACAGATATAGTTGCAATAAGGCAAAAATCTTTTTGTTTTAATGAATTTATACTGAGATAAACTATTTATTAAATGGAAATTCATATAAATATTTTGAAGGGGAATTTGAAAGTGTGTACAAAATTTTAAACTTTTGAGTAGAAATTTTTACCTTCACATCATTCTTTTATCATTGTATACTGGTGCATCTGTACATTGAAATACTGGACAGATACTAAAATTATGATAAATAAAATTTATGATGCTATACACTGTATATTCACATTATTCAAAAAGATTTATAATGTACAGTTAAGTAAAAGTGATAAGTCATAAAACAGTATATATAACATGACTCCATCTTTACAAAATATAAAGATATATGTATGTAAAGATTAAACACAAATAATATACACTGAGAACTAACTTTGCAGCAGGTATTGAATTAAGGACTTTATAAGCATTATCTCGTTTATTTATGGTATTGTGTTATAACCAATTTGAAGATATACACAATGAATCTCAAAGACTAAGTTTTGCATGTAAAATCACAATATTGCCAGTTAGTGGCAGAGTCAATACTGAAAGTAAAATTGGCTGAATGAGAAAGTCCATACTTGTAATAACCTGACTACATGCATATATTGCATTATGAGTATAGACATATAAAATGTAAACTTTAGAGAATATACAATAAAATGTTTACTTGTGGAATAATTTACCCATTCAAATGATCAGCATAAATAAGTGCATTATCCAGAATTGTAACCTTAAATACAAGTTACCATGTCTCACACTTACTTTAACCCAATTTCCCTCAAAAGTTAAGTGGCAAGAATTACTAGACACAGGCATAGAAAAATTGGAGTTGGGTGAGGGTAAGGTGGGGCACTACACAGGTGAACTTAGATTATGTCTGACAAAATAATTTACTCATTCTGCTAAGCATAGATATTTCTATAATGTTGTCTTGAAATCAGTTAAAAAAGAAAAAAAATGTGCAAAAGAAAGTGGCTGTAGATGGTAAAATAAATATTTGATTTGGTTTGAAACAGTGACACTGATTAATCAGGTTCTCCCATTTTACATTTTTGCTAGTAAGGTTTTGTCCACTTCTCCCCTAAGTTTAAAAAAAAAAAATCTGTGAGAGGGCACTAGGTGCTCATCAAGACATCAGTATGTTCCTGGCTCATTTCATTTATTATTTCACAGCAAATGAAAGCTCAGGCAGTCCAGCCCCATTTTGCAAAAATTAAACAGGAAGGGCTGACTTTAATTGCTTTGCAAGTCTTCTATTATTGAATGACTTGCATAGATGGGTTTGAAATTTATTGGCAAGCAGCTTGATTGTTAAAGCTTAATCTCCAGTTAACAGTTCCCTCTGACTTTGTTCTGCATTGAGTAGGCCTCCCTCTGCTCAGATTAAAATGCACAGAAACCCCTGTTCTCTCAGTCTTTTCTAAACAAAGAATGTCCCCAGTGCCAAGCCTATTTTGATATAATAGAAATGACATTAAAATTCACTAAACTCACTTAACTCAGCACATTGTGTGCTTGTCTGTTCAGAATGATTTTTCAGTCACTCTTTACTCTATTTGTTATAAAAAAAAGAGCATTGAAGCCCATATGTTCACACAGTCGTATGGCAGAGATGAGGCTGCTGAAAAAAGGCAACAAGTAGAGAATGTTTTAGAGAAAACCATTATGTACTTCTGGGAATATTCCACAGAAATGACACACCCAAGGATGAAAATCAGTACCCAGAACACTCCACTCCAGCTAAATACTCCATCTATGTATTGCCAAATTGTTCTGATATATATATGAGAGAGAGAGAGAGAGAGAGAGAGAAATTCTGTGAAGAAAGTGAATACAAAGTAATATCTTGGAAATTATAAGGATCCAGAAAAGTGGTATAAGTGTGATCAGAATACTGAAAGACAACATCAGGAAACTTCTCCACATAGTAACAGCCCTTAAATGTGAATGAAATGAATGGATTGGGAAAGAAAATACCTGTAGTCACTGATGTTCTCTTGGGTAGCAGTTCTCTGTCAAATTGATACAGGAAATCAGTCATCTCATTTTAAATATCCCTTTCAAGGTTTCAGAGTAAGAACAAAATGTTATATTTTTCATACTCTACCTACCTTAGGTTATGAACACTACAAATAATCCCTGAAATCTGCCATGAAAATTTTGACTGGCTCCAGAGTGTTAGGATATCTGGTCCAGTTCAAATTAAATCAAGGAAGCAGAAACACAATTTTTTTTTAATATCACAATAAGAAAAAGAGATTGAGAAGGAGATAGCTGGATCTTCAGTCCACTGCTCAAAATATTTGCATACAACTGGTCAAATAATTAGGGCTTTTATCCTGTGAATCTCTTCCTCCTTTCTTTCTTTCCAAATAAACTTCCTTTATATGGCTCCTTCCTGCTTGCTCACAATTCTTCTCATTCTGCCTTATCATTTATTATCTTAGCAATTTCTTCCCTCTCCTTTCCCCTGGTAATTACCACTCATACATGCTGCCCTTTTTTTTAGTACTAACAATATGACTTTTAAGTTAAAATAATTATTTAACTTTAACAATCTATCAAACCTCAAGACCAAAGATGGGTTTCTCAAAGTAGGTGATTTTAGAGAGCTACCATTATTTTAGATCATATTATAAGAAACCAGTAATGATTTCTGAGTTTTCATATTACTGAGGCTATTAGAAAAGAAGTAAAAGAAAGAGAGAGAGACAGACACCCAGGGAGGGAGGATGAGAGGGAGAGAGGAAGGACAAAGACAGAAAGTGAGGGAGAGAAAAAAGAAAAAAAAAGAGAGAAAAAAAGAAAGAAAAATAAGAAAGGAAGGAAGGAAACCACATGGGCACATGGCTATTCACTGTAGTATTATTTGAAATGTTAAAGACTATTACAACCCAAATATACATAAAGAGGCTACTGGTTGAAAACGTTATAGTAGTAGTCTCATGATCCTTTGTATTTCTGCAGTGTCAGCTGTAATTTCTTCTTTTTCATTTCTTTTTTTTTTAATTGGGTTATAACTGCTTTACAATGTTGTCTTAATTTCTGCTGTACAACAATGTGAATCGCTATATGTATACCTATATCCCAACTCTCTTAGACCTCCCTCTCACCTCCCCCCATCCCATCCAACTAGGTCACCACAGAGCACCTAGCTGAGGTCCCTGAGCTATAAAGAGTGTTCCCACTAGCTATCTGTTTTACACATGGCACTGCATGTACCTCAATCACAATCTAGCAATTCACTCCAGTCCCCTCTCTCCCATGTCCACATATCTGTTCCCTACATCTGCATCTCTATTCCTGCCCTGTTCACCTGTACCATTTTTCTATATTCCACATACATGCATTAATATGTGATACTTCTTTTCCTCTTTCTAACTTCACTCTGTATGACAGACTTTAGGTCCACCCACATCTTAACAAATGACACAATTTCATTCCTTTTTATGGCTGAGTAATATTCCATTGTACATATGTACCATATCTTCTTTATCCATTCATCTGCCGATAGACATTTAGGTTGATTCCGTGCCCTGTCTATTGTAAATAGTGCAGCAGTGAACATTGGGGTGCATGTATCTTTTAAAATTATGGTGTTCTCAGGGTATATGTCCAGTAGTGAGAGTGCTGAGTCATATGGTAGTTCTATTTTTAGTTTTTTAGGAACCTGCCATACGGTTCTCCATAGTTGCTGTATCAATTTACATTCCCACCAACAGGGCAGGAGGGTTCCCCTTTCTCCACACCCTCTCCAGCATTTAATATTTGTAGATTTTTTTGATGATGGCCATTCTGACCAGTGTGAGGTAGTATCTCATTGTAGTTTTGATATGCATTTCTCTAATAATTAGTGATGTTGAGTATCTTTTCATGTGCCTCTTGGTCATCTGTAGGTCTTCATTGGAGAAATGTCTATTTAGTTCTTCTGACCATTTTTTGATTTGTTTTATATATATATATATATATATATAGAGAGAGAGAGAGAGAGAGAGAGAGAGAGAGAGAGAGAGAGAGAGCGCTTCATGAGCCATTTGTATAATTTGGAGATTAATCCTTTGTCAGTTGCTTTGTTTGCAAATATTTTCTCCCATTCTGAGCGTTGTCTTTTTGTCTCATTTACAGTTTCATTTGCTGTGCAAAAGCTTTTAGGTTTCATTAGGTCCCATTTGTTTATTTTTGTTTTTATTCTCATTACTGTAGGTGGTGGGTCAAAAAAGATCTAGCTGTGATTTATGTCAGAAATTGTTTTTCCTATGTTATCTTCTAAGAGTTTTATAGTGTCTAAGAGTTTTATAGTGTCTAAGAGTTTTATAGTGTCTAAGAGTTTTATAGGTATTACATATAGATCTTTACATTTAGATTTTTAATCCATTTTGCATTTATTTTGTGTATGGTTTTAGGGAGTGTTCTAATTTCATTCTTTTATGTGTAGTTGTCTGGTTTTCCCAGCACCATTTATTGAAGTGACTGTCTTTTTCCCATTGTATATTCTTGCTTCCTTTGTCATAGATTAGGTAACCATAGGCATGTGGGTTTATCTCTGGGCTTTCTATCCTGTTCCATTGATCTGTATTTCTCTTTTTGTGCAGTACCATACTGTCTTGATTAATGTGCCTTTGTAGTATAGTCTGAAGTCAGGGAACCTGATTCCTGCAGCTCCGTTTTTCTTTCTCAAGATTGCTTTGGCTATTTGGGGTCTTTTTTGTTTCTATACAAATTGTAAAAATTTGTTCTAGTTCTGTGAAAGCTGCCATTGGTAGCTTGATAGGGATTGCATTGAATCTGTGGATTGCTTTGGGTTAGTATAGTCATTTTCACAATAGTGATTCTTCCAGTCCAGGAACATGGTGTATCTCTCCATCTGTTTGTGTCACTTTTAATTTCTTTCATCAGTGTCTTATAGTTTTCTGCATACAGGTCTTTTGCCTCCTTAAGTAGGTTTATTCCTGGGTATTTTACTATTTTTTTTGCAATGGTAAATAGAATTGTTTCCTTAATCTCTCCTTCTGATCTTTCATTGTTAGTGTATAAGAATGAAAGAGATTTATGTGCATTAATTTTGTATCCTGCAACTTTACCAAATTCATTGATTAGCTCTAGTAGTTTTCTGGTAGCATATTTAGGATTTTCTATGTATAGTATCATGTCATCTGCAAACTGTGACAGTTTTACTTCCTCTTTTCCAATTTGGATTCCTTTTATTTCTTTCTGTTCTCTGATTGCCATAGATAGAACTAAAACTATCTTGAATGATAGTGGCAAGAATAGACATTCTTATTTTCTTCCTGATCTTAGAGGAAATGCATTCAGTTTTTCACCATTGAGAATGATGTTTGCTGTGGGTTTGTCATATATGGGCTTTATTACATTGAAGAATGTTCCCTCTACCCCCACTTTCTGGAGAGCTTTTATCATAAATTGGTGTTGAATTTTGTCAAAGGCCTTTTCTGCATCTATTGAGATGATTATGTGGTTTTTATTATTCAGTTTGTTAATATGGTTTACCTCATTGATTGATTTGCTTATATTGAAGAATCCTTGCATCCCTGGGTTAAATCCCACTTGATCAGGATGTATAATACCTTTTATGTGTTGTTGGATTCTGTTTGCTACTATTTTGTTGAGGATTTTTGTGACTATGTTCATCAGTGATATTGGTATGTAATTTTCTTTAAAAAGTAGTATCTTTGTCTGGTTTTGGTATCAGGTCGATGGTCGCCTCCTAGAATGAGCTTGGGAGTGTTCCTTCCTCTGCACATTTTTGGAAGAGTTTGTGAAGTATGTGTGCTAGCTCTTCTCTAAATGTTTGATAGAATTTGCCTGTGAAGCCATCTCATCCTCAACTTTTGTTTGTTCAAAGATTTTTAATTATAGTTTCATTACTTATGATTTGTCTCTTTATATTTTCTGTTTCTTCCTGATTCAACTTAGGAAGGTTGTACCTTTCTATGAATTTGTCCTTTTCTTCCAGGTTGTCCATTTTATTGGCATATAGTTGCCTGGAGTAATCTCTTACTATTCTTTGTATTTCTGTGGTGTCCTTTGTAATTTCTCCATTTTCATTTCTAATGTTATTGATTTGAATCCTCTCTCTTTTTTCCTTGATGAGTCTGGTTAAGGTTTATCAATTTTGCTTATCTTCTCAAAGAAACACCTTTTAGTTTTATTGATCTTTGCTCTTGCTTTTTTCATTTCACTTTCATTTATTTCTGTTTTGATATTTATGATTTCTTTCCTTCTACTAACTTTGGCTTTTCAGTTTTTTGTTGTTTCATTTTGTTTTGTTTTTCTTTCTCTAGTTGCTTTAGGTGTAAGGTTAGATTTTTTTTTAGAGTTTTCTTGTTTCTTGAGGTGAGATTGAATTGGTATAAACTTCCCTCTTAGAACTGCTTTTTCTGCATCCCATAGATTTTGGGTCATTGTGTTTTCATTGTCATATGTTTCCAGGTATCTTTTTCTTTCCTTATTGATTTCTTCAGTGATCTCTTTGTTACTTAGTAGTGTATTGTTTAGCCTCCATGTGTTTGTGTTTTCTACAGTTTTATTTCCTGTAATTGATTTCTAATCTCATAGTGTTGTGGTCAGAAAAGATGCTTGATACAATTTCAATTTTCTTAAATTTATGGAGGCTTGATTTGTGACCCATGATGTGATTTATGCTGGAGAATGTTGTGTGTGCACTTGAGAAGTAAGTGTGTTCTGCTGTTTTCAGGTGGAATGTCATATAAATATCAATTAAGTCTATCTGGCCTATTATGTCATTTAAAGCTTGTGCTTTCTTGTTTATTTTCTGTCTGGATGATCTGTCCTTTTGTGTAAGTGAGGTATTAATGTCCCCTACCATTATTGTGTTACTGTCAATTTCCCCTTTTATGGCTGTTAGCATTTGCCTTATGTAATGAAATATACCTATGTTGGGTGCATAAATATTTATAATTGTTATGTCTTCTTCTTGGATTGATCCCTTGATCATTATGTTGTGTCCTTATTTGTCTCTTGTAACAGTCTTTATTTTAAAAATCTAGTTTACTGATATGAGTATTGCTACTCCAGCTTTCTTTTGTTTTCCATTTGCATGGAGTATCTTTTTCCATCCGATTGCTTTTGGTCTGTATGTGTCCCTACATCTGAAGTGGGTCTTTGTAGACAACATGTATATGGGTCTTGTTTTTGTTTCCATTCATCCAGTCTGTGTCTTTTGGTTGAAGCATTTCATCCATTTACATTTAAGGTAATTATCAATACGTGTGTTCCTATTACCATTTTCTTAATTGTTTTGGGTTTGTTCTTATAGGTCTTTTTCTTCTTCTTCTCTTGTGTTTCCCTCCTAGGTAAGTTCTTTTAGCATTTGTTGTAAAGCTCATTTGGTGGTGTTCCATTCTCTTAACTTTTGCTTGTCTGTAAAGCTTTTGATTTCTCCATTGAATCTGAATGAGATCCTTGCCAGATTGAGTAATTTGGCTGTAGGTTTTTCCCTTTCATCATTTTATATATCTCCTGCCATTCCCTTCTAGCCTGCAGAGTTTCTGTTAAAAAATCAGCTGTTAACATTATGGGAATGCCCTTATATTCTGCTTACTGCTTTTCCCTTGCTGCTGTTTATACTTTTTCTTGAATTTAATTTTTGTCAGTTTGATTAATATGTGTCTCAGTGTGGTTCTCCTATGTTTTTTCCTGTACGGGACTCTCTGTGCTTCCTGTACTTGGATGGATATTTCCTTTCCCATATTAGAAAGTTTTCAACTGTAATCTCTTCAAATGGTTTTTCAGATCCTTTCTCTTTCTCTACTTTTTCAGGCACCCCTATAACTCGAATGTTGGTGTGTTTAATGTTGTCCCAGAGGTCTCTGAGACTGTCCTCATTTGTTTTTATTCTTTTTTCTTTATTTGTTCCACCCTAGTTATTTCCACCATCCTATCTTCCAGCTCACTTATTCGGTCTTATGTACAAGGTATTCTGCTATTGATTCCTCTAGTGTATTTTTTTTTTATTTCAGTTATTGTGTTGTTCATCATTGTTTGTTTTTTTTTAGCTCTTCTATGCCCTTGTTAAACATTTCTTGTTTTTTCTTGATCTGTGCCTCTATTCTATTTCCAATATTATGGATCATATTTACTATCATCCCTCTAATTAATTTTCAGGTAGGTTGCCTATTTCCTTTTCATTTATCTGGTCTTGTAGGTTTTTAACTTGCTCTTTCATCTGTAATATATTTTTGGTCCTCTCATTTTTTTTATGTATGGGGCTGTGTTTCTGTTTTGATGGTTGTTTGGCCTGAAGCGTCCAGCACTGGAGTTTGCTGACAGTTCAGTGGAGCTGGATCTTGGTGCCAAGATGAGGAGCTCTGGGAGACCAAACACTGATTATTATTCCCTAAGACCTGAAGTTCTCTGTCAGGCCAGTGGCTTGGGCTCAGCACTCCCACCACAGGAGCTCAGGCCCAAACCCTGGCCTGGTTACCAAGATCCTGCAAGCCATGAGGCAAGGCAAAAAAAAGCAAAAATAAACAAAAAAACAAGAAACAGAAAAGAACAGGATATTAACAAAGAAAAGCATAAAATAAAATTTTAAAAAATGAAAAATATGCTAGAAAAATAATAATTAAAATGAATCAAGAACAACAAAACAAAATAGAACCACAACAGCAAAACAATAAATAAATAAAAATTAAAATAAAAACAATTAAAAATAAAAAATTAAAATTAAAAAATAAAAAATTTCCTAGTTCCTCCTCTGTCAGTGTCCTTGCCCCCAAAGTGAGCTATGGCCTACTCCTGCTCCCCAGTAGGCCTCCAAGACCTCTAGGTAGATCTATGGACCCTCTGTGTCAGCTTCACCTCGGCATACATTCCTTTCACCAGTTCCTAGAGTTGGTCTGGATCACATGTGCTCACACAGGTCATCACCCACAGAGGCCAGTATAGTTGGAGGTGGTCTTGTGGGGGGCTGTGCTCAGCCTGCCTGGATCTGCATGACCAGAATAGGCCCTGTCACATGTGGCACTAGTCTCCAACATATTTCTCTGTCTTCTCTTTTTGTCTAACTTACTGTGTTTGAGGTCTCCTTTCTGCAGGCTGCAGGGTCATTGATCCTCTTGCTTCTGATGTCTGCTACCGGTGGGTGGGAGGGACTGCTCTCTGGTGGGTGAGCTGGATCTTGTCCTTCTGATGGACAGGGCCATGTCAGGTGGTGTGTTTTGGGATGTCTGTTAGCTCAGTATGACTTTAGGCAGCCTGTCTGCTAATGGGTAGGTTTGTGTTCCTCTCTTACTTATTACTTGGTATGAGGTGTCCAGCACTGAAACCTGCAGGCAGTTGGGTGGGGCCAAGTCTTGCAGTCCAGATGGAGACTTCCTGGGGAGCTCTTGTTGATTAATATTCCCTGGGGCCAGGAATCTTCTGGTGGTCCAGCATCCTGGACTTGGTGCTCCCACACCAGAGGCTGAGGCCTGACCATCAACTGGACAACCAAGACCCAGCAAGTCGCATGCTGTGGGAAAAAGAAATAAGCGGGGTGGCGGGGGGGGGGGAAGAAAACAAACAGACTAAGAAAACCCAAGACAAATAGCAAAGACCAAAACAAACAGTAACAAAAATAGTTAAAACAAAAAACAGACAAAGAAAACCCAAGACAAATGGTAAAAGTGAAACCAAACAATAAAACCTAACAAAGAAACACACACACATACAAAAAAAGAGAAACAAAACAAAACAAAACAAAAAAACAAAGAACAACCAGACAAATAAAAGTACCCGCAAAATGAAAGCAAACAATTAAAAACAAAATGAACAAAAACAGAAAATAAGAAACAAAGCAAAAGCAGAATGCAAACTAAAAACAAGCAAAGAAAACATAAAAGAAACACAAATATGATTTAAAAACATTAAAAACAAAAGAAGGAAAAAACACAAATCACTGAAAAAGTAAAAGTAGAAAAATAAAAATATATTAATTTTTTAAAAAAAAACAAAAAGTAAAAATAATTTAAAAAGAACAAAACAAAACATTAAAATAATAGTACTAAAAATATTTTCCTGGGATCTCAGCTTTCAGTGTCATTGCCCCCACCATGAGTCACAGCCAACCTCCAGCTCCCCAGGAGACCCTCCAATACCTCTAGGTAGGTCTGTGGACCCACTGTCAGCACTGTGGGGGCAGCTCAGACTCTCACCTGGCCCAACTGTCACCTGTACTTGCCCCTGTAGACCAATATCTGTTGTGGGAACACTCATTGTCCATGCAGATATTCCATATACACAGAGTTTACCAAGCCACTTGTGAGGGTGTAATCTGTGGCTTGTGCAGCTGAACAGAAAGATTTTTTGTTCCTCTTTCTTAGTTGCCCCACCTCTAGGTCTCACCTATGCTTTTATCCCCACCCCTGTGTGTGGACCACTTGCAGGGGTCTGTTCCCAAGCATGCCCTGGAGTACTCTGGTCTGCCCTGGTGAGGAAAATGCACAGAGGTGGCACAGGTACTGGGGCCCCAGGAGTCCTGGCGGTGACAGTTGCATGGTGGAGCTTAGTGCCACGAGAGATCCTGTCCCACCAGTGAGTACGTGTGGGGGAAGCCGGCAGCCTTGGGTGCAAGAGATCTGGCCCTAGTGGGAGCCTTTCCTAGCACACAGCAGCCATTGTGAAGGCTTTCCTAGTGCCTGGCGGCAGACACACAAGGGCCAGCCCTGGCAGGACCCTTACTTAGTACCTTGTGGCAGATGCAAGAAGGCCAGTCCTGGTAGGGGTTTTCCTAGCACTGGGCAGCAGGTGTGTGTGCACCAGCCTTGACAGAGAACTTTCCTAATGCCCGGAGGCAGGTGTGCGAGAGCCAGCCTTGGAGGGGAACTTTCCTAGCACCTGCGGGGGAAAAGGCCTGTGCATGGGGAGAGGCTGCAATGACAGCTCCACCCTGTGCATCACACAACAGTGGCACCTTTCCTCTATGGCAGTCTGGGTTTCCTCCATAAGCACCCCTGGTAGCAGATTACCTCCCTCCCATCCCCTCAGGTTGTCTCCTCAAAGGCAATGGCAGTCTTCTCCCTGGATTTGCTCTCTAATCCCCACGTTTCAGCTCCCACCTCTCGTGCACACCAGTGGGCACACGTCCCAGTCTGGGGCACAGAGGGCTGTGACATGGACTGTCTATATAGGTCACACTCTGTCCTGTCTCCCACAAACCGGGCATTTCACCCAGTTCCAACAGCCTCAGATTCTCCTCTTCTGTCCCAACTGATTTCCCTGCTGATGAGGGGGCTTCCCCGGATGTGGGAACCTCTCCTCTTCCTCAGTACCCACCCCCCAGGGGCACAGCTCCCATCCCGTTTCCTCTCCTCTTCCTTTTCCCTTCTTATTTTTTTGCCCTGCCCAGTTATGCAGGGATATTTCCTTTCCTTTCCAGTGTCCAAGGTCCTCTGTTAGTGTTCAGCTGGTGCTCTGTGAGAATTGATCCTGCTGTAGATGTATTCTTGATGCATTTGTGAAGAGCAATAGCTTCACATCCTCCTACTCCTCTGCCATCTTGAAAAAACCTCAACATTAGTTTTGAACGGTCACAGAAAACAATGAGCAAACTTGAAGATACACAGATAAGTTATGCAAGTTGAAAAATGGAAAAAGAATAGGAAAAAAATGACCAGAGACTCAGAAAAATGTGGTATACCATTAAAAGCATCAACATGCATGTAATGGGAGTACTAGAAGAAAGGGAGAAAATAAAACATTCAAACAAATAATGATTGAAAACTTTCAAATTTATAAAAAAAATTATTTAAAAAATAACTTACAACACATCTAGGGAGTTAAAAGAAAACTTTAAGCAAGAAAAATATGGAGACCCACAACCAGATGCAGTATAGTAAAAATACTCAAGGTTAAATACAAGGAAGAAAAGTCTTGAAAGCAGAAAGAGAAAAACAATGCATCACTTACAAGGGGAAACCCAGTAATATTAACAGCTGACTTCTTAACAGAAAATTGAAAATAAATGCCAGAAGGCAGTGGGGTATTGTATTTAATGTACTCAGAGGAAGAAAAAAATAAGACAACCTGTCAAGACTCCTATATCCAGCAAAGTTATCTATGAAAACTGAAGGGGAAATAATTTTTTAGATAAACAAACACTATGAACAATTTTTGCTAGCAGACCTGCTGTACAGTAAATACTAAAAGAATTTGCTCCATATGAAGGAGAGTGTCCCCAAACATTAATTCAAATTCACACAATTAAACAAAAGGAAGAGTAAAAATAATTATGTAATTATTAAAGACAAGTTTATATTTGTCTTTCTTTGTTTAACTAATTTAAAAAAATAATTGTACAAAATAATGTATATAGAATGTATATATATATATATATATATATATATATATATATATATATATATATATATATATATATATTTGGCGGTACGCAGGCCTCTCACTGTTGTGGCCTCTCCCGTTGTGGAGCAACAGGCTCTGGACGTGCAGGCTCAGCGGCCATGGCTTACAGGCCCAGCCGCTCCGCGGCATGTGGGATCTTCCCGGACCGGGGCACGAACCCATGTCCCCTGCATCGGCAGGCAGACTCTCAACCACTGCGCCACCAGGGAAGCCCTAGAATATATTTTAAGTATTTCTACATAGAAGTTAATATGTGTGTAATATGTTTGCCAGTAAAAGCACAAAAGAAGTGGGTGGGAGCAAAGCTGTAATGGGCAAAAGAAATGACTACAGATGGTAAAGAAATAATCATAGCAATATATTTTCAGGTTTATAACAGTAATAGAGTAATACCAATAATAATAATAATCCCCAAAGAAGGGATGAGAGGATAGAGCTATATTTGAGTAGCAAGAGACTAGACCTATACAGAAATATTCCTTTTGTTTCTATTATTATTATTCATATTAAATCTGTTAATGTCATATATGAATATATATATATAGAGAGAGAGATATATAGATATACGACGGGGTTTCAGGATACAAAATCAATGTACAGAAATCAGTTGTATTTCTATTCTGGAATTAACAATCCAAAATAAAACCAAGAAAAACAATTCTACTTACAGTATCAAAACGAATAAAATATTTAGGAATAAATTTAACAAAGAATTGCAAATCTTACACTCTGAAAACTACAAAATGTTGTTTGAAGAAATTAATGAGTAGCTAAATAAGGGAAGAAATGTCCCATGTTCATGGATCAGAAAATTTACTTTGTTAATATGACAATACATCCCAAGCTGATCTCCAGATTTAACAGAATTTTGATGAGAATTCCAGCTGACTTGTTTGTAGAAATTGCCAATTGGATTCTAAAATCAGTAGAGAATAGTAAGAGACCTGAAGAGTCAAACCAATTCTGAAAAAGAACAAAGTGGTAAGGTTCACATTTTCTGATTTCAAAACTTACTGTAAAGTGGCATTAATCAAGACAGAGTATTATTGGAATAAGGATAGATAACACTGGACTAGATCTAATAGTCCAAAATCAAACCTGTATATTTATAGTCAATTGATTTTCAACAAATGTTCAAAGGCAATTCAATGGGGAGAGTACAGTCTTTTCAACAGATTGTACTGGGCCAACTGTATGTCCACATACAAAAGAGTCAAGTTGGAATAGACATTTTTCCTAAGAATATGTACAAATGGTCAATAAGCACTTGGAAAAATGCTCAGTATTATTAAGAATTAGAGAAAGGCAAATCAAGACCACAATTACAAGCCAATTCACACACAATAGGATTGCTATAGTCAAAAAGGGAAAACAAACAATAAGAAATGTTGGCAATGGTGTGGAGAAATTGGAACTCATACTTTGTTTTTCTGGGAAGGAAAAAATAGTACAACCACTTTTGAATAAAGTACAGCAGTACCTTGAAATGTTGAACATAGAGTTACCATATGATCCAGGAATTCTACCCATAGAAAGTCATTGCATTGTTTTGGCTATTAGGAATAATGTTTCTATAAACATTCATGTGAAAGTTTTTGTGTGGATGCATGTTTTCATTTCTCTTCTAATGTATCTAGGAGTGGAATTGCTTGGTTCTGTTTTTTTAATCATTTATTTTATTTTTCAAGAATATTTTGTGTTGTTTATGTTTGATTTTCTTTGTTGTCTTTAATATTTTAAATGTTGTCCTAAATGTAATGACATTCAAATTACACAACATATTCTATGATTCTATATATATGGACTTTAAAAATATATATTATTCCATTTAAGTGAAGTGTCCAGAATCCAGAGAAATAGTAGGTGGGAAGTTGGGGATGAGGAATAACTACCAATAGCTAGGAAGTTTCTTTCATAGGGTATTAAAGATATTCTAAAATTAGATTGTTGTTTTAGTTGTGCAACATTTGAATCTACCAAAATTATTGAACAATTTAATGGGTGAATTGTATGTTATGTATTGTATTTCAAAAATGGTTATAAAAAAGGTAATTTACTGTTTGAACAATAATAGACTATCAGACAATTCACTGTGGGTTTATAACACATGTAAAATATAAGGTATGAAATCATAAACTCTATGAGAAATGTTAGTATACTACTGCAAGATTCTTACTCTATATCTGAAGTGGTATACTAGCATTTGAAGTAGACTTTCATGTAAATAAATCTACGCTTTTTCTGTAAATCTAAACTTTATACTATAAAACCTAAAGCAACACTAAAGTAGTAAAAACAAAGTGTTATAACCAATAAGCTAATCGAACAGATAATATGGAAACATGGTTTGTTTTTCTAATTACTCAGTAACCTCAAAAGAGAATAGGAAGAAAGGATAAAGGAAACAGAGAACAGATGGGACAAAAATAAACCAAATACTAAATGACAAATTTAAAACTAACAACATTAATTATCTCTTTAAATGTATATTGTTTATACAGTTCAATTAAAAACAGATTTTTGACTACATAAAAGAGCAAGACCCAAGTCTATGTTGCCACAAGAAACATATTTTAAATATAAAGACAAAAATAGTTTAAAAATGAAATTTTGGGGTAATATATACCATGTAAACACTAGTAAAAAGAAATGTGAATAAATGTATTAGTATTAATGCACCTACTAATAGAGCTACAAAATACAGGAAAAAATAACTGATAAGACTACAAGGAGAAATATACATTTCAACAATATTTGTGGAGATTTCAATTCCTCTCTTTCTGTCTCAATAATTTACATGAGGTAGACAAACACTATCAACCAATTTGACATGATTAACATTTATGGATCAATGCACCTAATGATAGCAAAATACACATTTTTCTCATGTGAATATAGAAATTTGCAGACCTTATTCTGGATCTTATAAAATGACTCAATAAATTTAAGCAGTTTAGAAACAATACCAGAAAACTCTAAAAATTCCCCCAGTATTTAGAGACTAAACAATATACTACAAAATAACCCATAGATCAAAGAAGAAATAAAAAAAGGAAAATAGAAAGGTGTTTTGTTTCTTTGTTTGTTTTCTGAATGAAAATGAAAACTCAGAGACAAGAATCACAAGATGCATCCATTCAGATATGGAATTAACTTGAAAATAGAGCAGAAAAAATCAGGATGCACAACTGTTGTGTAAATTAAGCTCCTACACATGAATGTGTATGTATATGGCCAGGAGTTATTGTTGGAAGGTTATGTAGGAAATAGGTATTTTCATTTGAAGAGTGGAAATATAGGTCTTTAGAGGTAAAACTAACTTTTCATTATTTACATTTCATAATTGCACAGAAGCGCATATGTTTTATAGTGTGTGGACGTCTATTACTTCCACACTTCAACAGTTTGTATGTAGTTGCGTATGATAATGCTTATTTGATTTCTTGATTTCATCTTTCTATGCATTTATTTATTTATTTTTGTGGTATGCGGGCCTCTCACTGTTGTGGCCTCTCCCATAGCAGAGCACAGGCTCTGGACGTGCAGGCTCAATGGCCACGGCCCACGGGTCCAGCCGCTCTGCGGCATGTGGGATCTTCCCAGACCGGGGCATGAACCCGTGTCCCCTGCAATGGCAGGCAGACTCTCAACCACTGTGCCACCAGGGAAGCCCCTGATGCATTTATTTTTGCATGTATTTTTGATTTAGGAAGAAAGCTAAAATAAAATTTACTTATCTTGAAATTGTAGGAATTAAAATGACATAAAATTTGGCATCATAAATCAATATAAACATTGATGTAAAATTACCTTTTCAAAAGAAAAACATGGTCAAAATTATTTTAGGTATGAACTCTGCCAAATTTGGGTTTTTTAAATGTCATTCTCAATAAACATGCACTTAAAAATTTATTGACTCATTCAAAATTTTGTTGTGAACTTGTACAATAGGTGTTTTTCTAGCATATAATTGACAGTACATATGCACCACAAAAAATTTTCATAATTTGCCAATAATATAATAAAAATTGCAATTCTTTTCTTGAAATATATGAGAGTAGGCAGAGATAGTGTTGTAACATTTGACGTGCACATCATATCACTAAATTATAAGTTTTAACTTTACAGCATGGTTAATATAGTGAAAAATACGAGGCTAAAGATGGAGGATACACTTAAAACATTTTTTTTCCTTACTGACAGTTAATGAATCCTTTTCATTTTACCAATATTCTTTCAAAATTTATGGCTTCCCAGGACTAATTAATGACCCTCTTAACAATGTTCCAGGTTAGAATGTTCTCTCCTGAACTACTTGAATTCTCTTCACACTGAACTGGAAACGTTATTGCAAGCACCTTTGGGTGACCATCTGGGACTTGCTAAGTCTTTCAGCATGTATAACACTATGCTGTATTTTGTTCCTGTAATCAGTATTAATATGCCCACAGTATTTTTTTAGTTTTAAAAAGTGTTTAATTTTAAAACAAAGTGTTAATGACTTGATTCATTAAACACAATCTGAAATACTTAGATGACTTTTATAAAGTGATCACATGCACTCAACCAACATCCTAATTGAAGAAAAAGAATATTACATTTTTTCTAGCAGTGTATGTGTGTTTCAATATCTTTACATTACATCAACCTTGTTATCTTACATTTTGAGTTTTCAAACCCTAATCGGTGTAAAGTAGCATTGCACTGTGGTTTTGATTTACATTTCCCTGATGACTAATAATGCCAAGCATTTTTTACATGCGTATTATGTTTTGAATGTAATCCTTGGGGAAATTTCTATTCAGATCATTTGCTACTGTTTTAATGGGGTCATTGGACATTTATTATTGAGTTGAAAGTTAATTATGTATTTTAGATACAAATTCCTTATCAGATATATGTATTATAAATAGTTTCTCCCATTCTATGGGTTGTCTTTTCACTTTCTTGATTGAGTATGTTTTACATTTCTACATTTGTGAATTTTCCAATTTTTTTTCTGTTATTGATGTATAATTTTATTTTATTGTTGTCAAAGGATATATGTTGTATGACTTCAATCCTTTTAAACTTTCTGAGATTGGTTTTATGACCTATATATAATGAATCTTCAAGAATATATCCTGTACACTCAAGAAGAACGTTTATTTTGTTGTTGTTAGGTGGATTATTCTGTAGATGTCTTTTAGGTCTAGTTGATTTGCAGTGTTGTGCAAGTCTTCTCTTTCCTTATTGATATCCTGCCTAATTGTTTGATCCAGTATTAACAATAGGATATTAAGTTTCTAATTGCTAATGCTGAAGTATCTAATTTTTCCTTTAATTCTGTAATTTCTGTTCCATGTATTTGGGGTTCTATTGTTAAATGCATATATGTTTATATGTTTATAAATGCTATATCTATCTTGGTGACACATTGTATCATTGTGAAATTTGGCTCTTTATTTATTTAACATTTATTTACTTTAAAATCGCTTTATGTGGCTATTTTCAGAATAAATATTGCAGCTCAATTGTGGTTATTGTTTGCAAGGTATATATTTTTCTCTTTTACTTTCTCAGTTCTTTCATTTTGATAATGTTATATTTAAAGAGTATATAGTAAGATCCTTAATCTTTTATCATGCTATTACTCTTCTAGTTTTATCATATGTTTAGTCCTAATAAAAATATTTGTTGTTTTCCTTTTTTCTTTTTTTTTTTTTTTTTTTTTTGCAGTATGCAGACCTCTCACTGCTGTGGCCTCTCTCGTTGCGGAGCACAGGCTCTGGACACACAGGCCCAGCGGCCATGGCTCACAGGCCCAGCCACTCTGCGGCACGTGGGATCCTCCTGGACCGGGGCATTAACCCGCGTCCCCTGCACTGGCAGTCGGATTCTCAACCACTGCGCCACCAGGGAAGCCCTGTTGTTTTGTTTTCCTTTTATTTCAGAAAAGTTTAAGGTAATTTTTGTACGGTTTCTGGGATTTATTTATTCACTCATATTATTGGTAAGGTTATTATTTACATTATTTTTGTAATATACTTAATTTTGTTGACTATCCCAGTGAATGACAATATCAATATTTATCCATTATACACTTAATGTACTTGAACTGTTTTCCATTTTTTTTTCCAGTTCATACAGTGCTGCTGTGAATATATGTGCATATGTCTTCAGTTATATGTGTACAAGAGATTTATTGAATTCATGCATACTAAGAATGGAGTTTCTGTACCAAGGTATATGTGATATTAAACATCAATATGGTACTAAACTCTTTTAAAAGTGCTTGTACCAATGTATAGTCATACCTGTATGAGTTCCTACTGATCACATTTTGATAATTTTGGTTTATTACTTTTTGACATCAGGTAGGTGCAGAGTTCTATTTCATTTGGGTCCTGTGAAAGACTACTTTGTCCTAAGATACAAAATTTCCTTGCTTCCTTGCTTCTGTATTATTATTCCACATCCTGCTTTGGTGATTAACTAGAACCCCAGTCTTGCTGTATCTCCATCTTCCTCGTATGGGTTGGCCTTGCTTTCCTGCATAGCCTTCATTAGTTTCACATCCAAGTGCATATGTCATCTAATCCAAGGACAAAAACAACCCCACTAAGTAATGGCAAGAGAAGTATTATAATAGTCTGTGAGCACATAATTTATGTAATTCTAACATGTGCCCCATCACACAGAGGCATGTAGTTTTCAGCTACAGCACTGATTCATAAATAACATTTTGCTGGTTTCAGATACTCTTCCTCAGAATGCAATATTTGCACTGAAGCAAAAACAGATTTTTAAAACAACTATTTGAAAAAATCATTATGGAATTTGATTTTCTTCTGCTATTTTTAACAAAAAAGTTGAAAATATTTATATGTATCAAAATATACACACAGAAATTGCTAACTGAATCATGGAACCCAAGAGATGAATAGTATCCAAAAATATGGAAGAAAATTGCATTAATTAATTTAAAAATACAAATTTACCAAATAACTAATATATTATATATAGAAAACTTGATCATCTTCTGAGGATATAAATTTTAACTAAAAATAGTTCTTCCAGAAGTTCAGTTACAGAAGAGGATCACTGCAATGTATTTTATGAGTGTAGTCTACTATATAGAAAAAAGATATTTACTGGAGGAGCAAATGACTTTTATTTAAGCTAGCTCATGTGGATTTTTCTTTTTCATATGCCAGAAATAATAAAGTAAGATTATCTTTATTTTAAGCATTAAATAATCTTATGTTTCATTACCAGAAAAATTTGTAAACATAATTTTACTTTCTCATGAGACTTCCTCTTCACCCAGAATATTTCTCAGGCTAAGCTATCAGCATCACATTTTTTAAACTAAGGGGGCTATAACCTTCAGGTTTAGGCAATTGCATTGGTATTTTTTTATTCGAGTCTATGTATAAAACTTGTATTTCAAGATGTAACCTATAATCAGAAGTAATCAAAGATGGACATTTCACTAGAATGAAGTTTTCATATTAATCAAGCTATTGTTTCATTTGGATTTCAGAATATTTTCCTACACAGTTTCACAAAGACACACACACACACACACACACACACACACACACACCCCTAAAGTAAAGTAAAACTTGTTGTAATCAAGATGTAATAACTTTATCTTGCATGACACATGAAGAGGTGAAGTTTCCCTGAATAATGACAGGAGTTGTGGAGAAGAGAAAGATTGTTATCCAGGTACCAAAATTCTTATAAACAAGGACAAAGTGCATAAAGGTCATCAACAAATTTGGGAGAAGAATAGATGGACACAGTGAAAAGTTTAACAAAGGATCAAAAAATTTAAAGAAGAACCAAACATAGATGAAGATATAATAACTAGAATAAAAAATACACTCAAAGGAATCAACAGTAGAGTACATGATACAGAGGAAAAAATCAAGACAGAGTAGTGGAAAGAATTCAAGCTGAACAAAAAATAATAATTTTTTTAAAATGAGAACAATTTAAGAGAATTTGGGGACAACATTAAGCATACTAACATTCACATTATAGGATTCCCAGAACGAGGTGAGAGAGGGAGAGAGAGAGGGAGAGAGACAGGGGCAGAGAACTTATTTGAAGTGATAATAGTGAAAAATTTCCCTAACCTGGAAAAGAAAATATACATCCAGTTCCAGAAGTACAGAATCCTAAACATAATCAACCCAAAGAGGTCTGCATCAAGACATATTTTAATTAAAATGAAAAAAAAAAAAAACGTAAAGAGAATATTAAAAGCAGCAAGGGAACTGTAGCTAGTTACTTACATGGAATTTCTAAAAAGACTGTTAGCTGATTTTTTAGCAGAAACTCTGTAATCCACAAGGGAGTGGAATGAAATATTTAAAGAAATGTTTAAGGGACTTCTTTAAATGAAAAAAATATTAGACTACAATTAGAAATATGAAAATTATGAAAGAAAAATTCCTTTGGTAAAGGTAAATATATGGTAAAGGTAGTGAACCCATAAAGCTAGTAGGAAGATTAAAAGACAAAATTAGTAAAATCATCTGTGTCTACCATGAGTAGTTAAGGGCCACACAAAACAAAAAGATGTAAAATATTAAATGTAATGTTCAAAACATTAATGTAGGAGGGGGGAGTAAGAATGAAGACTTGTCAGAATGCATTTCTTAAGAGATCATCAACTAAAATGATTATATATACACATATACCTCATAGTAACTACAAACCAAAAATATATAATGGATACATACCCACAAAGAAGAAAAGAATCCAAACATAACACTATAGATAGTAATCAAATCATGAGGCAAGAGAGAAAAATAAGAAGGAAGAAACAAAAAAGAATTAAAAAACAAGAAAACAATTAACAAAATGGCAATAAGTACATGCCTACCAATAATTACTTACAATTTGAATGGACCGCATGCTCCAATCAAAATACAAAGAGTGGCTAAATGGATAAAAGTATATTCATAGATATACTGCTTAAAAGAGACTCACTAAAGATCTAAAGACACATACAGACTGAAAGTGAATGGATGGAAAAAGATATTCCATGCAGATGGAAATGAAAAGAAAGGAATGTGATGTATACATGATTAATATAATAAACATTTCTGGTGTCATATAGGAAAGTTGATAAGTGAGTAAATCTGGGAATTATTATCACAACAAAAATATTTTTTTCTTTTTTTTAAAATTTTGTGTCTATATGAATTGGCTGTTCACTAAACTTGTATTAATCATATCATGATTTGTTAGTCAAATCATTCTGATGTACACCTTAAATTTATACAGTTCTGTATGTCAATTGTATCTCACTAAAGCTGGAAGAAAGAAAACAAGGACTAGGATAGAAAAGGTCCTCTATTTGTATTTTTTAATGGTGAAAACAAATGTCCTGAAGCTCAAGGGTGAGGATTTGAAAGAAAGTTAATTTCAGTAAGATACTAGCAACAATGAGAATGATGTTCAACTCCAGAAAGAAGCAAGGCCGTGTAGTTAAGGGGAAATAGTTAGAAATTTATTGCCATATGTTTACTACCAAATGTATGATCAATGTTCACTCTTTGGGGGATGTAAACTGAAAACAGTATGGCAATTCCTCAAAAAATTAAAAATAGAATTATATCTAATCCAGCAGCTCCACTTCTGGGTACATCCAAAATAATAGAAAGTGGAGTCTGGAAGACATATCTACATATGCATGTTTATTGCATCTTTATTTACAATAGCACAAAAGTGGAAACAACCCACATATCTATCAACAGATAAATGAATGCACAAAATATGGTCCATGCATACAGTGGCATATCATTCAGTCTTAAAAAGGAAATACTGAGACATGCTGCAACATAGATGAATCATTAAGACCCTATGCTAAGTAAAATAAACCAGTCATAAAAAGACAAATACTATTTATTCCACTTATATGTGGTGGCTAGAATCGTCAAATTCATAAAAACAGAAAGCAAAATGGTGGTTTTCCCTAGTTGGGGAGAGGGTGAAATAGGAAGTTATGTTTAATGGGTATAGAGTTTCAATTTTGCAACATGAAAATGTCCCAGATATTGGTTGCACAACAATAAGAATATACTTAACATACTGAACTTTTCAGGTAAAGAAAAATGCTGAACTGTACACTTAAGAAACTACATTTTATGTAATGTAAATTTTAAAACATTTTATATATATATATATGTATATATATATATATATATATATATTTTTTTTTTTCGGTACACGGGCCTCACTGTTGTGGCCTCTCCTGTTGTGGAGCAGAGGCTCCGGACGCGCAGGCTCAGTGGCCACGGCTCACGGGCCCAGCCTCTCTGCGGCATGTGGGATCTTCCCGGACCGGGGCATGAACCCGCATCTCCTGCATCAGCAGGCAGACTGTCAAACACTGTGCCACCAGGTAACCCCTAAAATATATATATTTTTTAATGCCAAATCAAAAAATATGTGATCAGTCGGAAATATTGGAAAGAAAAAGGTAATAGGTGAGAAACAGCCAGGAAGGGTGAAAATATTGGCGTGAAATAGGAAATCTATCAGTAAAGTAAATTCTTGAGTTGTGGGTAGTTCCTGTGAGGACCAGACAGAGAAAGCAATAATGGATTATCACTTCAAAATTCTTGAGAATACCTGGTAATAATTTATTGTTTGGTCTTGGCACAGGTCTCTAAATAGCTTTTTGATTCTGTTGTACTTCAGCCCTTGTTATGTAAGACTGGCACTCATGCTTGAGCTCAAAACATTTAGGTCATGATTTTTTAGTCAAGAGCAATAATTGCTGATTGGATTTCATGTGTTTAATTACGTATATTGGGGACCTGAAGTTTTAACAACATTAAGAACAAAAAGTAAAAGTTTGTGTGAAATAATCAAAATAATTTTATCATAATTTATATTTTTCTTTACCCTTTACTCTTATGAGTTTGTATACTCTTAACATGTTTGTGTCTATTTGCATACAGTGACAATTTTCACACTTTTTTTATACTACCATTATAACATTGTGTTATATGTTTTTTGACTTAATGACACTCATTCTGGTTTATTCTCTTGTGGCGTGGTTCTATTTTTATATCTTATTTCCCAGATTTAAATGATTTAATTTTAAGTGTTTGAATTCCTTTCAATGTTCAAATAGAACATAAAGTATGGAGCATATGTCTGAGAAGAAGAAACAATAAGATAAATTATATAAATTTTAGAGAAAAAATGTTATATTAGAGTCTCAGTTTCAATAAATGCTATATTAGAATCTTAGTCTCAGGTAAACTTGCTAATGAACACATACTACTATATTCAATCCTCTGGTCCTAAGTTCTTCATATAGGAATAGAAATAACAATATTTAACCATGAAGTTACTTATAGTATGTAAGTAAGAAGATATATACAAAAATAGTAGATTTAGGGGAAGTTCCAAACAGTTTTTAGAATGATGAAAATAAAAGGCTTTGGACATGTTTTTTTGTTTGTTTTTTAGAGTTAAGAACACAGTCTACATTAAAATTTTAGAATATACAAAACTTACAGAGAACTGCATAAAATTAAGGATAAAGCTTCAGTTATTCTAAAGCAAATATTGATAGAACCCAAAAATTTCTCTGAATTCTTCTTTCCAATTACGAATGCCTCCAACATTGCTTAAAGGTAACAATTATCCTGATTTTGCTTATAACTCCCATAGCCTGAAAGAAAATATTTGTAAAATACACATCTGATAAAGGACTATGATGTGAAATATGCGTAGAATTCTTAAAACTCAACAAGAAAACAAACAATAGGATTTAAAACTTAGACAAAAGTCCTTAACAGACACTTCACCAAAGTAGATATGCAGATGACAAATAAGCATATGAAAAGATGCTTCACATCATATGTTATCAGGGAAATGCAAATTAAACCAATGTTATACAGTACATACTGGAACTCTGATGGCAACAATTGCTACTGAGAATGTGGAATAGCAGGAACTCTCATTCATTGCTAGTGAAAATCAAAAAGGTTATAGCCACTTTGGGAGGCAGTTTGGTGGTTTCCTATAAAACTAAACTAACACAACATTGTAAATCAACTATATTCCAACAAAAATTAAAAACAACAACAACAACAAAAAAAAACATATCCTTATCACAGACTTTCTTCCATATTCCAAATCCAAAATCCTTTGAATGTTTCAGCAAAGATAAATGCATTTTGATGCAAATGCGATGGTAAAAGCAAATGAAAAGAGGAGCAATGAGACTAGGAGAATCCATTTCCAGCGCAACCTGAACGTGTGCCAAATTAGATGTATACATGTCCAATCTCTCTCTCTCCCTCCTCCCCTCCCTTCTAGATCCCATCCCAGGGATTTATTAAAGCAGCCTACTCTTTGATCTGAATTTCTTTCTTCCTTAGAGAATAGAGATTGTTTCCATCACTTCCTACATCATCAAGGTGGAGTTTAGTTTTGTTGTTATTGATATAATTGCCTTTAGAGAGTTGGGGGTCATGAATTCATTTTCCCAGCCCCTAACTTTCTTGGCATAGACTGGCACTGAAAACCAAAGTCTGAAGAGCAGAGAGACCAAATGTGTAGTTTAAGGAAATATTTTAACTTCATCACTCTGATATGCAGAACATGGGAAATTATCAAAGCCTCAATTGACAGAATGATTGTTCAAATACCCCCCAAAAAATCCAAAAACAGTTAAGTTTATCATGAGAAAACACATCCCATAGCTGTGTTGGCCATGGAGATAATCTGTCTAGTGAAGAAAGGCAGTGGAACTTTCTTTACAAAGGTCTTTGTGCAAAAGTATAACTCGGTAGACAGAGCCTTCCTGATACCAGTCTTGGCTCCAAATGGTATCAATTATATATAGAACATTCAAAACTGACTGAAGATTTTTGAAACTCAGTTCTCTCATAGTTGAAGGCAGGCATTTCCTGGTTAGAGTATTATAATGATAAGATTGTGTGTGCCTTTTTCCCCAGCAAATAGTAAGTGCTCAATAAATAAATCATATTGTCACTAAAAACATAAAGTCACTGTCATACTGAAAATTCCTTGGACTTAAAAGAAATAAAAACATAGCAAATGTGAATTGGGCATGTAGACTTACAGAGAAGGATATGTCCTCTCCTGTATATTTTATTATAATATTGCATTTCATAGGCATTTTTATTGGTGGAACTGAATACATTGCCTGAGGGAAAAAGCAGTATGTATCTAATCTACTTATATTCACAGAAAATTTTGCAAAAGCTAGAATCTTCAAGGAATGCAAAGCTATCATTAATTTAATTTCTACCTAATTCCAGATTAACAGGAAAAATAATTTTGTTTGAATGAACACTTGTCAAAAATTTTCCTAAAATATTTTAGCTAAATTTTCAATTGAAGTAAGAATAGAATGGACACAGACTACTTCTCTAATGACTGAGGGTGTTACATACTCAAGATCACCATGGTAAAAATATAAATAACAAATTTACAAAATCTGGAACCCTGGTCCTACAGATGCAGGAATTATAGACTTCAGAGAAAATAAATGTTTGGTTGAATGTGTACTGATCAGGGACCATGTCCCAGAACTGATTTATTTTGAAAAAAATCTTTCATGTGAGCTTGTGATTCCTTTCTTTTTATGTTTTTGAATTATTTCAGATATGCAAAAGATGCTCACATTCCCACCATCTGCACTAAAAATTTTAATATTTGCCCAAAAAAACACCTAAACATACCCTAATGATAAGATCTGACAAGCATGCTCCTTGGTATTTACCCAAAAGAATTGAAAACTTATGTCCACACAAAATCTGTGTTCATAGCAATTTTATTTATGACTGTCAAAACCTGGAAGTAACCAAGATAGTCTTCATTAAGTGAATGGATATATAAACTGTGGTACATCCAGACAGCAGTAAAAGGAAATGAACTATTATATAAAGCCATTGAAAAAGCAAGGAGGAACTTTAAATAAATATTACTGAGTGAAAGATGCCAAACTGAAATAGATACTGTGTGATTCCAACTATAAGATATCCTAGAAAAGATAAAGCTATGGAGAAGGTAAAAAGATCAGTGGTTGCTGGGGTGGCTTGGGGAGATGAATAGACAGACCACAGAGAATGTTTAAGGGAATAAAAATACTGAGTATTTTACTATAATGATAGATACACGTCATTTTAAATTTATTAAAACCCATAGAATGAATGAAACCTAAGGTAAACTATGGAGTTTGGGTGATTAGATGTGTAAATATAGGTTCATGTTTTGTAATAAATGTACTACTCTTTTGGAGGTTACTGATAATGAGGGAGGCTGTGCATATGTGGATCAAGGGGTACGTGGCAAAATCTGTACTTTCCTCTCAATTTTGCTGTGAAGCCAAAACTGCTTTACACAAAAATAAAGCCTTAAATATTAAAAAAAAATTAAAAGTGATTGAACCCAATTTATATTTTCAGAGCAATGTCTATAGTTTCCCATTTCTACACATAATAACCAAAAACTGGGTTTTAAAACTGCTAAATTTAGATAATTAGGAACCGTTTTTCTGGGTTATGTAATTTTGGTTTTAGTTTGAATTTTCACTATTATTATTGATTATGAACACCATTTTAAATGTTTCTTTGGTCTTTTAAATTTCCTTATTTTTGAAGCTTCTTTTCAATGCTTTTACCACATCTTTCTATTAAGTTGTCTCTCTTATTACTTTGTAGAAAATCAATATATCTTCAGAATATATGTCTTTAGTTATATGTATGGGAAATATGTTCTCCTTTTTTGTTGTTGACATTCTCATTGTCTTAATGATGTTTTTGGATGAAGTGAAATTCTTAATTTGAATGTCATCCATTTTATTAGTTTTTTATTTATGGTTAATATTTTTTGATGTTAATTAAGAAAACTCTTCTTATAACTAGGTAATGAATATATTCTTCATATATTTGTAAAATATTATTGTGTTCACTTCCCATTTGGCTCTAAAACCCAACTTAAAATGTTGAGTGTGTATAGTTTAAATTCGTATTCTGTTGCATACCCCCCTCATACAGACACAATTTTTCCATGATCTTTTGTTGAAGCACTTATCTTTCCCAATTGCCTTGCCGAGTCACTGCTATAAACTGTTTGTTCCCCCTGCCAACACCCCAAATTCATACGTTGAACCTAATCCTCAAGGTGCCCTTATAAAAGAGACTCCAGAGAGCTTCTTTGTCCCCTCCACCATGTGAAGACACACCATAGGACAGATGTATGAACCAAGAAATGGGCTCTTACCAGATATACAATCTATTCTCACCTGATCTTGGACTTCTCCAGAACTGGATGAAGATAAAAGGAACTACATACTGTATATAAACACTGAACTCTATTAGGTAATTTTTTTTCTCTTGTGGTATAGGTTTAAACTTCTGAATCTGCTTTACATGTTTACTGGGTTGAAAAAATAAATTGTAGTGGTACTTAACTGTGATTTTAATTTACATTTTCCTAGTTACTAATAGTGTTGAGCAAAATTTTATGTGCTTATTCACCATGCATGTATTTCTTGAATAAACTGCCTACATCAAACATTTTCCTTGACTGTTTGAATCATTACTATTGTGTTGTAAGTGTTCTTTACATATTCCAGAGACAAGTTATTCAACAGATAAATATTTTGCAAATATTGTCTCCCAGTCTGTCACTTGACTTTTTAAACACTCTTACTAGTGTATTTTGAATAACAAAAGTCTTAATGTTGATGAAGGACAATTATTCAAGTTTTGGTTCTCTTTCTGTTTATATTTAATAAATGGTGGATTAATCTAGAGCAAGCAGGATTTCCTCAATTTTGAAAAAAAATTGTTTTATAGTGTCAAATTTTACATAGATATCTATGATAGATTTCAAATTAATTTTTATATGATGTAATGAAAGTGTGAAATTATTATTTTTTGAACTTGAATACTTAATTGCTCTACTACCATTTTTGAAAAGATTATACTCTATCCATTGATTACATTGGTTCATTTGTTAAAAATAAGTTGGCTGTATGTATTTTATTTATTTGTACTTTATATTTCTTTCCATAAATATATATATATACCTGTATTTATGACAATGACTAACTTTGCTGATTAATGTAGCTTCATAACTAAGTGTTATAAGTAGGTACCCTAAGCCCCAACTGTTTTTTTTTTCTTTTTCAAAATTATTTTGACTCTTCTAGATTCTTTGCACTTTCAGATAAATTTTAGAATCAACTGGACATTTACTTTTTCAAAATTGTTTTGACTCTTCTTGATTCTTTGCACGTTCAGATAAACTTTAGAATCAACTGGACATTTTTTACCAAAACCTTTTGGGAATTTGATAGGAATTTTGTTGAACTGATGGATTCACTTAAGGACTATTAACATTTTAATAATAATAAGTCAATTCATGAGCAGAGTATATAATTCATTTAAATCTTTTCTTTTTTCTCATGTATGTTTTGTAGTTATTAGTGTACAGGTTTTCCCTATATTATTAGACATGGATGCAAATATTTTATATTTTTCTGTAATAGATGGTGTCACTTATTTAGTTTAAATTACAAATTACATTCTTTCTGGTACATAGAAATGTCACTCATTTTTGTATGTTGAACTATGATCCTGTCAAGTTGCTAACTTACTTACCAGTTCCAGTGGCTATTTGGTAAATTAAAAAGAGAATTGTTTATATAAATAATAATGTATCTGTAAAGAGTGGTAGTTTTACTTCACATAATCTTTTATTATTTATTTGCCTTATCCCATTGACAAAGTACTCCAATACCATGTTCAAATAAAATGGTGAGATATAAATGATAAATGATATATTTGGAGTTAAATTTCTTAGATGGTCTATGAAAAAACTATAGATAACCATTAATATTACATTTTGATAATTTTAATATGTACTTTGTAAGTTTTAGACAAATGATTAAAATTTAAAAATTGATGTATTAAACTATAAATTATTAGGAAAAAATAAAATAATTGGAAATATTCAATCAAAAACACATGGAAAGTAGAGAAAAAAGGAATAGGACAGTGAGGCAACTTGAAAAAACATACAATAATAGATTTAAATAAAAAATCAATTGTATAAATATAATTACATGCATTACAGAAGGAATAAATGCTCTATTTAACAGAAAAAAATCGTCAGAGTTAAAAGCTATAGAAAAATCTCTTCCATGAATATAGATGAGCAATTCCTAAACAAAATATTAGCAATACAAATTAAGTAAAAAAGGGTATCACTCTTCAATTTGATTCTATAACAAGAACACAAGTTTAATTTAAAGAAAAATCAGTTTTAACTATATTAATACATTCAAGGTTAACATATAATTATCTTAATAGGTGCAGAAATATATGATAAAAAAAATCCTCAAACTTTAATAATGAAGGCCCACAGAAAACTCAGAATAAAATAAAATTTCCTTAATTTAATTTTTAAAAAGTTCCTAGAAGGGAGTGGCCAAGATGGCAGAGCAGGAAGACCCTGAACTCACCTCTTCCCACAGTCATGCCAAAATTACAATTATTAACAGAGCAATATGGATGAAAATATCTTGAATACTAGCAGAAAAAGATCTTCTACAACTAAAGGTATAAAGAAGGAACCACAATGATATGGGTTGAGGGGCAGAGATGAGGTATAGCCAAGACCCATATCCCTTGGTAAGTGACCCAAAAGTGGGAGAATAATTGCAGACATTATCCCAAGGGAGCAAGGGATCCAAGCCCCACATCAGGTCCTCAGCTTGGGAGTCCAGCACTGGGAAGATGAGGCCTCAGAGCGTTTGACTTTGAAGGTCAGTAGGGCTTAGATTTGGAAGAGCCAGAGTGCTGTAGAAAATAGACACCAACTTTTAAAGGCACACACAAAACTCACACACTCTGAGACCCAGGGTAGATACACTAATTAGAAAGGAGCCTGTGTCAGATCCACTTTCTGATTTGGAGAGCCTCCTGCCTCTCCAGGGACACGCTCTGGGGACAGAGACACTAGCAATAGCCATTTTGAGGAACATGTACCATGTGTAAACTGGTGCTGAGAAACACCATTTTAGAATCCTCTTCCTAGCTTATAAGAACAGGGATCCAGGTTCAACCACCAGCTGGTCAGCACCAGTCCTGGGACATATCAGACCAAATGACTAGCCAATCAGGTCAGGGACACTGTCCCACCGACCAGCAGGTCAGCTGCCTCAGGGATCCCCAAGATCCCAGTCCAAGACCTGGTTCCAGTCTGATGCCTGAGAACTTGCAGCCAGCCACTGGGACAAGGACCAGCCCACCAACAGACCAGTGAAAGCTCTGGGGCCTCCAGGCTATGTAGTCAGAGACTCCAGGAACCACCAGTGGAGACATCAGTTCTAGGACCCCATGGTAAATAGCCATGCCCACCAGTATGTAGACATGAGTCATAGGAGCACCATAGCCCCCCAGCCAGCCATGTCAGGACTCAGCCCACAAACCAGGATGCCTTGGCCCTGGCACAACAGCCAATAGGCCAACACTAGCTCTAGAATCCCAGCCCCACAGTCAGACAACCTGGGACATGGCTCTGCCCATCAGGAGGCCAGCACTATACCCAGGACTCCTTGGGGCTCAGCAGTCAGCTGTCTCAAGACATGGCCACACCCACCAGTGATCCTGTACCAGGGCAGGAACTCCTCAGGGCCATGTAGCCAGCCATGCCAGGACCCAGATCCCCAATCAGCTACTAGCAGCAGTCTCCACACTAGGCAGGGCCTGACAACCAATTGACCGGGGGACAGCCTACTAGTGGCCCAAAGCATCAGCTTGCCACAACAGAAGGGCCCACACAGCCCACATAAAGGGAACCCCTAGAGCATATAGCTCCAGTAGCCAGAGAAGAGTATGCTTCTGGGCCCCTCAAAATATCTCATACGTAAGGACACTTCTCCAAGATTGGGAAATGTAACCAATCTACCAAATACATAAAAAAAAAAAAAAAAAAAAAACCCAGCAAATTAGGCAAAATGAGGCAACAGAAGGATATGTTCCAAAGAAGGAACAACGTAAAACCCTAGAAGAACAAAGTAAAGTGGAAGCCATCTAAACAATAAAGAGGTTCTATGTAATGATCATAAAGATGCTCAAATAATTCAGGAGAATAGATAAACACAGGGAGAAGTGAGAAGTTTCTAACAAAGAGTTAGAAAATATAAAGAACCAAACAGAGATGAAGATTATAATTACTGAAATAAAAAATACACTAGGGCTTCCCTGGTGGTGCAGTGGTTGAGAGTCTGCCTGCCGATGCAGGGGACATGGGTTCGTGTCCCGGTCTGGGAAGATCCCACATGCCGCGGAGTGGCTAGGCCTGTGAGCCATGGCCACTGAGCCTGCACGTCTGGAGCCTGTGCTCTGCAATGGGAAAGGCCACAGCAGTGAGAGGCCCGCATACCGCAAAAACAAACAAACAAAAAATACACTAGAAGGATCAACTGTAGCTTAGATAATACAGAGGAATGAATCAGTAAACTGGAAGACAGATTAGTAGAAATCACTCTAGCTGAACAGAAAAAAAAAAAGAATTAAAAATATGAGGACCATTTAGGAGACTTCTAGGCAACAATAAGCTTATAAACATTCACATATAGGGGTTCCAGAAGAAGAAAGAGAGAGAAATAGAGAGAGAACATATTTGAAGAAATAAAAGATGAAAATTTCTCTAACCTGGGAAAGGAAATAGACATCCAGTTTCAGGAAGATAGAGAGTCCCAAGCAAGATCAATCCAAAGAGGACCATACCAATAAATATTGTAATTAAAACAGCAAAAATTAAAGATAGAGAATACTAAAAGCAGCAAGAAAAATTAACTAGCTATATACAAGGGAACTCCCATAAGGCTATCAGCTGACTTTACAGCAGAAGCTCTGCAGGCCAGAAGGGAGTGTCATGATATATTTAAAGTGATGAAAGAAAAATCCTGCAATGAAAAATACTCTACCTGGAAAGGCTATCATTCAGATTTGAAGGAGATATAGAGATTTTACAGACAAACAAAATAAAAAAGTGTCCAGAACAATAAAACCAACTTTACAACAAATATAAGAGAATTGTCTAAGTGTAAAAAAGTCACAACTAAAAAACATTAAAATTATGAAATGAAAAATATCATTCATATAGGGAAATATACAGTAAAGACAGTAGATCAAAAACCTACAGATCTAGTAGAAAAGTTAAAAATGAAAGTAGTCAAATCATCTATATCCACAATAAGTAGATAAGTAATACACAAAACAAAAAGATATAAAATTTGAGGTCAAAACTTTAAATGTTGGGCAAAATAATAATGCAGGGTTGTAAAAATGCATTCAGACTTAATACATCAGCAACTTAAAATAAATATATATATGTATATATATATAAAATATCATTATAACCAAAAATCAGAAAACTATAATACATACACACACTCAAAAGAGAAAGGAATCCAAACATAACACTAGAGATAGTCATCAAATCACAATGGAAGAGAATAAAAGAATAAAGTAAAAAAAAAGAACTATCAAAAAAATGAACAATATGGCAATAAGTATATACCTATCAATAATTACTTTAAAGGTACATTGATTGATTCTCCAATCAAAAGGAATAGAGAGGTTGAATGGATACAAAAAAAGACCCATGTATATGCTGCCTACATGAGAATCACCTCAGCTCTAAAGACCCATACCAACTAAAAGTATGTAAAAAGTTATTTCATGCAAATGGAAACAAAAGAAAAGCTGGGGTAGAAATACTTATATCAGACCAAATATAGTTGGCTGGTAGGAAGCAGCAGCATAGCACAGGGAGATCAGCTCGGTGATTTGCGATGACCTAGAGACGTGGGATAGGGAGGATGGGAGGGAGACTCTAGAGGGAGGGGATATAGGGACATGTGTATGCATATGGCTGATTCACTTTGTTGTGCAACAGAAACTAACATGGTATTGTGAAGCAATTATACTCCAATAAAGACTTATTAAAAAAAAAAAGGAAAGATTTAAAAAAAATAGACATTAGAACAAAGGATATAACAAGAGACAAATATGAACATTACATAATGATC
The DNA here is from genome assembly GCF_011762595.2 of Tursiops truncatus. NCBI lineage: Eukaryota > Metazoa > Chordata > Mammalia > Artiodactyla > Delphinidae > Tursiops > Tursiops truncatus. The sequence goes on from NC_047041.1 coordinate 35,667,619, forward strand.
AAAGGGTCAATCCAAGAAGAATATACAAGAATTGTAAATATATATGCACCCAACATAGTAGTACCTAAATACCTAAAGCAAATATTAACAGACATAAAGAGAGAAACTGACAGTAACACAATAACTGTAGGGGATTTTAGCACCCCCCTTACTTCAATGGACAGATCATCTAGTCAGAATATTAATAAGAAAACACTGAGCTTAAATGGCATATTACAGCAGATGGGTTTAATAGATATATATAGGACATTCCATTCAAAAGCAACAAAGCAACAGAATACACATTCTTCTCAGATGCACACGGAACATTCTCCAGGATAAATCACATGCTTTGACACAAAATAATCTTTGGTAAAATTAAGAAAATCTGACTCATATCAAGCATCTTTTTGACCACAATGCTATGAAGCTAGAAATCAACAAGAAAATAATGCAAAAAACACAAACACGTGAAATATAAACAATAGGCTACTAAACAACAAATGAATCACTAAAGAAATCAAAGAGGAAATCAAAAATTACTTAGAGACAAATGAAAAGGAAAGCACTATGATCCGAAACCTATGGGACTAAGCAAAATAATTTCTAAGAGGGAAGTTTACAGCAATAGAAGCTTACCTAAGGAAAGAAGGAAAATCTCAAATAAACCACTTATGCTTACACCTAAAGAAACTAGAAAAAGAATACCTAAACAAACAATACCTAACATTGGTAGAAGGGAAAAAATCATGAAGATTACAACATAAATAAATGAAAAAAAAAAAAAAACTTAAAAAAAAATAGAAAAGAAACTAAGAGCTGTTTTTTTGAAAAGATAAACAAAATTGATAAATCTTTAAGCCAGACTCACTAAGAAAAAATGAGAGTGTGCCCTAATAACATCAGAAATGAAAAAGGAGAAATTATAACCAACACCACAGAAATATGAAGAATAATAAGAGATTAATATGAGTGACTCTATGCCAATACAATGTACAACCTAATGGACAAAATCCTACAAGTGTTCAATCTCCCAAGACTGAACCAGGAAGAAATAGAAAATATGAGCAGGCCGATTACTAGTAATGGAATTGAATAAGTAGTTAAAAAATCTCCCAACAAACAAAACTCCAGGACCAAACGGCTTCACAGATGAATGCTGCCAAACTATTAGAGAAGAGTAAACACCCATCCTTCTAAGACAATTCAAAAAAACTGCAGAGGAAGGAACACTTGCAAACTCATTCTACGAAGCCAGCATCACCCTGATACAAAAACCAGTCAAAGATACTACAAAAATGAAAATTACAGGCCAATATCATCCTCTCAGACCTTAGACTGTACTACAAGGCTACAGCAATCAAAACAGCATGGTGCTGGCATAAAAAACAGACACATATATCAATAGAACAAAATAGAAAGCCCAGAAATAAATCCATACGTCTATGGTCAATTAGTCTATAACAAAGGAAGCAAGACTATACAATGGAGAATAGACAGTCTCTTCAATTAATGGTTCTGGGAAACGTACAATTATGTGTAAAAGAATAAAATTAAAACATTTTCTCATACCATATACAAAAATAAAAGCAAAATCAATTAAAGACCAAAATGTAAGACTGGAAACCATAAATCTCCTAGAAGTAAACATAGAATGCTCTCTGATATAAATTATAACAATATCTTTTTGGATATGTCTCCTAAGGCAAAGGAAACAAAAGCAAAAACAAACAAATGGGGTCTAATTAAACTTAAAAGCTTTTGCACAACAAAGGAAATCCTTGATAAAACACAAAGACCACCTACTGAATGGAAGAAAGTATTTACAAATGATATGATCATTTGTGGTTACCAGTGGTGGGGATGTTGGGGGAGGGGAGGAGAATTGGATAAACGTAGTCAAATGGTACAAACTTGCCGTTATAAGATAAATAAGAACTAGGGATATAATGTACAACATGGCAAATATGATTAACACTGCTGTATATTATATATGAAAGTCATTAAGAGAGTAAATGTGAACATTTCTCAACATAAGGGAAAAAATATATATATTTTTTATATTTCTTTATTTTGTATATATATGATGGATGTTCACTAACCTTACTGTGGTAATCATTTCATGATATATGGAAGTCAAATCATTATGCTGTACACCATAAACTTATACAGTGCTCTATGTCAATTATATCTCAATAAAACTGGACAAAAAATTTTAAAAATTCAAATGTATAACAAAATTGAATCATTTTGCCAGAAGAAGTGCCTAGAAAATAAAAAACTTCATAAATTGTCCATACTGAATAATAGAATGTTTAAAGCCAATTTCAAAGAGTAATGAACCAGGTAAGCCGCTTAATTCACTTCTGTTGTATAATATACTATGAATTTCCTAGCCATGAAGTAATGAGAAAGCAAAATAATAAAATTAAAGATTGGAAAAGAAGACAAACAAATCATTCAACAATGATATGTAGGACTTATGGGAAATCCAATGGGTTTTCAGAAAAACTACTATAATTAATAATCTAGACATATTTCTAAATAAAATTTAATATAAAATCAATTTTATGATTACATACAGCAACAACTCAAAAAAGGAAATAATAAAATATCATAGAAGTATTATACATTTAGGAATAGATCTGGCCATAACAACCAAAATGTGAGACCTCTAATCCAACACAGTAAACATTAAATAATATTGAGATAAATAAAGCAACATATAAGCACATAAATATAAACACAATGTATATAGTTTAGAGGACTCAATATTTTTAAGAGGAAAATTCTCAAATAAATGTTTGGATTCAAATCAATTCTAATAGAAATCATTAATGTTGTAGAGATCTTAAAACTCATAAAATTTATATGGAATTCAAAAGAACAAGAATAGCCAAAACCACCTTAAGAAGAACTAGGTGGGGACACCTCTCCACTAAATATCAAGATTTGTTATAATTATATATCATAATTAAGTTAGAGGAGTATTGATATGATTAGTACAACAGAGGCCAGATATAGACTCAGATTCATCCATAGGTGGCTATCTTAGTCCTTTTGATCTGCAATAACAAAAATACCCCATATTGTGCTGCTTAATCGACAAAATTTTATTCCTCACCATCTTCTCACTGTGTCCCCACATGGTGGAAGAAGTCAGGGAGCTCTCTGAGATGTTTTTGACAGGAACACTAATTCCATTAATGAGATCTCCGCCCTCATGCTAATGACCTCCCAAAGACCCGACCTTCATGTTCCATCACCTTGGCGATTAAGTTTTAACATATAAATTTTGCGGAGACATGAACATTTAGTCTATAGTAATCCCTATAGTTTTGCCTTTCCCAGAATATCATAAGAATGTATTTCTTTGTATGCATGTACTTTTTTGGTCTGCCTTCTTTAACTTAGTGAAATACACTTAATATTTATACTAATTGTTGAAAGGAAAAATAGTTGACACCTTTTTATTGCAGAACCATATTCCATGGGGAACTATTGATTTGAACAAAATTGTTCATTTGATAGATGTCTTAGAATGGAACGGGAGTGAAATTCCAAACTTTTAAAGATCCTTATATTTTAATTTGTATGAGGAAGTTTTAAAAGAATCAAATTCCAAGATTGTTTTCCTAAAATAGTATTGGCTAAGGCAAATGAAAAATAAGTGAGCCTTAAAATGATCTGTTTTAGATATACCATAAGCAAAAGTTGGACTTAATGGCTTTAATCCTACTATTCCTCTTCTCCCTTCCTTTGCTGTGCGGTTACTTGTGCCCCTAGCCCTCTTTCTGATTCACTACTCTAACCTCTCATTCAGTCAGAAACCTCCAAAGCTCAACTGCCTCTAAAGTTAAATCATCTTCAGGATAGAATCCTTAATACTTTTTAAGAACATTCAGGAGTAAATCCCAATGCAGACCTGACCCCAGCTCTCCACCTTTTGATGACCTTAAGACAGAAACAGGAGGTTTACAATGAAGTAAACAAATTGGAATCTGGAATGGAATAAAGTCCTTCTGTCAGATCCCTTACCTCTTATTGAGCATTTAGAAAGATTATCGAGACAAAAACATGATAAGACTACGAATAAATTGATTTTTTTGTCAGTTATTGCTCCTACTTGTCATTAAGCATTAGGGGATACATGAAGATACTGTAAACAGAATAATCATTGGAAAAACAATTATTCTATATTAGCTACATATCTGAGGGGTAAAAAATAATATGTAAGGCTTAATGAAGCTGCTTTAAGAGGAAAATAATTGTTGGATTTCTCTTTTTACTACTAAACGTATTAGGAGAATATTCTCTGAATGTTAAAGGAAATCCTGTAGATTTGTATTGATACCAGCAATATAATATCTATCACAAACCCTGAAAACCTCACTGTATGTCCCTCAGTGTCAATTTTGCAGGTAGTAGGTATTTCTAATAATCCACAAAGTAGTCTCCAATCTCAGATCATAACTGTTATCCTTGGATCCTTAACTAAGGAACATTCCTTTTTCCATTTTGACACCAAAGCCATTAAAATAAGTAGGGATCTGCTATGCAAATGAGATTGTCAAATTAAATATTCTTCAAAATGTCCTTTTTCTTGACATATCCAGGATTCTTTTATTCGTAATCAGATTGTAGCTATTTGGACATTGACTAACGTATATAGCTGTGTCTAGATCAAGACTAAATTCAAGATCTCCATGAAATTACAGACTCTTTGTGACCAAAATTTCCATTAAGTTTGGCAGAATTTGGGCTTCCCTGGTGGCGCAGTGGTTGGGAGTCTGCCTGCCGATGCAGGGGACACGGGTTCATGCCCCGGTCCGGGAGGATCCCACATGCCGCGGAGCGGCTGGGGCCGTGAGCCATGGCCGCTGAGCCTGTGCGTCCAGAGCCTGTGTTCCACAACGGGAGAGGCCACAACAGTGAGAGACCAGCGTACAAGTCCGAGTAGTTTAAAAAAAAAAAAAAGATTGGCAGAATCAGTGGGCGGTGAAGGCCACAAGGTTCAGATCAACACATAAAATCTACTTAAGTTGCACAGTACTTTTTAAAACTGACAGCTAAAGAAAGCCTAAAATTAGTAATTGAAAATCTAATAGAGAAGTAATCAATCATGCTTTGCAACAACCATAGTGGACTCATTTCTCCTTTCAAGGAACCCAAAAGACAATGATATTGCTTTGCTAAGGACTTTATAGCCATAGATAATGTAATTATACTTTATTTCCCTATGGTATTCAACCCAATGTTATTTTATCTTCATACCACCTGAGGCCACATATTTTAGTATTACAGATCTGTGTTCTGTTTTCTTTAGTCAGCCACTGGGTCAAGATAGTCACAACTTGTCTTTTCCTAGACAAATCAATAATATGCCTGAGTAACTATGTCCCATATGTTTACTGAAGCTCCTTCCTACTTTTCTTTATGTCTGTGCCTGTGTCCACAGACATAGACATAAAGTTACACTTTCTTATTGGATATCTACATTTATCCAGTAAAGAGATGGATGACTTTGGTGTTGGGAAAACTAGTAAAGTAGTCTTTTTCAGGCTTCAGAGGCAGAAGCAGAGCTTTGCCCAACCTCTAACTCTGCCCGGACTGCGCTCTTGCTTACACACGTAACAATTGCTCCTAGCGAGTCAAGTGGCACCTACGATAAAAAAGGAAGTGGGTCTTGGAATTTCTTGAGCCCTGGGGACCTGGCCAGTCCCCCAGGGTCTGGAAAATCTTGTGACTCATGTGGCGAAACCAACAACATTGTTAAAGTGAATCGAGCTGCATTTTTGCAGGCAAACTGATGATATCAGTTTGTGGCCTGGAATTATAAATGGAAGCCCCCAGAACTCCAATCTGAAGTTTCACGCATGGGGTGGCTGTGCCGCCCAGGACCCTTCCCCAATGGGGCTCCAGATTGCTGTCACTCAGGACATCCCAGCTGCTGTTTGGATCTGGAAGTAGGTGTCGGCCCAATTCGGTGATGTATACCCTGTTGTGTCTCTCTAATATTCTTATTCCTTTCCTTCTAATGATTATATATTAAAATTAAGTTAAATCACCTTTCACTATATAATTGATTAAAGCTGTTTATTTGTGTGAGATGAGTGGTTATTTTGCCAGCAAATCCAATGAACCTTAAAACTGAAAGCAGGCAAAATATTTGATAAAGATGAGATGAGCTTTAAGCATGATTCCATCTATCTTGCTTATTGTTTTAGCTTAGAAGGGATATAACATTTCCAAAGAAAAGTTAAAATTTAGTCAAAATTAAGTGCATTAATTATGATAATTTATCCCAAATAAATAAATTATTCACCTTTGAAGATTAGCAATCATTTACATCTCTCTTGTACTGTTTACTAAGAAACAATTCAGGAATTTTCCTAGACACACTGGCTACTGCAGACAATGGGTGTCCTACTTTTCTGAAATAGTCACACTTCCATATGACCTAACTGAGTCACGGTAACCAATATCTTAACCAGGAACCAAAATATGAATGGGGATGCTGTGATTTAACATTAACTTTTCAACAGTCCCTCCTCTGGAACTTCCTAATGATCATAAACAATCAGGGTTTATTTTGACCCTCAGTTTTCCCAACTCAGAGAAAGTGATCACTAGATAATTTTATTCCATTCAAATAAAGGCCTTAATTTGAGATTTAAAACAATAAAACTGAAGATGGATTTTGGTTGACCTACTTCTGTTCTTAAGCCTCTTTATACCATGGTTTGCAGGAGGCATAGAGAATGGGAAAAATCAAGCATGTTATGATTCAAAAATTGGCAAGGTAGATACCAAATGTCAGTAAGCTCATAGAAATTCTTACCCAAGGAGTTTGTGAGACCAAGAGTCATTGTTTCAAATCAGAGCAGCCTAGACACAATATTAGCCTTTCAATGTTTTTTTTTTTTTTTATTTTAGGGGAAGAATGTTGTACTTATATTCCTGCTTACTTCTGAGATTTTTAATATTATTAATAATATCCAGGAAACAAAAAAACAAAAAAAAACATGATAATTAAATATCTGGTTGATATTCCTATATGAGACTCTGATAGCTTTTTTGGATTGAGAACAGCATCTGTAGTCTCGGATTAACTGGGAATCTTGGCTCCTGACTTGAGGTAGACTGAAAACTCTTATCATAATGTTTTCCTAAATATTTATCTGCATTTCATTGTTCACATGTGTAATCTTCAAATCTTTATATACTATTTATCACCTTGTCCAATTAATTATGCCAACATAGAAATATTCAACAAAACACATAAAATATGCTAACATAATGGTTGAAACAGCCACCACTGGAACCATGATGTGTATTCATTACTCTTCAAACCATGGTATGTATTGGACTGATCACTGTCCCAGTCCAATTCCAGCTTGGGATAAGAATGACTATAAGTGGAACTGAGAATTGAGTTGGTATGTTAACAAGATTTATTTAAGAATGTAGATCACCTATATCAACATGACATGATGTAGTTGTGTTTTCCAGCAAAATTTTGTATGAGAAAGACAAGACAATGAAAAACTTAACTACTTTTTAAGGAAATTCTCACACATAGACTTATCAGATATAGTGGTCTACTGACTTGGACAACTTGCCAAATACTTAACTACAGCTTGCTCATCAGGTTCACTTAAAGATGTTCTCTTTATTGTGTCCACCAATTTTAAACTTTAAAAAAAATATATCACAAAATTTGCCTAATCTTAGTAAGTTCTCCACCTTGAAACTTTAACCCACATGGGCCCAGATTGAAAAGTCGTATAAATTTCCCATTTCTTTCTTCGCCTTTTGAGACACCGTCAAAATATCAAGAAAGTGTGCTCCCTTACTGAAGTAAGTTCTAATAAATTTTTCACTTTATTAACAGGTCTTTCAATGATATTTTGGGTGAGTTCAACAGTTTTCAGCCATAAGAGACACTTGGAGAAAACATGGAGTAGGAAATCATGAAACATAAACTCTAATACTAACTTTCGAGTTCATTAACATTCTGGACCTCAATTTACTCATTTCTAAAGTGAGAGTCAGTGCAGACATACTTCAAGGAATTTATGACTAGGGACAAGGAATTTTCATGATCAGACACATAATGAGATATATATATATATATATATATATATATATATATATATATATATATATATTCTCTGGATATCCTGTGTGCATTATAGATCCAGTACACATATTCTGATGGCTGATGCCTCACACTACATTTCCATTTCATATTTAAATGGGTTTTATTTTTGTGGTCCTCTGTTTAGTTCTTAACCATGATTTTACAGGATTTATGTACCACTTTCTACATTCTTAGTGTGAGTAAAACAGAAGGCTCATATTGTAAGCAAATATACACAAGTCATTTCCTTAACTGCTCTTTCCCCAAGGGAAAATCTTTTGCTTTAAAACAATTTTAAAATACTTTATAAAAAAATAACAAAATTTGACCTCACCTACAGACAACAGTAATGGCTGCTGTAACTTGCATTGAATTTCCCCAAAATCAAATCTTGAAAAATACTCTGGGACTCCTGATCTCTTGGAAATTAGGGACTTCTCAGGAGCACAGATAAAGTCTATTTTGATAGAAGCATTCTGTGAAAATGGCTTTTAAGTGTTTTTTCCCTATAGACTCAGACTTCATCATTCTTTTCTCCAGGCAATCGGAAATTTGAATATATACTTTTATCACATTGTGGTTGGGAATAATTTTCTTGAATATGTAAAAATTGGCAAAAAATGGTAATTATCCTATCTAAATTATAATTACTTTGTCAATCAATCAACTAAGTAAACAACTCTTACTGTTCATTATGCAGGTACAGTTATTATGAGTGATTTTGTTGGGAGACAAATAAATAAATTTTATTTATTTACCACAAAGAGGTAACCACCAAGTTAGGAAGAATAGGGATATAAATAAATTAATTACTATAGTTTTTAGAAAAATTATAGTAATATAAATAGAACAGCAGCAGAATATAACATTTCAAGAGATATAATAGTAAAATTAGAAAGTACGTAGAGAAATTCCAGACTTGTGGATTAAACAGGTCAATGAGGTTTCATAAAAAAAAATGTGTGGTGAAAAAATTAGACAGAATTTGAATAGGCAAGGGAAAGTGCAAGCAGGGAATAACAGCATACACAGAACCACAGTTGTGGTCATTGTGAAGATAGCTTTGTAAGCAATGGATGAGTTCAATTCACTGTAACTGATAATATGGGCAAAAGTAAGATATAAAAATAAACACATTAATTTTTTTCATTAGTGTAACATAGTGACTTTGTTAAGTCCTCAAACTGTTATTTTTATATTGTTTATCATGGTTTTCTGTAGACCTATTTTAACATCAATGCTATTCTTATTACAAAAGTAATATGGAAAGATGGAATGGAAAGATCAAATAATATAGACATATATAAAATGGAAACTATAGCTTCCTGAATCTCACCAACCAAAGTTACCTACTATTAATGCTTTGGCGTATGGTATGTTAATATAATAGACATTTATCTATACAGACTACTTTATGTATGTGAGTGGTTTTGTTATTGTTGTTCTTAACATTAAATATATTCCAAAATTACCTTTTTTTCACCACATCTTTGTATGAGTTGTTCCAGTTTTTGCATTTAAACACACACATATATACCAAATAGGATCCTATTGCTCTGTATTTTCCCTCATTCACAAAATACATATGTAAACTTTCCTTTTGTCATCTTTACTCAGCTGCAAGAGGATTGCCAACATTTTAAAACAATTTTCTACTGTGAACTTATATTATCCAATATTTCAATAATATCAGCAATGTAACTTCAGATATTTATTTTTGCATACTTGTGTGAATGTAGTAGAGATACATTTGTAGAAGGAGAATAGCTATTTAAAGGTTACATATAATTTGAATTTGATTCCTGTAAACAATATATGAGAGGACCTGTTTCCAGGAATACTTTGTAGCATTATTTTCTTTAATACATGTTGGCTAATTAATTGCTACATTTTATTAGAAACATTATAAAAGAGGCCCTATTTTAATTGTTTAATATGGATTAACCCATAATACTCATAAAAACTTTAAGGTAGGTCATTTTTCTTCAGATGAGGAAACTGAAGCACAAGGATAGTAAGAATTGTCAAAGTCACACAAGTGGTACGTGGCAGAACATGGATTCCAGCCCAGTCTGTTTCTACAACCTTCCTCTTAACTACAATTCCACTATGTTGCTGACATGCAACCTCAGTTTTAAGACAAATGAAAAGTACATGAAAAAATTAAATGATAAATCTAAATTCACTCCATAGATATAGAACCAGAAATTTGTCTCTCCAGTAAGAAGTGGGTTAGTTAAAATATAATTTACTACAAACTATATATTTTTTTAAATGACTGTATGGTATGAGTCAACACCGTCTATCAAGACTATTGAAAAGAAACCTAACCAAAAAACCATCAATGATAAATACACCTAGGAGCAATCTTTAATGTTACAGTTATCTTATAAATCTAACATAAAAAGTTCCACAATGCTAGACATTTATAAGTGCAGGTATACTACTTATGAATACATTAAATTATATTCTTATGGTTTGGGCCATCTCCGTTACCACAATTATGCACAGATCTATTTCTGTGATCATGCTTTGAGAAGTGTGATACCAACATGTCACTACAGATTCATGCCCCAGGAAAATGTGCAAATGTGATTTTTGAAAAATGCAAATGAGGCTCCATAATCCGTGCCTATCCATAAAGGAAGCTTGATTGAGCCCCTTTTAAGCAACACTTTTGCTTGTTTTTCCTGTAACATTAGACAATATTTAAGAAGCTGAGAATTGTTACTTAGGTTTCTGAGGAAGTGAACATGTTAAAGAGCAGAAGGTGAAATAAAAAAACAAGGCTGAGAAATTTGCCTGTCAAATAAGCATATGGCTGTCTATACACAGAATTTTCTGGTGTTGTTTCGGGAAGCTCCCTTGTATCCTTCACCCAGTTTCATTAACTGTGAACATTTGCTACATTTACTTTACACACACACACACACACACACACACACACACACACACGTATATATATATATATATATATATATAGAGAGAGAGAGAGAGAGAGAGAGAGAGAGCATTCATATATACATAATATACATATATATGTGAATATTTATTATGGGTTAGTAATAATTTGTTGCTTTACTTCTGAATTTTGAAGGCATTGAAATGTTGAGTATGCATTTGTGGATATTGTATTTTTATAATATATTCAATATATACTGATGTATGTGTCTATATATTTAAATATAAAAATATATGAATATAAAAATATGTTGTGAATTAGTCAGTATATTATAGATGCATGAAAATGGAATATCGGTCTTTCATTTCTTGAGATCATTGTGCTCTCAGTATGAAACTTACACATTTGTAGAAATATGACAGGAAAATACCAAGAAAATTTAAAACTTAAAATGACAACTTTGATTTTCTTGAGTCTCACTATGCATTTTGATAACATTTAGCATTTTCACACAGCTAATCCATAAGTTTAAAAATATTGTGAAAAGTAGAAAATAAAAACACTACAATGTGAGGATTTATGGTTGCTAATATTCTTGGCAAGTTTCTCACCACAGGGTGTTGTATGATAGTGAGTATAAACATTTGGGTCAAAAATTGTAGCATAATTAGTAACAACCACTTGTTGGAAACAAGGCTTTGATGAGCCTCCTACTTTGCTTGTTTATAATATATTTTTACATGGAATTATATGTATTTCTGCACCATATGTTTTTGTGAATTCAAACCTGATTTCTGACATCTGTATAAAAGCAAAGGAACTGTTCATTGTGTTAGATTATTGACTGTTTTGCACAATAGTCTAACTTAACAAACAAAAAAAAGGTAGTTAAGACATTATTCTACTCTGTTTTATGTGGCTATGAAATTATGATGACTAAACTCATAGAGGCCTTTATTTTAATTATGTTTATGCATTTAGTTATTCAGTCTCCATTTTTAGACAGCCTGTCCAATTATGTAATATTTTACCCTAATGACTACATCAATAGATGATAATATTATGCATTTTTTAGAAATTTTTATTCTGTTATAAATAAAATTTATTAAAAAGTTATAAGATGAGTACTAAAGCCAAAATAATTTCCTGTCCCAATGTTAATTTGGGGATCAAGCAAAAATGTCTTAACTGCTTCTCCAGGAAATATCTACTCTTAAGGAGATCAGACTGAACCACTTATCTAGACTAATAGCTTGCTCATCAAGAGCTATATTAAGACTTTCTGCTATGTTCACCAAACCAAAGTCATTTCATTATCAGTTCTTTCCAAGCTTAATCACTTTCCCATCTCACACGACCTGTCATATTATTCACTTTATTCATCTATTTGAGACACTGCTAAGACTCGGTCCCTGTGGATTCTTCCTTACTGCAGGAGGTCTAGTAAATTTATCTATACCTTATCAATGGGCTTTTCTGGAAGCCTTTTGGGGAGCTCTCTTATGCATTTCACCCAGTTTCATTAACTGTGAACATTTGTTCATTAACTTTACAACCTCTCTCTTTTGAAATTTTTTGTGTGAACCACTTGAGGTAAATTTCAGATATCATGCCCCTTCACTCCTTAATGATTTAGTGTATATTTTCAAAGAATCATCACAGTCTCTTACATATAACAGAACATTTTTCAAAATCAGGAAATTTAGCATTATTAAATTCCATGCTTTAATGTATACTCCATATTATAAATCTGCCTAAGGCAAATTTAAACCTGCATCAATATTATAAAGAATGTTACAGAGATCTGTTAAATTAGAAGGGTCTGAGTTTTTAATCTGTCAATTGAAGAAAAAAATACACAATGTGAGAGTTGTGGATTAAGTTTTATTTGGGGAAAAATGAAGACTATAGCTTGATGGACAGTGTCATAGATAGCTCTGAGGGACTGCTCCTGAGAGGTAGGGGGAAGGTCAGTATTACACATGATTTTAGTGAAGGGGAGGTACGTGCAGTCAAGCACGCATTTTGGCAGAGGCTGGCTGCCAGTCATAAGAAGTTTGCTGCTAGTCATCAGGAGCAGATGTCATTATTAATGAGTTTAGTGGTTTTCCAGATATGAGAAGATGCAAGAATTTGGGCTCATAAAATCTTCTCCTAAAATTATCTATCTGCAGGCTTCTTCTGCCAGTTTTTCCTAGATCATAGAGTGACTCATTCCTGATCTCTACTCTGAACTCTTTTCAGGATGTGTTGAAGGTCAGTGACTGTAGTGGCTACTAATTTAATCCTTGCAGAGGTAAATGGCAAGTGGCAATTTTTAGTTGGCATATCCTACTTATGAACTAACATATATATATATATAGTGTGTGTGTGTGTGTATGTGTGTGTGTGTGTGTGTGTGTGTGTGTGTGTGTGTGTGTGTGTGTATTAAGAGTGTCTGCCCCTGACTCAGAGATTTACTCATTGCAAAATCAGCAGCTAGAGCAACAGTTTGCATCGGTCCCCCAAGCCCCAAACTCAGCAGCATGACATGGTGTGAGACAGGTTGTATCTACACAAGCAGTGAGATTCATTATAGGAGAGTGAGCTTCAAACAAGGAAATCTTCTGGCTACATCCTCCACTGCAGAGAGAGAGAGAAGTTTTATCATTATTCTGGAATCTATTTGGGGAAGGAGAGAACTATATCTTTACTTCCTAAGTTAGTGAAGGCCTAAATTAGTTGTTTGTGGAAAAAATTAGCTTTTTAAAGTAAATATATCACACCTGTTTCTAGATATTTCCAAATGAATGCCTTACCTTTGAGAAAAACTGTGTATAACAGCAGTGAGGACTTCAGAGTTTCTATATTCATGGCATGTAAGAATGGTAATGTCGTTAGAAAAGAGAATAAGAGGCTTGTCTTGATAAGGAATTTTTGGGAACACCCTTGTTTTTACCAAGATTTTAAGTGAGGCCTTGTAATCTGATAATATTTTTAGAGGGCATGTCATCTCCCTTTCCTTGCACCATTCTTTCAAGCAAACTGAAGGCTTAGTTGAAATTTAAACAAAAGGAATTAAACTACCACAAAATATATAGGCCTGGATGACAAATAAAACAGCAAGTTATTTTAATCAACTTTCTCTGTTCTCTGAACATTGCTATAAATCACCTAAAATGAATAATGTGGCAGTTTATTATTAAAATTCATCTTTAAACATCTCAGTTGAAAAAAATGAAAGCTTCCAATAGAAGTAACAAGTTAATCCAAACTATAACTCACTGAATAAGCTCAGTACTGATTCCTAGTAGCTGTAAGATATTTTCCCTTAATAGTGGAAAAAAGTCCTTTTCATAATAAACATACTATTGCCTCCCATATCACTGTTAACTTTATATAAATATTTTTCTTCTTTGTTAGAAAGGGGCTGAAAAAATAAAAATGTAAATATGATTTTTTTAGAACATTGATTCAATGATTTTCTATATATAGTTAGAATACATGTTTGGGAAATGACAAAAAATATCCAAAGGTGAGAGGGTAAAAAAGAGATCAGTAAAATAAATATATTGGAATTTTCTTTAGAAGGTTAGAAAATATAAAGAAAGACCTGATGCCCTAGAACTAATTAAGACAGGAAAAATCTGGAGGTTTTGAAGCAAGCTGAACTTCACCATGAGCAGTGTTTTTGGTAGCCTGAGGCAGATTAGCTCAAAGATGGAAATAGGAAGAATTTATCTGGATTTGTAATATAGACAGAAAAGTTCCTGAAGAAGGGAAAGTGAAGAGAACAGTACTAAGAGTAAATTAGGGGAAGGTTGGATAGAGATTGTGTGTATGTGTATGTATATACATATGTGTGGGAGTGTGTAATTTGTATAGTGTATTTGCTACCATAACAAACTACTACAAAGTACATATGTCTTAAGAAAATAGAAATTTATTGTCTCACAATTTTGGAGGCTAGAAGTCCAAAATTAATATGTCAGCAAGGCGATGTTCTCTCTGAAATCTGTATGGAAGAATCCTTCCCTTCCTCTTTATAGTTTCTGATGTTTTGCCTGCAATCCTTTGAATTCCTTGGCTTGTAGTTGTAGAATATCAATCTATGCCTCCACAATTACATGACGTTCTCCCCTTATGTGTCTGTTTCTCTTCCACTCTGCTTCTAAGGACACCGGTCATATTGGGTTAAGGACACAACCTACTCCAGTATGACTTCATCTTAACTATTTTTATTTCAACAATGCTATTTCTATATAACATAACATTTGAGGTACTAGAGATTAGGGCGTTAACATATCTTTTTTGAGGACACAATTAAACCTATAATATATGGGAAAGTAGTATCCATTGATGACATGTCCTATGTTCTTCCAGTTACTGCCATCAAAGCATGCTCATGGAACTGTTTTGATATTAGTAATTAGATATATAGATTGAAGAAGTATTTATCAATTATCATTTTAAAAATGAACTAATTCCATTTGTGATAATTTGTTCTGTGAAATATCCCCAAATACATTAGTATACAAAGATATTCAATGCAACATTGCATGAGGTATAAAAAAAATAAATGTAGAACGTTAAGTAAAATTGTTAAACACACAATATTATTACTGATATGAAAGATCTTGTAGTCATTAAAGTGAAACTTATAAAATAATTGTTATCATAAAGATCATTTCTAATGTTATAATGTTTAGTGGAAAAAAGATTAAACTTATGTGCACAATATAATTCCACAAAGTTTAAAAATGAATGAAAAAATATGCTAAAATATTAACAGTACATGTTTTGGGGGGATATGGCATACTTGATACTTTTTTGTATTTTTCTCCATAGTAATTTTCAATGAAAAGTCTAAGGTATTGGTAAGAGAGAAAAATAAAATTTTGGCGGTTAAAATAAATTGTTCGTTTATTTTGGTTTTGGCAGTCAATCCATTGATCTTACCCACCTGTGTTTTCAAAACTTTAGACTGAGTCTGTATGTTGCAGGTCATCTTTTCTTACACCTCTGATGACGACTTATTGCTTAGTTTATAACAAAAAGTTGATCATAGGCACTATGCTTGAACTGGGTGAAAGTTTATTTAATGATGGTGACCTGGAATGTTTCAGAAAATTAGTGACTTTTTAAGTGAAAAACTGTGAGGAATAATTATGACCAAATATGTCTGAATGTGATTTTCACCCAAAGAATAAAGAAAATAAGGGGTTGTATTCCCCTTTACAAAATATATACTTCTTATGGTTCTATCATTCAAACCTACTAGACAGGTACGTTAAATTGGTGTTTTTATACTGAGAACATATTTTTCTATAACTGAAATTAAACAACAAATCCAGTCTATATCAATCCACTCCATGTATATCTGGATATTTTATTGAATTAAAAAATTGTTAAAGATATTCATGAACATAAAATAAATTAGTGCTAATAAGAAAAATAGGAGTCATTTGTCTCACTTTTATGCAGTATGTAAATTTGTTCCCCAGGCACAACCTTTTTAATTCTCTGGATGTATCTTCAGGCACTTACTTCCATTTTTCTAAGTTACTTGCTTACATGCTTATTTCTTAATTTAGATTTTAGACATCAGTCATTGACTCACTATTATGTATGATAATTGAGGGTGTTGGCTCACTTTAATATCCTCTCCACACACACACACACACACACACACACACACACACACACACACACACACAAATTTTACCTCCCCACAAAACATGAGTTATGCCATACTTTTAGTAAATTGATAATGAATATTTATATTATTATGACTATGCAAATAACATTCTCCTCTCAGTTGAAGAGTATACTATAATAATTTCTTTCTTGTACATTTTCCCCAAAATTAATAGCTCTAGCTTTTTTAATTTTCCTAGTTTTCTTTGTACAATTTACCAATTTTTTCCCAAATGCTCCAATGTCCATTAATATTTTTTCAAAACATTTAGTATATCAGATAATATATAAGTCCATTATCTCATAATGGCCTTCCTACTTTAGCCACCCATCATCCCGCCTAAAATGGATGTGCTGTCTCTAGGTCTGGTACTGGCTGCATCCAGGAACCTTCCTTCCCTGGAGGAATAATAACCTCTGATTGCTAGATCTCTAATCTTCCTCTTTGAAGATTTTTGTTTTCCTTTTTACTTTGAGAAAAATCTGAGAAATAGTGCATGCCGAGTAGTCTCTTTTCTTATGAGACTAGTTCTTCTCTAAGAGAAATGTTTATTCTTTCTAGAAATCATCATCATCATCATCAATCATCATCCATCATCATTATCATATTTTGATGATTCCTACTCTATTCTTCTTTTTCCCCCATCTGGGAAATCCCACTGGTCAGATTTTAGATCTTCTTTTTTGATTCTTTAGTTCTGTTATATTTTTGCTCAATATTTTCCATCACTTTATCTTTTTGTTCTAATGTCTCAAACCTTTACTCTACTTTATATTGAACTCTTTCTATAATAGCCAGGATGAATGTTAGATGTGGAAACAAGCGATTCAAATTTCAGTAGTTTAACACAATAGAGATTTATTTTTTTATACAAACCAGGATGTTCCTTGTTGAGTAGTTTCCTTGGGTGACTGTTATAAGCAGAGAACTAGGGAGACATTTCTTTTACTTTGTATCTCGGCTGACTTCTAGGCCCCCCAAAACCTAGACATGCCAAGAGGGTGATGGCATATAGTACATTATATGGCCAGGTTCGACGTTTCTTGTATCATTTCTACCATTGTCCAGAACATAGCCACATGTTTCCAGCTTGAAGCAAGAGGATTTGTGTAATGTTGTTTAATTGACTGCCTGAAAAGATGAGAGCTGAATGCCGATAATATAAACAGTCTCTATATCACAGTAATTGCTACCCAGGTAGATACATGTTTCTTAGCCAAACTAATATGGAAGTCAAACTACTTTCACCAATCCTGATGCATGTATAACAATACCATTTCTGAAATACCATAAGACTTCCAGAGTCCATTCAAACACACTTACAAATAAGTAATTGCTTTATGTATTCACAGGGTCTTTTTCAAATGTGCTCACAAGGAATGTCCTCTCAGCTACCACATTGTATCTAATATAGTATTCTGTTCCTATTCTTACTCCATTCACTGATGCCTATTTTATAAGGCATTATTAGGTTGCTTGTGTCAATATGTGGTTTGCTAGTTCTGTATAACTGCTAAAAGAATGATTATACCATTTCACTGGAATGTCAAAATTTCTAGGTACACGTAAATGTAAGTATCAATTACTAGTCAGACCCCATACTTACTATTTTCCATTCTCATAGTAGCTCCCTGACTAGAGTGAGCAACTATTTAAAAACCAGACATCCTTTGCCATTTAAATATCTCTTCTTACCCTATTCCATTTGTTCATTTGCTTGCAGCAGAAACCAGCTCTGTGTAATTTGACACTGATGCTCTGGTCCCCGGAAATTGGTCCCCAAGTGATTGATCACTTGAATAAAAATGTGTCAAAAATTGACTATCAACTGGGAATTTGAAATTGAAGCAAGAAAAGTTTAGCTTAGGTTCAGATATATTTTTGAGTTGATAAATTCTAAAACTGACTTTTTTAAAGATACTTTCCTGTCCATGTGAACTTGTAAGTCAACAAGTTCTCTAGAGTTGAAGAAAAAGAAAGAGTGAACCACACACAATATAAAGTTTGAGTGACTTGCTGGCTTTTTCACAGGGCTTTAGGACTTGATTTCAGTCCATTTGGAACTTCAGTCACAAGCCCATTCTTATGAGACGTCTTCAAATGCTTCCTCCTACTAACAAGTCCCCTTTTTTTACTTGCACAAGTTCTACTGGGTTCAAATATTCATGATCATAAGTATAACTCCCATTTCCAGAGATCTAAAGCAAGTCAGAGGATGATATGCTTCATTTTCAAAAATTACATAGCTTATGAGATGAGAGGCAATAAGAACAGCTTAGTCATTTTGAATGCAAAGTTCTTTTTCTTTCTACCAAATAATACTGCATTCAGAAATATTTGACTTTCACAAAATTCTTAGGACATGTGAGATGAAGAAGGTAAAGACAATATATTATAAATTAACGCTAGTATATGTATGAATATTAGGCAACATTTGAATATTAGACAATTAATACATATTTATTTTGATTAAACCATACAATAAAGAACAGTAATGCTTGTAGGGAATATCTTCAACTGTATATTGAATTAGAAAATAACAAATTTTACTCCTCTGACAGTTGAGTATTTAAGGAGTTTGCCCAAGAAAGTTTGTCATCTTTGTTAAACTTTGAAACTAGAGACTGCTGATTTTTAAAGAATTTAACACATTAACAATGGGATGTTATAACACATCTTTTTAAGACATGTCATAGACAAGAATAATTATTTTTTCTTCCTGGGCTAATCAGTTGTAAAATGACCATTATTTTAAGAAAATATGTAGGTGGATAAACACAATCAAAATTAATTATGAGTAGATAGAAAATGTTTTGTTCATGATACAGTATTCATTTCTTTAGAAGATATCTTCTGAAAGATAAGAAGTAATGAGGCTAATATAACATTGTCAAATGTCACAGAGCATCTTTATCTAAAGTCAAAATTTTGTACCCAAATTTGGGTGACATATATTCTTATGTTTGTTTTCCTAAGTTTATATGCAAGGGATTTTTTTTTAATCCAAAGGAATGGCTAGATAAAACTTAATTAACTAAATGACATGGCTTCTGTTCTTTTATCTGGACAAGGCAATACTGTGATCCATCATGAAGAGAGAAGAGGTAGAGATAAAAACAGAAAAAACTCCATTTAAGAGACTTTGGACACTGCCATCTGCTAAAGTGAAAAATTATGACATAGTTCTCATATAAAATAGCTTATTTACTGATATAAGTTAGTCTTTCTCCTTTAGGGAACAACAGGCAAAAAGTACAGTTTTATTAGAAGGCATCAGCACAACTGGTACTACTCTAGTCTAAGGGGATTTTAGACTAGAGAACTTAACAAATGTGAGACAGAATGAGATTCTAATAATCTGAAAGAACTTTAAGATACCACCTAATGCCCTAGTCCCTCAATTATGCCTAAAGAGATAACACGAATATTGATTTTGATTTAATATATTCTCAAGCTTTATACATCTTTATACATTCAGGAGTCATTTGGGAAATAAGATCAACTTGAAGCACAAGGCAACAAATTATTAGATTTAGTCACTTTTAAAATCCTATCTTGGGGGCTTCCCTGGTGGTGCAGTGGTTAAGAATCCACCTGCCAATGCAGGGGACATGGGTTCGAACCCTGGTCCAGGAGGATCCCACAGGCCACAGAGCAACTAATCCCGTGTGCCACAGCTACTGAGCCTGCACTCTAGAGCCCACAAACCACAACTACTGAGCATGCGTGCCACAACTACTGAAGCCCGTGCGCCTAGAGCCCATGCTCCACAACAAGAGAAGCCACCACAACAAGAAGCCCACACACCACAACAAAGAGTAGCCCATGCTCGCTGCAACTAGAGAAAGGCCGCCAGCAGCAATGAAAACACAACACAGCCAAAAAAAAAAAGAACAAAATCCTATCTTGGAAATTTCATTTCCTGGTAAAACGTTGGACTGAATACTTGCAATGACATTTTCCCCTCCCTCAATCTCTCACTTAAAGCAATAAGATATGCTGAAAAATATTTTTAATGTAACATCATCTTACTCATCTTCAACTTCTATTCATGAGGTGGTACTAAAGTCAGTCATAGTCTGTAAAACAGGTATTGAAGGCATTTGCCAAACCTTGTGGATCTGCATATGAGAGTTTTCAGACATGTGTGGTTTGGGAGAGAGAAAACAAGATCCACATAAGCTTATGCAAGGTTTAAAGTTTAAAAAACACCTCTTTATAAAACTAAATCCCAAATAGATTAGAAAAAAAAGTACCAACAAAAAAATATCTCTCCACATGGAGCTTATATTCTAATGGGGGGGTACAAGCAATAAATAAAATAATACACAGCGTTCTAATAGTAATAAATGCTATGGAGGAAATATAAAGCAGCAAGAGGGATAATAAGTATTATTAAGTTGACATGTTAAATAACTTGGTCAGAAAGAGCTGGCATAAAAATGACACTTGAGAAAAGATCTGAAGTATATAAAGGAATGAGTCATGAGGTATCTTGGAGCTGTGTGTTTCAGGCAAAGAGAATAGCCAGTGCAAATGTGGAAGTACCCCTTGCATTTTGGAGAAAAAGCAAGGAGGCCAGTATGACTGTAGAGTGATTAAAACGGTTATTACAAAGAGATTCAATTGAAGGAGTAACAGGGGAACAGATTGTATAAGACCTTTGATGTAGGGTAACCATATATCCAGTTTTGTCCAAGACAATCTTAGTTCACACCTGTTGACTAGTATAATTATGACTTGGGCCCCCTTTTCATTTTCAAAAATATCCCTGTTTGGATAATAGATTATATGGTTACCTATTTGTAAGGCATTATAAAGACTTTGGTTTCTCTTCTGGATCATATATAAAGGCATTGAAGGATTTGATCTGGTAAATCACTTGATTTTACATGTATTTTAATAGAGCCACACTCATTTTTAAAAATAACAAATAGAGTGAAGCACAGAAAGAATAGACTTTGTTAAACCAGTGAAGGCCATTGTGATTATCTGGGGTAACAGCAATGGGGGCTCAGATCAGGTTGGTTTTGGCATGGATGAAAAAACTGGCTGGATTTCAGATATCTTTTGAAGATAAAAACAATGGAATTTAGTAACATATTGGATGTACAACTAGAAAGAAAGAATAAAATCAAGATTATGCTAATATTTTGCCTGGTGAAGAGAACAAGTGGTGTTGCATTGACAGAGAAGGGGGTCAGAAGTTCATCTCTGGACAAAATAAATTTGCAATGAGTACAAATAGACAGTTGGATAAATAAGCATGGAGCTTGCAGAGAGGACTAGGCTAGAAACATAAATTGTAAGATAGCATCCTCTGGTTAGTATTTGAACCATGAGATTGGATGAGATCTTCAAACAAGTGAAAGTAGATAGAGAATATAAGTGAACCAAAGGCTGAGATCTGGAGTAGGCCAAAATTCATCTCAAATATGAAGAAGACTCAGGAGAAAAGAAAGAGTTGATATTTCAAAAGAAAGTGAGGATAGGCATTGCTGGAACTATATTCTTCAGTAGGCAAGACTACCTGAGATTAGAATGAAGTCACCTAGCATTTATTTATGTTAACAGGAGATAAGGCAGGGTAAAATACATGATAGCAATGACATGGAAGTCCAAAAGTCTGTTCTTGGTATCAAAAAGATAAAACCTGCATTGGTTAGGGGATTATATATAAATAAATAAATAAATATATATATATATATATATATATATATATATATATATTTCATATACTTTTCCTTATTACCTCATTCCCTCTCTTCACTCCTGCTGAATAAATATTTTCCTGAATTTTATGTTAATCTTTTATTTTTCTTACATTCTTTCATGGATTTCACCCTTTGTATATGTATCCTAATTAAAAATATTTAGTTTGGTGGGAGTAGGACTTATCTTTAGCCTGATCATAATATAATCACCTTTACACAGTATCACACAAAACTGATGTAATGTAGATTGTTGTAATGTAGATTTATGTAACTGTTACTCAGTATCTGAGTCCCTCTGAGTCTCTTTTTCATAATACCTATCTCAGAAGGTTGTTTCAAAAATTACACAAGTTAATGAACGTAAAACAGATTGCTATGAAGTACAATATAAATTTTTATTTTTATATCTATTTATTTAATTACAAGTGATTAAGAAGAGAAAAACAATGAGTTAGTAAACCGTTTCATGGATGCTAAATAACTGCCCAAACTTTAACCCTGACTCCTTTGGCTGTATTTTCATTTAACTTTAAAATCTGCTGGCTAGCTTTTCACAGATCATGTAAGGTAATTTTCTAAAAAAAAAAAAATCAAAACACCCCTTTATTAAAACATATCTTGACATTGAAATACCTTTCCACTAATTTGTCAATCTTCCTCTGTCACTTTAATCTGAAAGATGTTTTTCAAAGTCAGGCTTCCTAGCCTTTATGGCGGATTTTGCCCTATCAGTCATCTGCAGCTCTCCTCTTCAATTCAGTCTTCCTTTAATATAACTATTACCACCAAAGAGGCACAAGAATATATATATATATATATATATATATATATATGTCTACATATATGAAGACGTATATATATACATATATCTATCACCTTTCAGTTACATTAATTTATTTAGTAATTAAAAGGATGGATAATTCCAGTTTTTGTTTGTTTCCAGACTATCAAACAATGCAGGAAAGATATTGATGATCTGATACTCAAGACTGAGTAAAAATGGAGATTCAAGGATAAAAATATGAAATCAGGCATATACTACAGTGAGTAAAGAAGTAGTCAAGTGATTAATGAGGGATATATATGTAAAAAAAGTGATCTAATTTTTGGATGTTTGAATTAGCTTGGTAGGTGAAGCTTTTTTTTTTTTCTATTTTAATTTTTATCTCAAATTATGCAAATAAATGCCATTGGAAAAAATTATAAATAAACTTATCCTTACAGTTCTGAACTATATCTTTAATTGTAGTTTTCCATTGCAAAAATATAGGATCCACAATTTTTATAGACAACTGGAATATGTTAATATTATTTTCCCCTTGGATTTTTTTTTTTTCCTTCATGTCATTCAATATTTTTCTGAATTGTTTTCTTTTGATTTCTTCTCTTTGGTGAAGGGGGGAGCAAATATCAAACATCTCATTTATCAACTAAAACTTGACACATATCAATTTAAAGAGCATAGTATTTTTGATCTGAAAAAAAAGCAAAGCGAAATAAAACTAGGTGGCCATGTGAATGACAAGCAAGACACCAAAACCAGTCTCTTTAGCCCTGTCATCAAGACATGAAATGATAGCATTCACTAAAGTGCAGTATCTGATTAATTATGCTGAAGGCATCAGTTAAATTAGATCTAGTCAAATAAAGCCAGACATGGAGTCATCCAATTTAGCTATTAAAAGGTTGTTAAGTACATTTACTAATGTTATTTTGTTTGAGGAGCCAGTTCTCCATTCAGATATTTTAAAGTCTGAAATGTTTTTCCATTCATCCCTCAAAATGACAGAATGACCAATAATAGTTAAAAAAAAAAGAATCTTACAAAAGCAAAAACCATGTAAACAGAAGCAACTGCCTTTGAAAATAAGGAACAACCAAATGTGATTACAGGTTGCCTTCCTTCTCAGCATCCTGGGTGAGACAAGTTCTGTCACACAGGTTTATTGATATCAGTTTGCTGAGCTTTTTAATATTTTATTCCATTTTAATGTTTACTTTATTATGTTTTAACTATAGCGTATTTTTAATATGAGACTCAGAAGGGGTCTTTTATAAATTAAATTATTCATTATAATAAAGTCATAAGGAAATAGCTGATAATGAACGGATATATTAACAATTTATAATACGAAAAATGTATAGTTGTCTATTGATCTTATAAAAAGATAAAGCACATTATTTAGAAAGAAAAGGCAAAGTGGATAGGACAAAAGGCCAAGAAGATAACTTTTAAGAGTTGAAGTATCAAGGATATCAAGAATAACTACTATAGGTAACATTTCTAAAACCAAACCTTCAGATACTAAGGTCTCACTTTACAGGGCTAAACAAATGTCAAATTAAGCATCAATTGCTAGCATTGTTTATCACACATACCTTTGTTTTTATTCCAAAGGTAACTTTAAAAATATATAAGTAGGGACTGCCCTGGTGGTGCAGTGCTTGAGAGTCTGCCTGCCGATGCAGGGGACATGGGTTCATGCCCTGGTCTGGGAAGATCCCACATTCCGCGGAGCGGCTGGGTCCGTGAGCCATGGCCGCTGAGCCTGCACGTCTGGAGCCTGTGCTCCGCAACGGGAGAGGCCACAACAGTGAGAGGTCCGCATACCGCAAAAAAAAAAAAAAAAAAAAAAAAAAAAAAAAAATATATATATATATATATATATATATATATATATATATATATGTATAAGTAGGCACTGTCTGTACTCCCATTTGGCCTAATCTCTACTTTAGGTTCATAAACATAATGTTGTTAGTATAGCTTAAGTGATCAAGAATGGCAACTGAGTTAGCTAACCATTATCTCATCTAGAAATCTCATCTAGAAGTGATGTGCTTTTTAAATATATATATATTATTATTTAACTTTCAAAATGATTGAAATATTTTGTGTCTAGATAGGGAGGTCTATGGGGGGTGTCTTGGGCTGTGAGTATCAACAGCCAGATTGGGGATAGCTAAGTCAACATTAAGGATTGGCAATGTCAAAAGAAGCCCTGAGGAGCCAGAGTTTGAATACAGGTAAATAGTGAGAATCATAGCATGAAGTGTAATAGACATTAGGCAGAGTGATAATAACAGACTTAGAGAAAGTTGTGAGTGCAATACAAATAATATGTCCAAATGGGAAAAAAAGGAGAAGAAACAGGATCCAGAAGAACAAAAGGTCAGTGCAAAGTAACAGGGCAGTAGTTAAAATGTACAAAGAATAAGAAAATATTTTACATTAAATGAACAATTTTTTTAATCTTAGAATCACTTAGGGTGATTTTGAGTCCTAATGTCAGAAAATCTCCAAATTGAAATGGTTTAAAAATAAGCCATGAAGCAGAGTTATTATGTGCCACTTTAAGAAAGCCTCTAAACTCTGTTCTTTCTGATATATATGTTTATTATATTATACATATAATACACTGAATATGTATATATATATATATATATATATATAGAAATGCTGGATATATACATTTAATACACACACACACACATATATATATATATATATATATATATATATATATATATATATATAAAACCTTTTGGTGACCAATGGTAAATGCCAGTGAATCAAGTGTACTCAGGTTAAAGTGGGAAGATGTGCTGACTATCTTCACTTGTTCTTGTGCTAAAGCCTCTGATAAAATGAAGCCCAGGGAAGTTTGGAATTTTCTTTGTAAAGCATTTTCCACAGGTGTCAATTAGTTATTTTTTGCTGGGAGCTGCCAAAAAACTGTTAATTGGTTTTATCTATTTAAAATTTCATTAAAAAGGTTATTGGAGCTATAGACTTATCTGAGACTAAAAGAGCTTTTATCTTAGGTAATTTTAGGGCTATACTGAGAAAATGGGTTTATAACTTAACCTATTTTTATCATCTTCCAGCCAACAACCTTACCTCATTCAGCCTACAAAATAAGGTGCTTTTCCAAATACAAAATGTTATAGTTTTATGAGAAATTTTGATCCACCACATGGATTTATTCTACTAAAGATGCTATTTTTAATGCTCTCTCAGAATTTTGTTAAAAATAAAATATTTAGTAGAAATTTATGAAAAAATTGAATGGGAAGAAAAAAGGAGTAAAGTGGGCTCCATGCTTCTTATGATTTGCTGTTCAAGACTACCATCAGCGTCTAGTTCTTTCTCTTTGTTCTGTAGTTGTCTGTGTTGGCTTCATCCTATTGCTGGTCCCTGTCGTAGTCAAAAATGGCTGCCTATGACAACTGGAGGGCATACTTTCATTTATCATGTTCTTCAGGGAGAGAGAGACAGAAAAACAGCAATCTCTGAAATAAGCAACAAAACAAAACTATAGTAACAAAAATTCTTTCCTTCCACATGATTGGCGTTACATAGTTCAGAGGACTAAACCTAGACCAATAACTAGTCTCAAGGATGTCATGCATTCATTGGCTTGGACTTATTAGAATCACCCCTCTGAATATGGAGGTGAGGGTAACAACTGAAGAAAATTGAAGCTTTAGGAATATAGAGAAAGGGGGGAAATTATTGTATGGTCCGTAAAATATGAAAAATTGACTTGTTTGGTATGATATGAATGGGAGGAGGCATTTTGGCTAACTGTTTAATAGCATTTTCTTTGGAAAGTGATCAACCTGGATACAAATGATGGCTCCGTCGTTTTTCATTTTTGAGACCTTGAGAAACCACTTAGCCTTTCTATAGCTTTTTTCCTTCATTTATAGTAGGAATAATACCATTACCTACTTCTTGGGGAATTGAACTATATAACGCACATAAAACACTGACATAAAACCATTCCTGGCCCATAGTAAATGAAAGGAACTGTTTTTATTGTTGCTATTAACGTTGCTATCTTTTATTATATTTTTATTATTCTTTTTTTGTTTGTTTTTAGATAAACCCTTTGCAAAAGTGGAAATTCTTCTTATGTAGGGAAGAAGAGGTTCCAAAATATAGATGCATAGACAAATAGGGGAAGTTTGAAGAACAAATCACAATTAAGAATAGCTCCTAAATATTTACTAGCAATAGTAGTATTTGAGGTGAACATGATGAGAAAAGGATTTCTTATGGGTGAGTATGGTTAAAGAGGTCAAAAACTGATCAGGACAAAGATGAGCCGTGAAAGATTATTAGCACATATCTGCTCCTTGTTACTGGGCATATGTAAGATGCTCTTTCTATTGATAAAATGCCACATCAGGTTCACTACATATTTAATATCACATTTACTGTATAAAACTATTTATCAAAATTTAATTTAGTTTCCTAATACTTACAAATCAATTTTTTTTAATTTAGCTTTGTGATCATTTTACTGGGAAAAAAAATTGACAAATAGAGACTTGAACATTAGTAAAAAATTTTCCCTCAGGAAAATAGTGTATTTGGAAATATTAACAAGTATTCCTAATATCTAAGAAAACTAGTAATTATTTTGCAAGCACTGATGATTTCACAGAGCAGCATAAGGAGAATATGTGCTTAATTATGTGATGTAACTTGTTCTTGGCTCAGTGACTGGTCCTGAGGGGCAGGAAATCATGCCACAGTAAAGCAATCAAGTTGCTGCCTAGTTAAAGAGCTTAAATTGTATGGCTAACATTTCTCAGGACAAAGTTATCACAGCACACTTGAAACAGAAAAACAAAAATAATAATACCATTATAGTGATAGTTCCTGTGGAAATTAATGATATATACCTAGAGATGTGTCTGAATCCAATGCCAAATTTACTTTGTAATCATTTTATGAGATGGAGAAAACCTGAAGTGAAAGAACATCAGTAATTGCAAAGATAACTACAGATATCTACCTTTGTCACAATCCCTGTTTTTCATTGTTTCTAGCAATTACTAATTAGTAACATTCAACAAGTTATAAGGGTAGAAAAAAGTTTAATTAAACTACACATGAGAGTTTATATTCATAAATAGTATATTTAGTTGTAGACCTATGTTAAGAACTGTAGATAGCTTTACAGTTTATTTAATCAAAAAAGCTTCCAGATGATTCAAACATGAAAGCTATCATACAGATCTCAACCTCCTACTGCTTTCAGTTAGTCTATATTTTACTATGTTCCAGTTTCTAAGTCATTTCATATATAATGTCCATATGTCTACAGAATGTAGAGGTTGCTTCTAAGAAAAGCCACAGTAGAGGAATCATTCATTTCTCCCATTTTAATGGGCAGAAAGAAGATTGCAGTGCTGCAATAAACGTCAAAAGTTCTCCTACAAGCCAGGACCCAAAGAGTGTATCACAGTTTGTCAAGGCCGCTGAAGGCAATTACTTGTGCCACTTTTCTATTATAATAGCAGCAAAGCCTCTGCAAGGTCTCATGATCAAAAACACTGATTTATTCTTGTCACAGGCCTTCAGTCTTCCTCTAACTTTTAATTAATTTTAATTTTTTAAATTCAATCTCACTTACATTCTTCTTTGCCTTGTATGCCTTCTGTTATACATAAGATAAAGCCAGTGCTGAACCTGATCACCCTCCTTGGCTTACATGGCTATGGCCGTACTATAGGAAATGGGGGTGGGGAGTACTTGGCCACTGTAGGTTGACACCACAACTGATAGCTCAATATGTAAATTAGAATTACTTAAAATGTGAATAGCTGCAACAAACCTTCGTTTATAATGTGATTTTAACTCTATTTTAACTCTACATGGACTTGTTTAAACAGTTCTTCAAAGTAGAATATACAAATGTCTGTTTACATGACCACATCCCCTTGAGTGACAGAGGTGCTTAAAACCTTGAATTTTAATGAGACATACTTTTATTTAAATACAATAAATACAATGAATAAATGACTGCATGATAGAAAAGTGTCATGGTTGAATATGGAGTCAGGATTTTTATCCTGGTTTTGCCATTCACTATTATTGTAACCAAAAGCTATTTATATAACCTATCTAAGCTTTTCTTATGCGTAAATTGAAAAAAAAAAACAATAATACGTATCTTGTAGTGTTGCTGTAAAGATAAGAAGATTCAGATGGTATGCTTAGCGTTCAGTAAATAATCAGTACAAATAATAATAATTATTATTATAATTATTAAACTTACAGGCATAAGGTTTTCAATCTTGTGTATTTTTTTCAACAAATGTTTAGTTCAGACTTGCTTTATTTTACTAACTTATTTAGAGTTCATTTCTCCCTGTCACAGTTTGACTATGAGCTAATTCTATAATAAACTTAATTGACAGCATTCTCACCCAAATATAATAAGTAAAATATAGATGCAATATGAAATATTGCATGTAATCAATTTTAAATCAAAATATTATTTTGTTATATGCATCTCTATTATCATGGATACTTGGAGGCACCTATATATTTATCAATAAGGCAATATATTTTATGTCTCAAATATATTTGAATAAGCATGAATAACTTTTCATCATGAATGCTACACTAGACTTTTTATAACATTAGAATGATTAAATATATTTTCAATAAATCCAGAGCCCAATGATGCCAAGTAAGTTATAAAGACTGACTAGCACATCTAGGAGCCTAAAGGGTTGATTCTCAGAATGACTCAACACGTTTTTTTTTTCTGTTTGTGATGTGTCTATCTAGAGGCTTTAATAATTAAAAAGTAAATAACTCCATAAAAATTTTGAACATCATAGACAATTATACTTCCAAAGATAAAAATTTATATATTTAAAGATTGAAACATTTCAATGTAAATATTTTAGTGAGAAGATCATAGGTTATACATATTTGCTAACATCTACCCTTAACCAAAACAGTCAGCAACTAGGAAAACCTTATTCACACATTCAGCATTATTCCTGATTTTGCTTTTATCATGAGTACTTATTATATTATAAATCCTAAATGTAATCAGAATGCTGCCCCTAAATTTAATTCTAAATCTAATCTGTTTCCTAAATTGCTCCTTTTCTAGATTACTAGAGCATCTGTGAAGTGAAATGTTACAAGAGACTAAAAGCAATTTTGAGGCTATACAGTCACAAATGCGAATCTGAACTCTCTTCTCAGCCCTATCAGTCCATCAGACTCTTTCATAGAAGAGTGGGGTCACAGATTCCCAACATGGTTAATTAGTGTATCAGCTGTTGGCCATGATCCTTTCCAGTGATCATTCCAAAGACGACCTGATAAAATAAAATCTTACATAACACAATTATTTGCAAATGTCAGCATTGCCTCTTAAGTCAAAAGAGAAGGATTCTTGTCCCAGACTCTCATTTAGTCTTTATTCACGCATTAGGTATTAGTGAATGTTGCATTTGAGACACAAGCCCGTGACTTCTTACTCCAGGGTCAAGACAGATGTGTTTAGGGTATTGTAGCTTACAAAGTACAGCACCTAATAATTATGTGGCTAAATATTCTAAGATTTTGTTTCCTCCATATAAATAAGTTAATAACACTTCTTAAAGTTAATTTGATAATTTGCATAATATATGAAAGAATGGTCTTAAATACAAAGTCTGTACACATGAAAAGTGTCCTTTTCTTGGGATATCATTTAGACAATGACATTTTGTATTGACAAACATATAAAAGCTCAGATACCAAGAGAGGAAATGCCAAAGAAACAGTTAGGAAGCAATTTGAAATAGAATTAATTTTATTCTTCTCAAGTTCTTAAAATGATATCCTCTGTTTTTTATATATCTGACATTCTGCTAGCCTTCTTCAATTCATTCTACTAGGCAATTCCTTTGAAGTCAGGTTATGTATTCCTTATTTGAAATCCTTATGTGTGTGTTAAGATGAAACATAGTTGCCTTTGAGAGTAAAAAAAATTAAGTATATATGTGTAATATATATGAAGGGAGCACAGTGCTAGATATTTTCTTGTTGTTAAAGCTCTTTTCTCCTTACAGGGAAGTCCACTGTAACTCTCACACAAACTCACAATGTCCACTGTAAGTTTGTGATAGACAAAGACAGAAATGTCAATCAGATGGTCAATTTCAAATTTAGTGATTTTGTGTTATTTAAAGAGACAGCAGGAATTGTGACTTGAACACATGGCTCATTACACAGGAATTTCAGTCTAGCCTGTCCATGAACAGGTTAAAATCTCTCTTTTGCTTTCACTTATCTTTATACCTTCCCTGTTAAAATAAAAAATGCAAAACATCATTACAAAAAAAATGACAAAACAAAAGTAAGTCATTATAAAGTGCGTACCAAAGGTATCCAATTAAGTATATGCACAAATTTTTCTAACAAGTAATGAACTTCTTAAAAACTTCTTGTGTTACTTAGAAGCTATAACAGCTGCCGTATAATAATCTCAAATCTAACAAATACTTAGCATTTTCCACATTACACTAGAAGTCAATATATTTTTAAAAAATAAGCTGTCATGAACACTAAGGGTGAAGTACAAAATTGTTTTTGTCTCTCCAATCTGAGTTGTTTTATATATTAAATAAGCTGTAATAAAACATTCTTGTTATATTCATGACCCCACATTTATTTGCTTTTATTTAATGTCGTAAAATGATGTTTGGCTTAAGGAAGTGTTCCTCTGTTACATGCACTATCCTGAAATCCAACCACAAAATACGATTTGAACTGTGACTGTCATGCTTTCTATTTTGAAGATAACATTTACATTAATAGTATATACAACATAAATACATACTGGAAAGAAGAATTATAAAGAATTATAACTACTCTCTGATTTGGAAAGGATTTGTTTTTGTTCTATCTTTTTAGAATTAAACAATATAGTTTTGCCAGCTTTTGAAAATTTACACAAGTGAAATCATGCCATACTTTCTCTTTTGTGGCTTCCAGAATAGTATTTCATTGTATTAATATATCACAATTTTTTTTTTATCCCCTCCACTGCTTCCATTGGATGTTTGGGTTGTTTCCATTTTAAGGCTATTATAAATACTGCTTCAGGCCCATTATGTATGCTCATTGGAAAATGAGGTTTTATGGGATAAACCTTAAGAGTGGAATAGCTGAGTCATAGGTTACACATTTCGTCTTACTCAGATATGTCAAAAATGTGTGCATTTGTGTATGTTTGTGCATTACAAAAGATATATGAATTCCATGAATTCCCATGTTTACTAGTTCAGAAAGTGTTGCTTTATCATTATGATATGCTGAGTTGTATGACTTATGTACTCTTACATTACTTAAGTAATACCATTTTTAAAGTTTTTATCAGTCTTTCCTCATTTTAATATTTTTTCTTGTCTTCTTCCCTTTTAATATTTTCTAGTCTCAGGAAAATAATGATATTACTGGCCTTTTCAATATTTTCTTATTAATAATATCTTTCCAGGGCCTGTTAATTAAGCATGTATCGAATGGACAAAGTGTAAATAAGTAAATCTCCTTTTTCTAAAGAACTCCAAGAGGTTTACTCACAAGATATATAGGAATGGAGAGAATTAGAGATTTTTTTGTTCTTTCATTTTGCTTGAAGGAAGTAACCTACCATCTATTAAAAGTACTACATTCTACATTTTTTTAAAGTGCTTATACCATTTAATTAAGATTGTTTACAAATATGATAACAGAATGGCTACAAAGCAATTTTCTTACTTTAAAAGCTGTTGACACATTTGGAAATGAGAGAATTACAGTAGTTGTGAAACAGGCGGTACTCAGTGAACAACATCAGTTCCCCTGTCAGCCCTTCTTTATTCCCAGTGTTTAGACATGCGTTATATTTTATAATCCGTATGTACTGTGACATGTTTTATTGTAAGAATTGAGAGGGGAAATCATCCCTCAAAGTCCCAGTCCCAAAATCACAAATAAATCTTTTGACTTTCTCATTCATTTAGATTTCTAAATTTAAAAGGATCGGAGAAACTGGTTTTTGAACGAGAACAACCATAATAGTATTTTTATTGATGGTTACAGTAGAATAGAGTCAAACCCACCTGAAGCCACATTACTGTGAAAGACGAACATCTTCATTTTTGAAGGTCCTCTTAAGGAAATTTAACTATGGTGCCTCAGTCAAGGTCTACTTCAGAAAAATGGAAATGATGACATGTATTTTAACAAATAGGACTTATTATAAAAAATGTTTAAACATGTATTACCTTCAAAAATGGAATAATGAAGTATCACAGAGATGATAATCATATGGGATAGCCACCATCCCTGCAACTGTGGGAACAAAGAGAACAAAGGATTTTGAAGCAGGGGACCCACAGGGCTGGGACTGAGATCTCTGAAGAACAGGTCCTCACCGGCTGCACTAATATCTTTGAGATTGGAGGAAACACCAGATGGAACCAGGGCATGAATTTCTAAGAAGAGGGCACTGCTTGGCTTAGACTAGTAATTTAAGGGGCACAGTGTTGCTGATTCTGGTAGTCTGAAAAAAAAATCCTGGAAATTGAAACCAATGGCTGTTACTGGAATGAACAGCCACTGCCTTGGTGCATAGTTATTGCTTCTGTGAAGGTTTCAGGAACAGGAAACAAACAGAAAGGTTTCCTCCTCAAGCCTACTAATCTCGTTTCCTAGCACCTCCCAAATGGCAGGGTATAACAGGGAGCCAGCCTGCAAAGGTGAAATGTGGTTTGCCAAGTCCCTGCCCTAGCATCACAAAATGCCTAGAAGAGTGGGTTTGAAGCTAAAAGGCAATAGCTTAGAAACAGGCACACATGGAATTTTATAAAATCCCTCATCCCTTAACTAATAAAAAAAGTATAACAAACATCACCTGAGGAATGAACTTCAATTTTCTGAAGGATAAAAAGATTATGTTTTCTTGTGTGTGTTTGCTATTGGCTTTGAGTATTGCTTCTCCTAAATGATTAAAAGACACCCTTCCCCTAAAAAGAAGCAATGGATGAGATATGGAATTCAATATATTTCAGAATGATCTAAAGGAAAATATATTTTTATTTTACACACATACATGTAGTCCCTGAAAGAAATCTATATGTTTGCAGAACAAAGGAAACTGTAAACATTATGAAAAGACAACCCTCAGAATGGGAGAAAATATTTTCAAATGAAGCAACTGACAAAGGATTAATCTTGTATGTCAAAATATACAAACAGCTCATGCAGCTAGATATCAAAAAAGCAAACAACCCAATCAAAAAATGGGCAGAAGACCTAAATAGACATTTCTCCAAAGAAAACATACATATGGCAAAGAGGCACATGAAAAGATGCTCAAAATCACTAATTATTAGAGAAATGCAAATCAAAACTACGAAGTATCACCTCACACTGGTCAGAATGGCCATCATCAAAAAATCTACAAACAATAAATGCTGGAGCGGGTGTGCATAAAAAGGAGCCCTCTTACACTGTTGGTGGGAAGGTAAATTGATACAGCCACTATGGAGAACAGTATGGAGGTTCCTTAAAAAACTAAAAATAGAACTACCATATGATGCAGCAATCCCACTTCTGGGCATATACCTAGAAAAAAAAATTCAAAAAGATTCATGCACCCCCAAGTTTATTGAAGCACTATTTACAACAGCCAGGACCTGGAAGCAATCTAAATGTTCATTAAGAGAAGAATGGATAAAGAAGATATGGTACATATATACAACTGAATATTACTCAGCCATAAAATGAAATGAAATTGTGCATTTACAGAGATGCGGATGGAACTAGAGTCTGTCATACAGAGTGAAGTAAGTCAGAAAGAGAAAAACAAATATTGTGTAATATCGCTTATATGTGGAATGTAGAAAAATGATACAGATGAACTTATTTGCAAAGCAGAAATAGAGACACAGACGTATAGAATGGACATATGGATAACTGGGGGTGGGGGGGAGGGGGGTGGGATGAATTGGGAGATTGGGATGGACTTATATACACTACTATGTATAAAATAGAAAAATA
The DNA here is from genome assembly GCF_011762595.2 of Tursiops truncatus. Classification (NCBI taxonomy): domain Eukaryota; kingdom Metazoa; phylum Chordata; class Mammalia; order Artiodactyla; family Delphinidae; genus Tursiops; species Tursiops truncatus. The sequence goes on from NC_047041.1 coordinate 35,702,884, forward strand.
GATAACTAATGAGAACCTACTGTATAGCACAGGGAACTCTACTCAATGCTCTGTGGTGACCTAAATGAGAAGGAAATCCAAAAAAGAGGGGATATATTTATACGTTTAGCTGATTCACTTTGCTGTACAGCAGAAACCAACACAACATTGTAATGAGCTACAATCCAATAAAAATTAAAGAAAGAAAGCTATATGTTTACTCCTAAATATAGGTGGTTAAATATAGAAAATAAGAGGTAAAAAGACAACACAGAAACATTTAGTTTTGAAATAAAAAGTCTTCTTAAGTTTGTGATATAAAGGTTGCTTCTACATTCATGCTATCATGATTATATTGGTATTATTTTCTTACTAGAATGATTAAATATAATTCAAATAGTAAAAGAGCAATGGCTCATGCTCTATTGTTTAATGCATCATCAAGGTGTCAGTTGTGTTTAAACTGATAAATTCTATCTGCCAGCTGTTTTATTGTGAAGTATAAAATCTCACAAATCAAAACTATTATTCTAATATGGAAAATTATTTTTAAAGAGTATGCGGATGAAAACAAAATTTAGTATAATTTCGTCTTTAAGGAATGCATGGAATTGTTAACAGGAACGTTGTGATGCTCATAGTTATTGGTAAAGCTTGGTTATGGAGACATGGATTTTTATATTATTACTATTATTCTCCACTACATTCATTCATTCATGTCTGATATATATGTATAATCCAGGCATAGTATGAATTTTTAATTATTTTTGGATTTATTTGCATATTAAATGTGGGTCTTCAAGAAATGAAGATAGTCATGTACATCACTTGGAATAAAAGTATTAAAGCAGTGGCATGATTTAGACAAGTTTAATACTAACAACTCCTAAATAAATAAAATAATTTCTGATACAGAATTTAAATTTAGGATTAACTGCTTCGAATTAACTGTCGGTTTTAGGTACGCAGGATGGCGTGGCCAATTTCAAGGAATAGGATCATTGCAGAAGCCTTACAAAATTGTCCTAGGATTATCCAAAAAATATGAGTCCTAGCCATGGCTCCTGATGTAAAACTAAAGTAAGATACTTAGGTAATTGTTCTTGGTCAAATATTGCTAGATTTTTCCTTCCTCACCTTATGAAAAACACCTTAATTTCAAAATAAGACTTGAATGCCATAAATCCTTGTTATTGTAAAGTAACCACTTTGCTAATTTGACTCAAGCCACATCTATGCTACTTGCTTCCCTGAGGCTTTTCCTCCTCTCCCGGGTGACACAACTGATAGTCAGCAGCTAGCTGAGCAGATGTTGTTCCCCAACTAGTACATGATTATTTTCTTCTGAGAGTAAATATTCCCATGTGTGTACCCTCCATTTCTGATCAGTTTCCTGGTTATATAAACAACAGATTGTGTTGTTGTTTTCTTAGAATATAGACCTTTAAGACATTTCCACACAAGCATGTATTTTCTAAAAATTGTTGGTAACTAAGACAAGCTCTCCTTCACTCTTCGCTAATGTTCTCATTCTACCTTTTAAATCTGGCTCTAAAAAATTATTTGGTCTTTTCGATGTTGTTTCAGAATGAATGTTGTTTAATTACATTATCCAATCTTTGTATATTTATTTTCATTTTAATTGTTTTATCTTGGGTACAAATATATTACTTAAATTTTCTCAAAACTCAAATGTTAACATATTTTATCTTAATTTTTACTGAGAAGATAAAAAAAAGCTAGACTAAGGATTAATATTAAATTCAGTTCATATAATTTCCCATATGATATTGTTTTTTTTTTTAAATTTCCTTTAATTCTGAAGCTCTAAATTCTATATCCTAAGAAGACTAGAAATTGAAATGCAGGGATTTCATCTCTTGGTCTCCTAGTTCAGAAACTTATTAGACACTCTTGCTGAACCCATAATTTTTTACTGCTTCTTACTAGACAAATAAAAACAAGCTCCTACTCTATGCTCTACCCCAAAAAATTAGAATAATAAATAATAAAACTTAAATTCCCCTTAAAACAAATGGAAAGAGAAAGTATTCCATGTGTGTGCTGTATTTCATGGCATCTCATCAACCACATCACCACTCATCCAGAGACTGTGCAAAACTTACACATAAATTATGGGAGTATAGATTTAAAATGAATCTTCCTCCTTCTTACTTACTTTTCAAATGACAAGATCATATCCAGAGAGGAAATGATACTTTTTCATGATCACACACTAGTTACTAGCAGAACAAATTCAGTATAACATAAACTTTATTAAATCGATTATTTTAATTTTGTGTTTACTGTTAACTTAATAAAAATTAACTTTAAAAATCTCTTGCGTTAAACCCTCTATAATAAAGTGCATTTTTTAACATCTTTATTGGAGTATAATTGCTTTACAATGGTGTGTTAGTTTCTGCTTTATAACAAAATGAATCAGTTATACATATACATATGTTCCCATATCTCTTCCCTCTTGCATCTCCCTCCCTCCCACCCTCCCTATCCCACACCTCTAGGTGGTCACAAACCACCTAGCTGATCTCCCTGTGCTATGCGGCTACTTTCCACTAGCTATCTATTTTATGTTTGGTAGTGTTTATATGTCCATGCCACTCTCTCACTTTGTCACAACTTACCCTTCCCCCTCCCCCATATCCTCAAGTCCATGCTCCAGTAGGTCTGTGTCTTTATTCCTGTCTTACCCCTAGGTTCTTCATGACATTTATTTTTTTCTTAGATTCCATATATATGTGTTAGCATATGGTATTTGTTTTTCTCTTTCTGACTTACTTCACTCTGTATGACAGACGCTAGGTCCATCCACCTCCCTACAAATAACTCAATTTCATTTATTTTTATGGCTGAGTAATATTTCATTGTATATATTTCTGGCAGTTTGCTCAGAGTGGTTTCAGAATATAACCTGTAATCAGTGCTAAGCTTGGGATAATACAACATAATCAAATGTATTATGTTTGCATATGGGAGTGCATAGTTGCAGATGCAGACATCTGTCTATCAATTGTTAGGTGTTTCTGAGCCACTTGAGCAGGTGGAGATGCTGAGTAGTTTCCCCATGATGGGATTTTAAATGTCCGAGAAGAGAAACTGGCTCCCCTTTTCACAAGTAAGGCTTATTTACCTTTTGGTACTCTTATGTCGATAGTTACCAGTTTCTTTAGTTCTAAGCTTTGACTCCTTTGAAAATTTAACTATCCTTTCAAAAGTTATGATGTTAAGAAAATAAGTATTGATAGCATCACATCTTAGTGGTATAAATACCTTACTTAGGAATGAGTTTTTGTAATTGGGGAATTGACTGACTTCAATCTTTAAATAATTGTAACAGGAGAATAGAATTTGTACCCAGAGAGTGAAGTTTAATATTTGACACAAATAGATTTCTTCATAGTTGTTTGTTTTTGTTTGTGTGTATGTGGTTTGTTTGTTTTATATTTTTGCCATAAAAACCAGAGGAATAAACTTGGTAGCCAACCAGCCAAGGGGGTTTACCTTCTCTTTGTCAGACCCCAGGGCTGGGGCACCCTTTATGTGGCTTGAACATCTCAGTTCGCAAGTAAGGTCGCTGCCAATGTAATCTCACTTTTCCTGTGAGGTCCCTCCCAGGGGCACAGGTCCCAACTTGATCACTACTCTTCCCTTCCTACCTGATTCTGCGTGAATTTTTCTTACAGCCTTTGTTATACAGGAGTCTTTCTGCTAACGTGCAGTTAGTTTTCAGTGAGAATTGTTCCATGTGTAGATGTATTCATTTTTGATGTGTTCATGACAGGAGATGAGTTCCACATCCTCCTACTCCACCATTTTGATTTGACCCCTGAAGCTTTATTTTTGTTATTTGTGTCTAATTCCATGTGTTTGTGGAGTGTTTTCTGCACAATGTCGATCTTTTTTAATGTTTTGAGTCATTTAATAATTCATGTGGTCTGTCTTGGTGAATATTAGTTGTGCTCTTGGTAAGAATATATATATTGCTGTTGTTGAGTAGAATGTTGTATAAGTGTCATTCAGGTCTAGTATATTCAGTAGTATTATAGTAGTATTTTCTATCTTCATTGATTTTCTATTTACTTGTTCTATCCGTTTCTGGGAAAGAAGGGTTGAAATTTGAGACTATAATTATAGACTTTTTATACTTCTCCCTTCAGTTCAGTCCTTTTTCTGCTTCATATATTTTGACACTCTGTTTTCTGATGCAGAAACATACATTTTTGTTATCTTGATGAACTGACAATTTTATTACCATAATATATTATCCTTTATATCTGGTCATATTCCTTTTTCTGCAGTTTATGGCCTATGATATTAACATTAACATAGTCATATAAGTTTCCTTTTGAGTAACATTTGCACAATATATATTTTTCCACCATTTTATTTTTATTTCGTACATCTGGAAATATAAAGTGTGATTCTTTTGGAGAGAGTAGAGATGTGCTTTTTTAAAATTAATATTTATTCTGGCAATCAGTACCTTTTAACTTTGGTATTTAGTCTACTTAAAATCAACACAACATTGCAAAGCAACCATACTCCAATAAAAATTAATTAAAAAAATGCATTTTTGCTAGGGGAAAAAGTCAATATAACTGTCAGTATGGTTGAGTTGCATTTTATCATTTTTTTGTCCCCATCCATTTTCCCTCACATCCTTCCTTCTTTATGATGAATTGAGTAATATTGGCATTCCATTTGGTGTCCACTCTTGGTATTTTGACTACACTTCTTTGTTTTATTCCTTTTTAGTGATTGCTCTAGGGCTTATAATATGCATCTTTGACTTACCACTTTCTATACTGATATATTACTTCACATGTAATTTAAGAATGTACAAGAATATGCTTCCATTTTTGCTCCTTCTTCTTTTAGATAACATGAATATGTACCTTCAGTATATATTATAAAATCACAAATTTTCTTGTTAAGTTTTGTTTCACCCTGTCAATGATTGTTTTAGGTCACGAAAATGAACCGAAAAAACCTAAAAAACAAAACCTTGTGTTTATACTTATCTGTAGAGTTATTATTTCCTGGTTCTTTATTTCTTTTATAGCTCACTTTTCTGTCTAATATAATTTCCCTCCATTTGACAGAGTTCCTTTTTATTTACTTGGGAACAGGTCAGCTGAGAATAAATTAATTTAGTTTAGTAGGTCAGAAATCAACCTGGTTTTGCCTTTATTTACAGAGAATACTTCAGTGGATAAAGAATTTTAGGTTGATTTTTTTCCCCTACATTTCAAAAATGCTGTTCCATTGTTTTGAGTTTTACAGTTTCTGAAAAGTGTGACATTCCTATTATTTGTTCCTCTGTATGTATTCATTCTTTTTTTTTTTTTTTTCCAGCTGCTTTAGGTTTTGTTTCACTAATTTCAGCAAATTGATTAAGCTATACTTCCCTGTGCTTGTATTTATGACTGTCCTTCTTGCATTTAATTTAGACTTTTGTATCTGTGGATTTGGAGTTCTCATCAAATTTGGGAAAAATTATCCATTATTTTATTAAATATCCCTCCTCTCTTTTGGGGGGCCAGCAATTACATGAATGTCAATCAACTTTATATTCGCAGCTCACTGAAGCTCTTAAAAAATTTTGGTTTCGTGTTGTCCATTTTTTGCGCTGTCCTTTACTTTGGACAGGTGCCATTGTCTTCAAATGTTCGAGGTCATTGATCTTTTCTTCTTCAGTGTTAAAACTTCTCTTTTGATGTATCCATGTGAATCTAGGGAGCTGTGAACACAAAGTGCTTCCATTTGAAGGAGATGGAGCTAGAGCTAGAGCTTGTCATCTTGTTTCCTAGGACGTTTCAGGTTGATTTCTGAGCTGCGTAAAGACAGTCTTTGAGATTACTGTTAGCATACCTGAATATTTTGTAAAGTATAATTTTAAGACTTTAAAGTCTTCCCTCTATAAATTGTTAGACATACACAGATTTTATCTTTCACTATGCATTTTAAAATACTGAAACAAATTTCCACTGTATTTCCATAGGACAAAATGATTCTGCTTTTACTAGAAAAAAATTCTCATTACCTATCATGTACTAATCCAAAAAACTGAAATCATAATAAATATAATTGTAACAAAGTAATCAACTTGTGTTTCACTTAGAAATCTGAGTGAGTGCTTGTAAAGTGACTGCCATACGGTCAGATTTAGCAGAAAGCAAAGCACATGAATACAAATAAATTTCTATTCAATATAACTCACATCTCTTCTTGACCACCTAATACTGATAAACATTATCATGTAAATTAACATGATCCAAAAAAATAGCATATAACTTTAAGAAGCAAAGGTACATAACATTAAAATTTTGCTTAATAGTCAATGTTTTAATATTTCATTTTATTAGGAACTATTTATCTATATAATGATTATCCATTAATTAACCCAATATTATATTATTCCAAAGTTTTAGCTTTTAAGATTTTTAAGGCTCTTGGAAATGTTCAAATTTTTTTAAATATGACAATTAATGCTGTAAAATTTTTGTCAAAAGTATGGTTCAATATAGTTCATTAGAAATTTACCAGTTTCATATTCTAAAATGTTAAGGAAGTATAACATTAGCTTATTTTATCTATTTTATCAGTAAACCAATACAATATAAGATGTTTAAGAGGTTCAGCTTAATTGGGCCAATAGTATAGTTTGATTGGCTTTGTCAAGTTAGTCCATGTTGCTATCTTGTTTGAACTCTCAAAATTGCTAAGCTATAAGTTTCAACTGGTAAAATCATGATTTTTCAAATATAAAATGCCATTTGTCAAATGTTTCTTTCAATACATTAATTAATAAGGAAAGAAGGAAGATGTTAAGATGGATTCAAACAGCATTTAAAAGCTTAGATATTTACAGAAAATTACAGTAAACAGGTGCTACAGTTTACAGAAAAACTGGGTTCCTTGCCAGTTTTTAAAACTTACAAGGTGTATCTATAATGCATTGAGATTAATTTTATAAAATATATTTAAAATCAGTCTCACAGTTATTTTAGATTAATTTGGGTTACATTTGATAATTCTACAATATTGTAGAAATTGAAACTCATATCCTTGTGCAATTTTACTATTTCCATTATATTTCCCAACTAAAAACTGAGCAGTAGAGTTCTAAATAAATATTAACAGTGGAATATATTTTCAGTTTGGGGGGTGGGATTGGGATGGCTAAGAAATGCAGTTATTTATTATAAAATAATACTGCAGGATACTGAAATTTTAAATATAAATTTTGTTGGACTATTTCACTATAGTTTAGGTTTCCACAAATCAGAGTTCCATGTAAAGGAGTCAATAAATTACATTCAAACAGCTAGTTCTATGATGTATTAATTTGTAAATTATGTTTTGCTGAAACACAACCGTGTTCATCAGTTTACATATTGATTTGGTTACTTTCTCACTACAATGATGAAAAACCATGTGACTTGCAAAGGCAAACATATTTACCACCTGGCCATTTACTGAAATAACTTGTAGATAGTTTTTCTTCAGGAGAAAACTTATTGTTGTTTTTATTTTATATCTTTACTAATACATACATAATATGAAGCAGGAGGTAAAACTCCTTTGAATTAAAAAAAGAAGCAATTTGAAATACAATTTATGCTTGCTGTGAACCTTGTCTCACTATTAGCCCCAAACTTTTCAGGATATGCTTTCTCACCCCTCTACTCTGTCATTGGAGTATCTGATTATAAAATTATAAGTCTTAGAATATGTTAATATTTTTGCACAATATAGCTTATGAATGCTTACTTAATGCTTAAGGAGGAAGTTCTGGTTAACACAACTGCATGTGAAATATATGACACTAATATACTCAGTCTGGGTCCCATAGCCAGGGTAAAGTTGGCATTTGCTTAATGTTATGGTAGGGAGCACGAATCAGATAAGAAATCCCATGTGATCCATAAGCAATAACAAAATGACCTCAATACTATTTTTATTTTCTCTACAAAATCGTCTTGATAATAGAAACTTTCTAGGCATACACAGATCAAACAAGAGCAATCTCTGCAGGACAAAATCAGAAGCACACTTTTCTTACATTTTACTCTTTAGGATGACTCCAGGATTTAGATTGTGCCTGTGATGGGACAAATTGTGTATGAAGGATGCATACGTGGACAATATTATAAAGCATTACTTACAGCTAATTTATACATACATCTGTTCTTTACAAGAAAAAGAAAATCTGGAAATAATATCAATATTGCCATCAAGGTGCAAGGACAAACCATGAAAGTTAAAATATAACTTTACCAGTTATAATGACAAGATCATGAAAGAAAACTTACATAATAACTTTTACAATCTAGAAACATTATTGAGAATAAGAATCTCTAGAACTTTACAACGCAACTTCAGGTAAGAGTTTATTTTTCATTTATCTTTTGCAAGGCATTCAAGGAAAAAACTAGTTAAAAATGATAAACTGACACAATTTCTTCCAAGTACACGTTCTTTTTCATTTAATATACTCTGGAAATGAATGATCTTGGTGTAAATAAACTATAATGATATTTTCCTATCAGCTTCATCTTAATGTTTTTGGTTTCTCAATTACTGGTGATGGAATTTGCCTAAGTTGACCTGTAATTAGAGCCAATTATCATTGCCAGCTTATCATAGCATGCATTAAAAGGCACAGTCTATTTTTCATTGAAAGCAACAGAAAAGACTGAGAAAATTTTATATTCTATACTATAAGTCATAATGATATCCACTATTAAAATGATGACAATAAATGCCATGGTATAGTATGGATGTAATTTGTTTTTAATAAGACAATGCAAATATTTTCTTTCTGTTTCACTGACATGACTTATTCTTCATGATTCCTTTCTGATATATTATGACCAAATCTAAATGATCAGTGAAGTGGAAATATAACCACCAGTGGATGGTTGTATAATTATTATCTCTAGGTGATCATTTTAACGTTAACCTGAGATTACCATGTAACCATAATTTGTAACTAAATGAAAGCAAGCAAGCCCTCCTGAGGTTTCCTTAATTATTGTCTAATTATGACTTACTGAAAGTAGGTTAAATGAAAGAAAAAGAATAGAAGATATTATTATTACTATAACAATTATTCTATTAGTTATTTGTTTACTTTATCAATAATTTAAATCAAACTGCACAGATAAATTCTAGCTTCATTTATAGAGTTTATCAAATAAACCATAATTGTGATTGTATACAGTCAGTCTTCTACTGGTCACTGTTCTGGAATGTTGTAGAAAAAACATTCTAAAAATTTTTAATGATACATTTATCAGTATTTAATATTTAAGAATTGTTTCAAGAACCAGATTTTTCTGTCAAAATAAATATTTTAAATGAGCAAATATAAGAGCATTTGAAAAAAGGGATTAAACAGAAAGACAAATTAAACAGAAAGACAAACAGTAAGACAGACACATATAAGGAAAGAAATACATTTGCATTAAGGATATATTCCCAAGTAGTTATTTTGTTAGCAATCAAATCATAGTTTATAAAAGATAAATATATATTTAAAGAATGTGGGGAAAATGACTTGTGAAAGATCATTTATATGGATAATATAATTATAATCCATAATTAATATTTTTTATAATTCTGATATTTTAAACAAATGAGAATTTTACAGCAAAACTAATATATTCACAGGAAAAAAATACATGTTTAACAAGGTTGCTCTGCTATAAAATTTCAGGGGCAAAATCCTAAATTTATTGTGAAATTTTTTGTACTATTATAGTTATTATTTATATACTACAACATGAATAATATTTTATAAAATAAACACAAAATTTTCATAAAGTAAACATGCCAAATTCAAAATATATAATAATGCTAGCTCTTCAGATACCTGTCTCATAATGCTATCAATACTAACCCAACTTCCTAACTAACCTAATCTCCTAACTTGAAACACGATAGAATAATTTGACTGTCTTTGAACTTTATACATAACAGTATAGAGGTGCTCTTTTGTGTGCGATATCTTTGTCTCAATATTTTTTTGTGAAATCCATCCATATTTTTGCATTTGGTTGTAGCTGATTCATTTTTACTTCTATATAGTATTTCATTTTATTAATATACCAAATGTATTTGTCTATACAGCAACTAATGGGGATCTGATTTTTTTTAATAATTTTGGGTTATTTTAAATAATGCTGCCATGTATATTCTTACTCATATCTTTTGGTGAACATATGTAGTATGTTGTGTAGACATGGGGTATGTATGTAGACATGGAATTGATTGGTCAAAGTTACACATTTGTTCAATTCCAGTAGAAAACTCTCTGGTAGTTTTCAAAAATGATTGAAAACAACTTATATATCATCCAGGAGTGTATACCTGTGGAACTGGTTTCACACCCCTATAAAACTTGTTATATTCAGTTTTAGTTTTGTTTTCCCATTTAGCCATTCTCCAGTGTATATAGTGGTATAAAATTATAGTTTTAATTTGCAACTCTCTTGAAGACTGAGGAATATGAGGATCCAAACATATGTTTAGTGACAATTTAGATATCTCCTGTGAAATGCCTATTCAAGTCTTAGCCTTATTTTTCTACTGGGTTCTCTGCCTTCTATATACTGATTTATATGACTTTGATTTGTATCAGCTATTTATATATACTAAGGAAAATTCTTTGTTATACAAATAAGTGTATTTCAAACATTTTTCCTCATTCTGTGTCTTGACTTTCCTCTCTCTCAATGGTGTCTTTTTATAAATATAAGTTAACTATTTCTTAACTATACATATATATTTGATTAGGTTTAGTGCTTTTGTGGCCTATGTAAGAATTTATAACCTACTCCAAATCATGAAGATATTTATATTTCTTTTAAGAGGGTAATTGTCTTAATCCTCTTATTAATTATGTATTCCATCTAGAACTGGCATATAAAAATGAAGGAAAATGTACCCCATTAGTTACCTATGTGAATAGCTAATTAATTCAGTGCCACTGTTTGCAAAGATCATTCTTTTCCCTGCTGTACTGAGCTATTATATATGTCATGTATTGAATGATCATGTAGATTTGTCTGTTTCTGGACTATCTATTCTTTTCTGTTTCACTATTTGCCTCTTCTTGCACAAAAAGAACACTCAAAGTTACTACTCTAATAAAGCATATATTATAGTGGGCAATAAAATAATAAAAATGGAATAATTTATTTTAAGAGAGTAGTAAGTGCTATGAAAATAATAAAGAAACTAACGTGATAGAGAGTAGGAGGGATTGGGTGGTTAGGAAAGACTTTACTGGGGAGGCCACATGTGTAAGCCTGAATACAAGAAGGAGCAGTCCATGAGAAACGTGAGGTGGGAGTATTCTAGACAGAGGGAATAGCTGAAGCAATAGCTCTGATTCAGGAATAAATTTTTAATGTTTGAAGATATGATGGAAGTTCATTGTAAATAGACTTTAAAGAGCCAAGGAATAAGTGCTTAAAGTTGATATGGGAGATATGAGAAGAGGGTAGACATGTAGGTCAGGTTATGGTCATGTTATAGGTCATGTTAAAGATGTCCATTTTTGGTTTAAAGGAAAGATTTAGAAAAGATTTAAGCTAGGTGTATGCAAAATGGTCTAAATGTTTTAAAGATTACTCTGTTATGTGAAAATTAATCATAGGTGGTCATGAGTAAAATTAGGGCAAACAATTTGGTGGCTATTCGGGTAGCCCAGACGAGAAACACTGATGATGTGTATTTATGTATCAGTACTGGAAATGTTGAGACATGGCTAAATTTTAAATACATTGGGAAATTAGAGCTAAGGAAATTTTCTGATGGAGTAGTTGGAAAAAAAGAGGAATCAAGGAAAACATCTAGAAAATAATCTACAGAATTCAGAGAAATTATGGTTCCATTAACTAAAACTGGGAAGAGAGTAAACGTGATTTGGTTAGCAGGATTGGTATAGAATCTTGAGTTCAAGCTTCATGATTTATAATTATTTCTTTGTTGGATCATTTATATTTATTTGTTTTTCTTCCATACTACTCCCATTAATGTCCTTTTTCTGTTCCAGCATCTAAGCTAGGGTATCATGTTGTATTTAATCATCATATCTCCTTTAGTCTCCTCTGATCTATGAAAGTTTCTAAGACTTTACTTGTTTTTCATGATCCTTACATATTTGCACAGTACTGGTCAGATATTTTGTAGAATGTCCAGAATATAGATTTGTTTAAATTTTCTGAGGATTAGACTGGGGTTATGGATTTTTGGAGGAATACTCCTGAATTCTAGTACTCCTTATATCAAGAGGTACATTAAAGCAACATGATTTGTTGCTAGTGATTTTAATGCAGATCACTTGGGTAAGGTAGTGTCTGCCAGATTTCTCCACTGTAAAATTACTATTATTTCCTTTCATATTGTTTTTTTAAAGACAAGTCACTAAGTCCAGCTCCCGCTTATAGTCAATAAGAGGGAAATTAAATTCTACCTCTTGGAAGAAAGAATATAAAACTATTTATTGGCATATATTAAAACAACCACAATAATTAACAAGCATTTGGGGAAAAATATTTAGAAGCTACAAAACCACCCTCTTCTTAAAGTCCAGCCCTCCAATTTTGCATTCATCAGTGGATCTTGTCTGTGAATATCTAGTTTACTAATAGTGATTTTCTATTTCCCTTTATATTTTTAACTTTACCATTTGTAATCATTCTGCAAAGCAGATTTGTCCTTTTTGTCCTCTTTTTATTTAATATTTTATTTATAGCAGTATGCTGTCGTGGATATATGTGTGTGTGTGTGTGCACGTGTGTGTGTGTGTGTGTATGTATATATATATATATATATATATATATATATATATATATATATATATATATACTTTGAGGGGGTTATAATCCAATCTTATTGTAACTTATTTCTGAAGACATTAGCAAAATACATTTAATATTCATCCATGTTGTTGCTTGAATCAAGAGCTCATTCATTTTTATTGTTGAATAGTATTTCATTGTATAGATGTGTTCCACATAGTTTATTCATTAATCTATTGAGGGCAATTATTGTACATATGATTAAGATGTGCCTTAAATGAAGGCATTGGGTTCTTATGGTCAATATCTTGTTTTACCAAATACCACAAAGACAGCATATATTTCTTAAGACTAGTCAACTTTTTGTTTTCCCTTCCTTGCTCTGCCTTCCTAGATGCCTTATAAGAACATTCTTTAGTTGGTCCACATACAGATGACAAATGGATTAATTATGTTACCTACCAAAGCCCTTTGATCTATGTCACTATATCCAAAATTGCAATCTTCCTGGAGGCTATTTTTAGGTATCATAATACTTTTAAAAATCCCTTCATAATATTTACGTACCAGAATCTCAAATTATTACATTCATGTCATGTTTATTTTCTGTTTCACATTACTGGGCATATGTGCTCTTTAAGGGCAAGGGACAGAATGTGCTTACAGCTGGAAGCCATAATTTTTTCTTCTTTCATTTTTTTTTTCTTTTTTTGGTGGTGGGGTGAGTGGTGGTGGTGATGTATCAAATGGCAGAAACAAGCAGAATGTTTATAGCCTGATTGATATACTACTTTGCTTCAAGTGAGTTGTATTCCCTTTGGCATTAACTGACAATTGGAGAGATGTATAAGAAACGGTTTCTAAAGCTTAAGTTTTACTCCTATTCTGAAGTGTGATTTGTGGAAGTTCTTTTCAGTGGCCAATTTTCAGTAGAATTAGAAGGGTCCTGTGCTTATGTTCTTTAGAGTGCAATGAAGGGATACCAAGGAATTTGGAATCCTTTAAAATGACAAATTAATCATCAGTCTGCCACTCACACTAAAAACATTTGGTAACTTTACACTTTTCTTTCAAATAAGTGAATCATAGATTATTATTTTCATGAAAATATTTTTACTGTTTACAAAGTGGAGTAGAAAAATTTCATGTGATAATGTCTTTAAAATCAACTTTAGAAGTACTGATGCCACTTATCAATTATTTGGACTACCATAAGTCTCCTTAAAGTATAGAAAATGATTTTGTTGTTTTCACAAACTTGTACTGGATTTGGGTTTCCTGGTGTAAGAGGCACTATTGCTTATGTGTAGGAAAATATTTTAATCTCACTATCATTATATGGAATAATTTGCATTCCTTCCTTTGGCAGTGATAGTTATGTGGGGCATTTTCCTATTTATTGGCTTGTGAAAAGAGAAGACACTCTGTCCACATCGTAAATATTAAACTTTGTCAATTTTATTTTATTATTTATTTTATTTTATTTTATTTTATTTTTTGCGGTGTGCGGGCCTCTCACTGCCATGGCCTCTCTCGCTGCGGAGCACAGGCTCCGGACGTGCAGGCTCAGTGGCCATGGCTCACGGGCCCAGCCGCTCCGCGGCACGTGGGATCCTCCCGAACCGGGGCACGAACCCATGTCCCCTGCATTGGCAGGCGGACTCTCAACGACTGCACCACCAGGGAAGCCCAAACTTTGTCAATTTTAGATGAAGAACAGAGTTTTTGCATAGTTCTTTGTCATCTTGTTCAGGATTTTACCTAATGATTAGTTCTGCAATATTTCCCAAGAATAAAATCATAATTTATATAGGTACATGTCCAAGGAGATTGCCAAGGATAAAATTGCCTAACATTACTGATATCATCATGTAAATGAGAATCCCTATTCATTAGATTTAAAGTGTCTGATTTAGTTGAGCTGCACGTGTGTGATTTTTAGTCCAGTGTGCAACCATTAATCCCTTTTTTCCCTAATTATACACTGAACTGACATTAAATTACATGACTTTGAAAAAAATTGTGAGTGCCAAAATTGTCACATGTATTATTTTCATCAGTATTTACCATGACTAAAATGATTGCATTGTCCCACAAGAGTTTATAATCTAGTTGAGGAGAGGAGAATGGAATGTGAAAGATAAATACTAGCAGGCAACATTATATGAAATATCTCAATAGCCTATTATTTACTTCCAAGGAAATATTGATAAAAGTAATAAATATTCCATAAAGGTATTTAGAAGTTTGTCTCCATAAGAGTATCTCAAAATATATTACAGCCGTGTTATGAAGAAAAGCTGTAATATTAGTAGTGTAAAATATTTAATTAATACTCTTTAAATTCCAGTCATTTTATTTTAGATGAAAAAACTCTAGGAGCAGATCAACTTAATAAGCCCTAAGTCAAACCAGAATCCAAGTTCTCTGGCTCTAGAATTTTCTGTTCCTGTTACTCCTATTCACTTAAATAGTGTTTCAAATCCTAAACGCTTGTATTTATTTTGATTCTTCATTCTTCTTTAATGTTTATTTAAATATCAAGGACACATTTTTTCTCTTTCTTTCTATTTCACTGCCAAATTTATACAATATTTTTTCTGATATGATTGTAGTAAGAATTCCCTAATTAGGTATCCCCTGTAGTATCTCCTGTCTCCCAAACATTCTAGTTTATATTCTATCATATATTAGTATTTCTAAATCATCACACTGTTTCCATTATTCCTTTATTCTAAAGTCATAAAAGGTTCCTCAGAATTGGGTCATTTGTAGAGATGTGGATGGACCTAGAGACTGTCATACAGAGTGAAGTAAGTCAGAAAGAGAAAAACAAATATATATTAATGCATATATGTGGAATCTAGAAAAATGGTATAGATGATCCTATTTGCAAAGCAGAAATAGAGACACAGAGTTAGAGAACAAATGTATGGATACCAAGGGGAAAAGAGAGATTGGGATCGACACATATGCACTATTGATACTATGTATAAAATAGATAACTAATGAGAACATACTGTACAACACGGGGAACTCTACTTAATGCACTGAGGTGACCTGAATGGGAAAGAAGCCCAAAAGGGAGGGGATATATGTATATGTATGGCTGGTTCATTTTGCTGTACAGTAGAAATTAACACAAAATTGTAAAGCAACTACACTCTAATAAAAATTAATAAAAAAGTAAAGTCATAAATGGTTCTCTATTACCTAAAGGAAAAAAATCAAAACAATTTATGCTAACTATACAATACTACCACAATCATATACCAAAGCGTATTAAAACATAAGACTATATCTACAAACCTTTTCTCCAGCTGCAATGCTAATCTGAACTTTGATCCTTGGTGTCGAGTTTCCACTGGGATTTTATTACATAGGCATGGTTGATTAAATCATCATCTGCCTGGCTCAAATTCCAGTCCTCCTATCCTCCCCAGAAGTTATGCTATTATCCTGTGGCTCAAAGTCCTAAAACTCTAAACACATTTTTGGCCTTTTTGGAATGGCCAACTCCTATTCTGGATAATTTTGTTAGCATAAACTTAGATATGGTCCTAGGGAACCACTGTGAATAACAAAGACACTCCAATCATTTGGGAAATCAGTATTTAGAAGTTGCCTCCCAGGGACCAGGGGCAAAAGTCAGTCAAATTCTTTATTATTCAACACTAGCCAAAGTAAACAATTTTCTCAGTCTTCTCTCCCATTTTATCCCCAAAATCTACTTTCTTATGCCCACATGTGAAAATGCTACCATTCCTTCAAGCTCATCACAAACACTACTTCTTTAGGAGCAATTCCTTGATTAGTCCAACATCATGTATTTTTAACTCTAGTAGATCTCCTTTTATTAATTTATTATACTTGTTGCACACAAATATTAAATTATTTCCTGCACAAAATTATAGATTATTTTAGCTTGTAAGCTTTATGCCATTCATCTTTATCTTTCAATAATATTCTGCAAAGAATTTTTCACATAATACCTGCTCAGTATTTAATAAAATTACTCATTTTGTTTTGATTATTACTTTGTGACAGGCACTGAGGTAAGAAAGAGAATACAACAAATAACCATAAATAACAATATTGATTTCTTACCCCCCAGATGCTTGCATGCCAGATGAAGAGGTGAATCTTGTTAGAAAAGGAAAGCAATTGGACCATATTTTAGATATGCAAGAAAAGAGCTTAAAAATTATTTCTTGGAAATATGATTTGTACTCAAGTGTTTGTTGATCTTTCTCACTTGAAACTTAGTTTCCTAAATTAATCTACTTGGAGAACTGGCAACAAGGTGCAAGAAATCAAGATGTCTACCTTTGATTAGCTATAGGTCTAAGCAGAGTAAATCCTGGATATTCACACAGCCTAACAGTACCTGTAACTATATAGGATTTTAGGCCAAAAGTCTTAGCAAGTAATTGATTCCTTTTCCAACATATACCATAGTACCCTTTTAGGTGGCAGAAAATAAAATCTCTTTATTTACCTCTGAAGGATCTAGTAAAAGTGAAGTTAGATAGCTATTGATACAGTTAAAATCTGGCATAGCCAGGAGGACCATGGGGAGTTCAAAAACAGCTATTGTTTTGTAACTATATGTTTATTCATTTTATTAGATTATGTGGGAAACATGACTAATGAAACACTTTAGGTTTGCTCTTGTGGTGAATTAAGACATATGTGAAATATACTTCAGTGAAAAATCTAAAATATTTTCCTTCTATATTCCTTGATTTTGTAATTTGTGATAACATAATAATCTCCAAATTAGTAGTACTAATAAGAACATAAGCTTATGGTTTTCATGTTCTATGCAAAAGTTCATATCTATAGGAACATGAATACATTTCTTAAACTTTCTGAGCCAATTTCTTTTCTATAAGCATAACATGATAAATCCTTTTACAGAGCTTTGGTGTGATTATAAAATGTGTTTCTATACATAAAAGACACCTAGTGCGGTGTAAATATTTAGTATATAATCAAAATATCTTAGCTCCCCTCACCACAATGTCTTGAACAAGTTAGATATTAAAATCTCTTTTCTAAAAATTTTCAAACTGATCCTTATCATGTCAACACAGATTTTAAGAATTTATAAACTTGAATACACATAGGTAACCAAGTTATTATCTTGTTATCTTTCCTTAGAAGAATATACTTTAATTATTCACAGGACTAAGTACCATTCACACATAAAATGGACCAAACTTGGATAAATCATTACCTTAAGACTGAAAATAAAGTATCTTTTTACAGAGGAAAATGTTTGCATTCTGGCAAGCTGTGCACAGAAGCTAATGGGAGTGGAATTCAGAGGGGAATATGTAAGTTTAAAAATATCTTTCTATAAAAAAAGAAGAACAGAGAGAATAGAAAAATTCCCTAGGGATGCAGCATGCAATAAAATTTGAGACTGATAGTGAGAAAGGCTATGGAAATCAGTGAATAACAAAATGTTCCTGATTAATGGCATGCATATGTTTTCTGTAGACCCATTTGACACTTTTCTGTGTAGAGCATCCAATTTGGAATCAGGTTGGAACCATAATCTACACAGTTGTATGGTTCTTTTACTTTCTATTTTTTTTTTTTTTTTTTTTTTTTTTTTTTTTTTTTTTTTTGCGTTATGTGGGCCTCTCACTGTCGTGGCCTCTCTCGTTGCGGAGCACAGGCTCCGGACATGCTGGCTCAGCGGCCATGGCTTATGGGCCTAGCCGCTCTGCGGCATGTGGGATCTTCCTGGACCAGGGCACGAACCCGTGTCCCCTGCATCGGCAGGTGGACTCTCAACCACTGCGCCACCAGGGAAGCCCTACTTTCTATTTTTTAATCAATGGAATAGATGAATTTCAGAAAGCCTGTATGAAATAGAGAAAAAAGCACTAAATAAAAACTGTAAGTCATTTTTGAAAGTAGTGTCAAAAATTCAGCTAAAGAACAAAAAATAGAAATACACAGTTTGGATTCATTTTTTAAATCCCTGAATTTTTCTATGAATATTTACTTAGACATCATATATCTCAAGAATACATTTGGAGAAAATTAAGGGAACAGTATTATTTGTTCTGTCATTTCAATCACAGTAAAATTGTTCTCATAGTTGTAACTTTATCAAGAAAAATCATTTACAAATGTTTGGTATACAAGGAAAAAAATTCCAGCTTTCAAGTTTTATGTAGTGAGAAAAACTGATACTTTGTATCTAGTCTCACTGGTGTTTATGATTTAAACCTTGACTAATATTCCACTTTAAAAAACTTTGAAATAAAAAATAGTTTAGTAATTTCATGCAATAATGTCATATTGAGCCAATCCAAGCCACTGCTCCTATTAGCATTTATTTATTAGGAACCTGAGGTCTCCATTCAGGTTTTAGTAGGCAGATGTTTTTACACTGTGGGAACATTCTGTCAATTAGTACTACTTTGGCTTTTCCAAGTATCTGCAGAGAATTAAAATTAGAAACAAGATAGGAACTGATATATATTCCCACAATGCACTAGAAACATTCATTTTTAGTTATTGTGGAGAAGTTTTTCAAATATCATGCATTATTTTAGTGATTTATTTTTGATAAAAGTCTTAAGCAATAATCAATTTTAATATAATTATTTAACTATTCATAAATAAATTTCTAAATAATAGCGCACTGTAACATGTATATTATATCCTTAAGATGTACTTGTTTTATGTGTTAAAACATTATAAAATTAGATGGAAATTTGATGATTTACGTAAGAAAAGTTGGCAATTGAGAATTATCCTATACTTGTACTATTTGCAAAATTGTAATACGTAGAAAATAAAAATGGTTAATTGTTTTAATTTGAATAATATATGTGAGTCTAAAAAAAATTTGAGAATCTTCAACATTATCTTTATTTCAGTCTGTCTACTGTTTTTAAATTTCTTTATAATCTAACATTTAATTATATTTCTTGTATTTTCCACAAATGCCAATTTATTCAAGATCATTTGTAGAAAAAATGTTTATTTTGTGAGGAAGTTAAGATCTTGGCTATTTAAAAAAGTAATGAAATATTCTTAGGTAGTTAGGTTTGCATATTCTTAACTTTAGCACAATGGAATGATAGACCCATCCCCAGCAGTAACAGTAAAATGATACAGCCATGATGTGGTCTATTATTATATTGGTAGTGTATATATGTGTTGTGGATGGGGGAGGGAAGAAAATGGAGTGGGAGGGCTGAAAGCCTTAGGGACTTGTATGTAGTTCGAAAAAGTCTGTGAAAGGATTTTGATAATTCTATTGTTTTCTCTCTAAACGAGATTGAAAACTGCATGCAATTAATTTTGCAATGCTTTATATTTTGAAGCTTATAATACCAATCTGTTTTGTTTTCTTTGTTATTTATTTATTTATTTATGCTTTTGAGAGATAACAGAACCAAAACAGCACATTGGTCATGTGTTCAGTCCTGGAAACACACCATGTGTGTTTGGAATGCATAACATTGGAAACTTATTTTTCTGGTGAATTTATGCTTTGCCTGGTGTTAATACAATTGTGTCAGGGAGCTACATATCTTCCTCTCTCTTGTCCTTACTATGGATCCGAGGTTCAAATATGGGTAGAGGTGATATTAGATAGAGCTCACAGTTTTGGGAGTTGACAATTCAGAAGCTGTACATAAATGCATTTTACTAGCAGAATTATAAGGCGAATTGTATTCATAGCACTGCAATTTCTTTTATGTTAATGTCAGCACAATGATTGGGTATGAATGAGAACCTGAAAATTGAGTTGGAAACACATGGACAGATTCATATAAAGATGAAAATTTTACTTTAAATTTTTTCTGAGACCCTTTTGCCACTAGAAACAGAGTCCCTTCCCTGCTTCAGTAGGTGGATTTCCATTTTCCTGAAGAAATTAAAAAGCAGTTATTAGGTAGCTGCTTTATAGCAGATGCTAGTTCTCATTAAAATCTACCCTCAACATGTCTCATTGCCTCTATACCTATAACCATTCTAAGAAGCTTCTCCACGCATCTCTCCAAGAGATACTCAGAACCAACTTTCAGTTGTGTTCTTTCCAAATCCATGACCTTAGGCACTGCTTTAAATTCTGTCTACTGGGAGGATTTATCTTTGACTCTGTCTCTCATATAAACCCTAAGCAGGGTTGTAATGCTACTCCTGTTCTCTTTTGGGTAATGCCAGCATATTATGCAGAACATTCTGTAAACAAGATCCAATTTTTATTTCCTCATACAACTGTTCATAGTGAATACCTCAGGAGATCATAGATGTGTTCTGAGATAAAGACATCAATATTGCAGGAGAAGCAGCCATATGAATTGGAGTCACTTGCCCATGCAACTTATATGTGCCTTCAGGAAGGCTCAAGTCAAATCTTTTACATATCATAGCCTCTCAGTGACAGAGTGATGTTTTGTATACCTAATTTTTTTGCACCGATGTACCAGGTTACACTGAATTCATGATGAATAGCTCAGTTTGTGTGAAAAATCAGTAGGCTACGGCCAAGCTATTTTTATACTGACTAGGGTCCAATGGCAAATCAAAAGATATTTTCAGAAGTAGAATAGCTGTCTGCAAAGGGTGGAATCACTTTGCTCCAAAATTGCAAAGGTCTGCCCTATTCTTCACTTACAGCAACCTGCCAGAAGTTCCATACAACATTGTTCTGTGTTATCTTAGACCTGCTGAGTCATGTGGCTGAGGTAAGCTGAGTAGTTTGCATGGCAACCATGTATTATAGCAGTCTTCTCTTCATTTCACGTGAAGAAAACAAACCAAAACATTCTTTTTTATGCCATTAAACTAGGATAAGAAGAAAGGGACTACTTTACTTCCTCAGGTGATTAATCTTGAAAATCAAGGGAGGAATGTGTTGTTACTGCATAATGGAGACAAAGTGTGTGTCCAGAACCCAAGAGATCCTTTGAAGATCTGTCTAATATTTTCATATCCTTTGTGAAAGCTAGATGGAGATGATTACCCAAACACAGGCAAAACTAAAAATGTCCCAGGACCTTCAGTAATTAAAGGTTTGTTAGTCTGGATTTTCCTGAGAAACAGAACCAATAAAATATATGTACCCGGGCTTCCCTGGTGGCGCAGTGGTTGAGAGTCCGCCTGCCGATGCAGGGAACACGGGCTCGTGCCCCGGTCTGGGAAGATCCCACATGCCGCGGAGCGGCTAGGCCCATGAGCCATGGCCGTTGAGCCTGCGCTTCTGGAGCCTGTGCCCTGCAACGGGAGAGGCCACAACAGTGAGAGGCCCGCGTACCCCCCCCCACACACACACAAAATATATATATAATATATATATATACATATATATGTGTACCCTCTATATCCCATTATATATCCCATTATATATAAGTTAATATTATAACATAATGTAATATAAATATATATTTATAGAAATATGATAATTATGTATATATAATGGGATTTACTATAAGTAATTGGCTCATGAATTATGAAGTTGAGAAGTCCCATGACCTGCCATCTGCAAGCAAGAGGCCCAGGAAAGCCATACTTTTGGATGTGGTAGATAAGTTTCTGGCCTTGATTATAGTGATGGTTTCATGGGTTTATACTTATCTCCAAACACATCAAATTATATACATTAAATATGCATATCTATTTGTATGCCAATCATACCTCAATAAAGTGGTTAAAAAATAAACTCCACTCCAAGTTCAAAGGCTTGAGAACCAGGAGCACCAATGATGGTGTAAGTCCCAGTAACAGAGCAGGAAAAGACTGATGTTTCAGCTCTAGGAATCAGGCAGAGAGTTAGTATTCAACATTCCTCCATCCTTTTGTTTTTTTCATGTCAATGAATCAAATGATGCCTACCCCTTAGGGAGGACAACATCCTTTACTCTGCCAACTAATCTAAATGCTAACTCTTCCAGAAAGAACCTCACAGACACATCCAAAAATAATCTTTAACCAGGCATCTGGACATCCTTTTGTTCAGTCAAGTACACACATAAAATTAATGCTCAAAGAAAGTTTAGGTCATTCCAGCATCTAAGGGAACACAAAAACTGAGGTGCTTGTTGAAAGCCAAGGGGATATGGAGTAAGGAGTAGAAGATATGAGTAATAAATCAAAGCTATGGTCATATATGGTAGGCAGAATTCTAAGATAGCCACTTGGTCTCACTGCCTGCTGCTCCCCTTTGAGTATGGGAGGGGCTGTAAATATGGTGGATTTCAGCTGTACAGAGACCAAGCTAGTAAAATATGTTGGTAGCATAAGACCTGGGAGTGATCCCCTAGACAATAGCCAACAAGAAAGTGGAGACCTCAATCATACAATCACATGGAAATAAATACCGTCAACACCCACATAAATTTGAAACAGGACCCAGAGCTACAGAAAGGAGTGCAGCTTGGCTGGCATCTTTACTTTACTCTTGTAAGATACTGAGCAGAGAAACCAGTTATGCTATGCCCAATATCTGAATGACAAGACTGTGAGATAATAAATGGGTATTGCTTTAAATCCCTAAATTTGTTGTAATTTGTTATGCAGCAATAGAAAATTAATACAAAATATGACCAGTTATGGAAGTGAAAATTAATACACAATATGATCAGTAGCATTTGCTTGTCTTCACTGTGTTTATATGAATATATTCATATGTGTGTGTTTATTATTTTCTATCTCCTCACTCCAATTATGTAATGAATGCTAATATTCTCTCTATTAAGTTGCCAGATATCAAAGACAGAGTGAATCAGTTTCAGGAGGAGTAAACATTACACAATAGTGATTAAAGTAACATGTGGGTCATACATGTATTTATTTAACATGTATTTACTTAACAAGGTATAGAGAAATCCTGTAAGGTGGAGACAAGTTTTTATATTCCTTCATGTGAGACTGAAACACGGCTACTAAATGAAGTGTACATGAATGACAAATTGAAAAATGGTAGTCTGTAGTGGATGTTGCTAATCAACATAATTGGAGCTGGGAAACACATTTTTCAAAACCTTCCTCCCTTTAAGGCTTGGGGTTAGAGCTGGCCACAAGAGGAATGTGAGTAATATATGGAAGGTAGAAGTGAGGAGTACTTACTACTATCAAAATGTAGTGATGATATGCAATGGACAGATGCAGATTCACCTAACTGGTTCTAGTTCATCTTCTCTTTTCTGCTCTTCATCCACCTTATCTTCTCAGCCATGTCTCTGCTGATAAACAGCATCCCGAGAACCTAACCAGATGCTTGAGTGCAGATCACAGACATTTTAACTTTATAGAAGTAACCATTCCCCATAGACATCACTTTGAGCTCTCACTTCAATCTTACTCAGGTGATCTGACATGTTTTGCTTGTCAAATTTCCTTGCAAGCCCTGAGTTGATTTCCTGTGAGCCAGTTATTCACTCTTTCCCTAATACTATAACATCCTTTCCATACTTTCACACCCCCAGCAACTTCCATATTTGTGTAAGATCTAATTGAGGCAGGAGAGAGATTGGTTGCAGGTTAGACATTTACAACTGGCCTTCTGTTTACATTTCATTTGGGAGGAAAAAGTGTGCTTCAGACTGGCCACTTACAACTAGCCTCCTGTTTGCCTTTCCTGAGACACGAGATAAGTGGGCTTCAGGTTAGACATTTAAAATCAGCCTCCTGTTTGCCCTCCGAAATGGAAGCAATGACAGAGACAGGGTAAATAGCTAAGCTTTGTCTCTTGTGGATGCTGTAACATAACAGTCATGGCAAGAACAAAGAGGGGAAAAATCTTGTTTTAGTAAAGGATCAAGAGATCTCTGCTCCCCATCTCCTTGGGGCAAGGGAGGCACTACACATACACAGAAAGGCTCCTTGGGGGTCAACAGTCAGGGGACAACCCCAGGACATAATGAGTTTTGCTTTCCCCAGACGCCTTTGTGTCGAGATCCATCTTGGCTGAGAGGTGCATGCACACCTAAGTTGAGGGTCCTGAGACAAATTAGCCAGGGGAGACCAAGCAAGATGATCTGACAGAAGGAAGAGAAAGACCTGGAAAACCGCTCCCTTGTAAAGGACTTAAACTTCCCAAAGGCACAACTCTCTCTCTGAGTTCACCCGTGCATCTTTCCACATGTTCTTTTCTTTTCCAATAAACTTTTTTCTTTACCTTCTGACTCCTTGACTGAATTCTCTCTTGACAAGGCAGGCAAGAACTGGGGGATTAGGCCTTAGCCACTGGCCTTTGTGGTCTAGCAGTTAGGAACTCCTGGTCCGGGAACTAAACTCCTGCTTCCAGCTACTGCTCTCTGGGGCTTGTTGCAAGCTGCCTTTTACTGCTCCATGCATCTGAAATCATAATTGCTATAAGAAATTTCTTATTCTTATAACAATTGTAGGAGCTCTGCTTCTCTGACTGAACCATGACTTACACCGAGTGTCATTAGAAGGGGCTTATTTAAATATTTTCACTATCTCATAATGGAAGAAACAATGGAATTTCAAATGAACAAGTGGCAGGAGTTAACAAAGGATTTTAAAGAGATAACATTCCATTTTAAACAGTACAAAGTGCTGCCCTGTACTATAAATACCCAAATTCATTGCTCTAATTCTTCAGTAAAATGTTGCCTCCCTTGTGTTTGTGGTCATTTAAGAAAATAAAAGAATTGCAGTGTTAGCTAGCAGTGAAATATGCACAAAAGGAAAAAAAATGTGAAAGAGAAGAAATAAACACAGAAAATGCTTCAGAAATATTAGTCTCAAGCCAACAGAAACTAGGAGAAACATTGAACCCCCCCCCAATTTTCAAAGGTGTTTCAGCCACAAAGACTTCATGATAGTCTTACCATATTTTACTTTGCATTACAGTTATTTGTGAATATCCCGTATCTGTCTAACTAAATAGCCAGCTTTTATATGCCTCAAAGAAAGAATGTGCCGTAAATATTTTTCTATTGGCTAACTGTCCTTCCTACTCCTCTACATCACACCCAGTATCTAAAGCAGTATCTTGCACAGAGTAGCTCAAGTGAACATGTATGTTCATGCATGTTGCCTTTGCTTGTAACATACTTCCATGGATACCTACTCCTCTCTTGTTCCACAGAGTCCTTCTGGGGCTGTCATCAATAACTTGATTCTCTCTTTCTTGTTATATGGCGTGTGTGTGTGTGTGTGTGTGTGTGTGTGTGTGTGTGTGTGTGTGTGAGAGAGAGAGAGAGAGAGAGAGAAATCCAAGGAAATTTACTAATAGAAAAATTTATTTTTGGCTTTAGGAATGATTTAAGAAAAGGCATATGACCCAAGCAAAGCTAATTAAACATTTTTCTATGGAAGTGCTGTATGACCATTTAATAAAAAGTAGTATTCTTGGGCTTCCCTGGTGGCACAGTGATTGAGAGTCTGCCTGCCAATGCAGGGGACACGGGTTCGTGCCCCGGTCCGGGAGGATCCCACGTGTCACGGAGCGGCTGGGCCCGTGAGCCATGGCTACTGAGCCTGCACGTCCGGAGCCTGTGCTCTGCAACGGGGGAGAGGCCACAACAGTGAGAGGCCCACGTACCACCAAAAAAAAAAAAAAAAAAAGTAATATTCTTTTCCAGTAGTGGATTTAGATTTGGAGCAAATGAGTTATTATGAAAGACAGAGGCAGAGACAACAAAGCGATCCTATAAAATAATTTGGAACACTTTGCCTTTCAGTATTCTACTCTCAATTTTCACATCTATGTGAGTTAGTAAATTGTCTTTTGTTTAAGTTAATTTATATTTTCTAACTTGCATCAAGTAACAGTGTTACTCAGAAATGGGAAGTTACAAGTGATGGATCTTAAAATACAGAATTGACCAAATGAATTTGGGTTGACAAGTTAGCAGTTTTTATTTGTGAAACATTGTATTAGAATTCACACTATACATTCATAAAATATAAAGATTTATGTGACTTCTTGTAAAATTAGTCTTAAACTCTTGGCTCTTTTCACCTACAATTAAATGTTTAAAGAAGTTTCAAGCTTCTTTTAGACTAACCCACTCTAAAAAAGAGAAGGAAGCGATGTGATGCTGCTTTTGAAACATGGCACATGTTCTGCCTACAATCAAAGAACTAAAATTACCAAATTTTTTTTAAGATAATCATATACTTACAGAACTGTGAGTATGTATTTTTGGAAAAATTCAGCATGAAGAAGGGAAGCAGAGGAATACAAAACTGGGACACGGGATGAAAAAAAGAAATGCTAAGTTTAATTCCCAAACTGGTTACATTATTGAAGTAGGGGAAATATTAGGTCTATCTTACTGCTTTAGCCTATACTCAGATAAAATCTATTAGGCTGTGAGCTTAGGACATGGATGGCACATAAAGACTTGTTTCTAAGGGACAGAAATCTTATCTTTGGTGTCCAAATTCAAGATTTGTGGCTCCACTCAATTTGACTTTGGTTACAATTCCTGAGATAAGCAAAAACAAAGCTGGCCATAGGCTTTCTGTGGTTTTCTAGAGACATGTTACAAGAGGAAGGCTTGTACATTGGTGATATTAATGTTCAGTCCTTAAATCATCCAACTCTCCTTAATAGTACATTTAGGCAGTAGACAGCAAACTCTGCATACCTGGTTGAAGAGAAACCAGCCCCCTCTACTTATCCAGATTGGTTCATGGAACAGCATAGACAAGATTTCTCAATTAGCCATATTGAGAAATCTAATAGGAGGACTTTCAGTGTGTAGAAAGGAAAGCCTTATTGAACCTGGCTCACAGACAATGGTGTATGCTAAAAAATATTAAATGCCTTATGTTATTCTTTTTCCTCCTTAATCTATTGTTTTCCCACCTTTGAATACTGAATGGAGATCACAGTTAAATTCTTCATTTAGTCAATAGATTGCAGAATACTGAAAAAGAATCACCACAGAATTAGATGTGTATCTTGGACTCACCTTGTTATCAACTATTATCACCCTGGAATGACATATTTGGGAATAATTTGGTTTGATTCTGTTGTAGAGATGACAAGCTCTGTTTCTAGTCCATGTTGGAAAGTTATATTATGGTAAATTGAATGTGTTGGAATAAGGGTATAGTGAGTGAAGAATAACAAAGGGATATAATATTCTGCACATTCATCTCTGACTGTTAAAGAAAGATTATACATGAAGACTTGATTTAGGACAAACCATGTAGAACTGATATATGGTCAAATGTTCATAATTACAGTAGTGAAGCCCCCCAATACAGCTCTATCTCAAGGCAGATCATCCTTGGAAAACCTTGAGATAAGCCAATAAATTTTACTTGCTAAAAGTATTTTTCCCTCCTCATATTTAAATATATTGTTGTATGGACAAATTACAAAATAATCTTAATAGATAGAGCAGATGTGGATATAGCTACACATACTGGCTCATAAATAAGAATCCAGTGAGAGTACTTTATGTTGCAATAGCTGATATGACGTTGGTTGGTCTTTTGTGAAACATTGGTTTCACTTTTGTGAAAGGGTCGAGTGCACTTTCTGCTTACTGAATAATCAAAAGCAATTGCTGTAATCAGAAAAATGGATTACAGTATTTGGCCTGTCCTCAGGAGCATGCTCATCCTGAAAATCTTGAATAATATAATATAAATATAAACAAAATTTAAGAATAGTTTTCTTACTATGGAGGATACTAAATTCTACAAGAGTCCTTCATTGAAGCTATACTTTTCATAGATGAATAAATCCACTGAATTCTAAATAAAGAAGTAGCTGAAGAAAATATTTCTCATTTCCATAAGAAGCTTAAAAATGAGAACCACTCACTGTGAAATGACCTAAAACGTAAATGGAGAGCCTAGACATAGCATATCAGAGGTAAGCAGAAAAGTATACTGGAACCATTTAAGGGAGAAACTTGGGAAGCAAAGCCCAAGAACAATGCCTGTGAAGATTTTAGCTGAGGAGAACATGTATCTTTCCTCAGTGACATAAAAAATTGTGTACTTATACTCATTAATTAACAAGTGGAGCTTTACTTTTATAATGAGCAAATTTTTACCTGTAATCTTTGAAGAGGTATTACCTGTCTTCATATTTCTTACTTAAATATTTTCAGATGGAGGTAGAAAAAAATTTTGGAGATTTATTTTAATTTATAAGTTAAAGTAAGTTATTGAGTTTAGTTTACCATTTAACTAGATTTTATCTTTTGTTTTATATATATATGTACTTATTTATATATATATTGATACACTTTGTAGCAACTCAGTTACTCACACCCTACTACTATCACTACTTCATATTAGATGAGTTCTTACATTTATTTACTACAAAGATTATTATCTTAAAAATCCTAGGGATTGGGTATATTTACTATTCCTACCAGACACAAAAAACTGAAGCCTAAGAGAGGGTAAACAATAATGGGAGAAAATTCTCCACTAGAGAATTGTATATCTTATGAGTAAAGTACTAACATATTGTTACCAACTATATTTGCCTTGAAAAACAGAGACAGTATTTCCCACTGGAGTAGAGGGCAGTTGTCTTTGCTGTTCAGTACAATAAATATAATGTGTCCCTCTGGGGAAAGTTTGGGCAGGTTGATTGGAGCTCAATATAAAAGGAGGATTCTTAAGGTTTGACTTTCTTTGGCTTAGATGCAAATCTACTAGGCGTGGTGATGCATGCATCTAAGCCCACTTTTGTCTCAACCATGGGGCTGGGAGACATGGAAAACTGGTAGAAGCATGGAAAAATGATGCAATCAATGAGGCCCATTATGCTCTCTGTACCAGAAGATGTAAAGTTCTTTGTCTCCAACCAGGAATCTTACATCTTCTGCTGGCAAGCTAACTTGTTAGTTAGAAAGTAGGCAAGATCCCATGCCATTCATAACACTTGTCAAGCAAGAAAATATGCTTAAGAATACCCAGAGAGTCATCAAGAGAGTCAAGTTTTACAACCAGAAATAACTGTTTCTGGATCTCTTTTTTATTTAGCAACTGCATTGCATTGGCTCCTATTCCAGTCATGGAGCACTATTATAAAAATATATTAGAATTTATATTGAGGTTTAACTAGATTAGCAAATAATCATATTAGAACAATATGATTTTTACTTCTACTTATAATTCTACCTCAGAATGAATAGAGAAATATAAATTAAAATTTTCAGAAAAAAACTTTGATCAACTTGAAGAGGATAAGAAAGCCATAACTTTAAAAAAGGCAATCTATTTCTATGATAACATCTTGAGAATTCATCTCTTAATTTGGTGTTTAGCACTGTGAAATTTAAAAAAGGGAGTGTCAAACAGAGTTTTCAAAATGGAGGATAAGTTGGCTGATTTAGTTAAATAATGAGTTCACTCAGAAAAGGAAACAATATCTATTATAAGTGAGAAATCATAAATGGAATATTTTGGAAGATTTACCTGACTAGTACTGGCAGGGAGAGGATAAAATGTACACATTTAATATGTGCTTTATTTTGTTATTTTGACATTTGCATATTTTTTACTGCATTCTGAGAGCATCTTTTTACAATTAATAAACCATAAGTAAGCATTAGCCTAGAGTACCACCAAGCAAGTTCTGATGTAAATCTTTACAAAATTCTATTTTTTACATTTTTTTAACTAACACTCTCCACTCATCCTCTCTCCACTGCTACCCTTTGGGACAGACCATTGCCCAATACAGTTTCAGTGAATAATTTAGTAGTCAATAATAATAGAATTTTATGTAAGAACCTTCATGTGAAGAACATTTTACATAATTTATTCTAATAATAACAATATATAAATTATTCTCTACACTTTACAGAGGAAAATTGAAGCCCTGAGACCTCACCTAAAGTCACCAAGGGCAAACAGCTTATAAATAAGAGTCCACTTTGAACTTAAATCTTATTTCCCACAGATAATAGAAGATTTTTATTTCACTAAAAAGATTACCAGGAAGTGCATTGCATTCAACTCCCAAAGAACTATAATTCACCTGGGATAGATGTGAGTGACCACTCTGCATAGTGCCATATACAGAGAAATACTAGGAGTTAACATGGTTTCTATTCTTGTCTAGCATACAGTACACTGTGAAAGTAAAAAAAAAAAAAAAAAAAAAACACCATAAACAAGTAAGTGATTATAAAATAATAAAGGTTCATAAGGAGAAAGAAACTATGTGGTACTTTAATGGAAAATATAATGTTTGGATGGATTGTGAGAGTTTACTTAGTAAAGAACACACTGAGGAGGTAATATGTGAGCAGAGATCTGTGGGAAGGTAATGAGCCAGCTATGTGAAGGGCCACTATAAGAGAACTCCAGTTAATGTGGATACCA
Organism: Tursiops truncatus; assembly: GCF_011762595.2. Lineage (NCBI taxonomy): Eukaryota > Metazoa > Chordata > Mammalia > Artiodactyla > Delphinidae > Tursiops > Tursiops truncatus. The sequence continues at coordinate 35,734,011 of NC_047041.1, forward strand.
CATCCAAATGTCAGTGAGATATACTATTGAAGGGTTTGAAAGAATGAGCAATGGCCAAATTTGCTGGAGAACACAATATAGAGAGGCTACAGAGTAATTAGGCAAGGAGTAAAACAATAAGATTATGAGGATACTCTAAGTTCAGATAAAATGCATTAATTATCTTGCAAGGCAGAAAGGTTTAAATAGGGAGAGCTGTTATCAAGTATTAACTGAAAAGTTGTCCTGGTTTCATTGTAGAGAAGGAATGTGGGAAATTGGTAAAATGAGATGCAGACATGCAAATTAAGAAGCTACTATATTGAATAGTTATTATTGTAAAATCAGATGATTAATGGTGGTGAATGGATAAAGAAAAAAAAAAAAGATCCAAGAGATCTTACATTGGAAAGAGATTCCAAGAGATAAAAAAAAAAAAAAAAAAAGACAGACATTGATGGTGGATTTTAACTGAGAAATAAAGAAGTAGAAGAAGAAAGTAAAGATGCTACACCCCTGTTTCCTGGTATAAGCATTTGATTAAATTGTTAATACAATTCTTAAATGGTTATAGTTGTTGAAGTTCATTTACTGATTTCTTTTAAAAAAAAAGTGTGTTGTTTTTACTTATTATTATTTACAACCAAACACAAATATCATAAAGGAAAATTGAAATTTACCTGCAACAGTCTAAAAACCTCTCTTCTTACAAAATATATAGATATGCATAAATTACAATAAACATACCATTTCAATGAATAATAACCTCGAAGTAAATAAAAATCCACAAGGAATAGTTACTAATACCAGAGTGGTAAGCTCTGAAAACAATACTATTTAAAGAAGATATTGATAGAGAATTTTTCAAACTTTTGCTACATATTGTTTATAAAAGACACTTTCCAACCATGGGAAAGCTAAAAAGTAAAATGATGAAATACTATATATGTAAAGCAAATGCTGAAAAGAAACAGAAAATGAACACAAATTCTGTAACTAGACTGTCAAGAATTAAATTATAGTCTGTCCCTTGTTAACTGTTTAACTTTGCTCATTACTTAAAAATGGGCAAAATAATAGTACCGACTTAGAGATAAGTTTATATATAGTAACATATATGCGTGAAATTTTTATACTTATGTATATGTACATATTGCAAGTATTTGGCCATTATTGTTCATATTTATATTTGACAAAATATTCTCTCATTCAAAAAAGGTTTTATGTATAAATCAAATCTCCACATGGCAATAATGTTGAATTTACTAAGAAGCAATTATAATTTAAAACTTGTATACACCTAATAACAGTGTTTCACAATAACATACAAAATAATCATTGATAGAACTACAAATAGAAATAAATGAATCCAATATAGTGATAGGGTACCTTAATCCATGTCTTTCAGTAATTGATAAATAAAAATAAAAAATAAAATTATATGTGTATGTAAGTATATATATGTGAACAACAAAAAGAAAAAAATATTAAACAGTCACTGAGGAAACTCAGATATTAGACTTTGAAGACAAAATCTTAAACCCAGCTATTTTTAAAAGGTTCAAAGATCTAAAGTAAATATTTCCTGTTGCAAGAGCACCAGAGTCACAACTAACTGCTGAACAATCAGTGACAGGAAGACACTGGAACTCACCAAAGAAGATACCTCACATCCAAAGATAAAGGAGAAGCCACAGTGAGATGGTAGGAGGGGCGCAATCACAATAAAATCAAATCCCATAACTGCTGGGTGGGTGACTCACAAACTGGAGAACACTTATACCACAGAAGTCCACCCACTGGAGTAAAGGTTCTGAGCCCCACGTCAGATTTCCCAACCTGGGGATTGAGCAAAGGGAGGAGGAATTTGTAGAGAATCAGACTTTGAAGTTTAGGGAAATTTGATTGCAGGAGTTTGACAGGACTGGAGGAAACAGGGACTCCACTCTTTGAGGGCACACACAAAGTAGTGTGCACACTGGGACCCAGGGGAAGGAGCAGTGAACCAATAGGAGACTGAGCCAGACATATCTGCTACTGTTGGAGGGTCTCCTGTGGAGGCAGGGGGTGGCTGTGTCCCACCATGAGGACAAGGCCATGGGCAGCAGAAGTTCTGGGAAGTACTCCTTGGCATGAGCCCTCTCAGAGTCAGCCATTAGCCCCACCAAAGAGCCGGGTACACTCTAGTGTTGGGTTGCCTCAGACCAAACAACCAACAGGGAGGGAATCCAGCTCCACCCATCAGCAGACAAGTGGATTAAAGTTTTACTGACCTCGGCCCACCAGAGCAACAGCCAGCACTACCCACCACCAGTCCCTCCCATCAGGAAACTTGCACAAGCCTCTTAGATACCCTTATCCACCAGAGGGCAGACAGTAGAAGCAAGAAGAGCTACAATCCTGCAGCCTGTGGAACAAAAACCAAATTCACAGAAAGATAGACAAGATGAAAAGGCACAGGGCTATGTACCAGATGAAGGAACAAGATAAAACCCCAGAAAAACAACTAAATGAACTGGAGATAGACAACCTTCCAGAAAAAGAATTCAGAATAATGATAGTGAAGATGATTCAGGACCTCGGAAAAACAATGGAGGCAAATATCGAGAAGATGCAAGAAATGTTTAACAAAGACCTAGAAAAATTAAAGAACAAACAAACAGAGGTGAACAATACAATAACTGAAATGAAAAATACACTAGAAGGAATCAATAGCAGAATAACTGAGGCAGAAGAACGGATAAGTGACCTGGAAGACAGAATGGTAGAATTCACTGCTGCAGAACAGAATAAAGAAAAAAGAATGAAAAGAAATGAAGACTGCCTAAGAGACCTCAGGGACAACATTAAACACAACAAGATTTGCATTATAGGGGTCCCAGAAGAAGAGAGAGACAAAGGACCTGAGAAAATATTTGAAGAGATTATAGTCAAAAACTTCCCTAATGTGGGAAAGGAAATAGCCACCCAAGTCCAGGAAATGCAGAGTCCCATACAGGATAAACCCAAGGAATAACATGCCAAGACACATAGTAATCAAATTGGCAAAAAATTAAAGACAAAGAAAAATTATTGAGAGCAAAAAGTGAAAAATGACAGAGAACATATAAGGGGATTCCCATAAGGTTAACAGCCGATTTCTCAGCAGAAACTCTACAAGCCAGAAGAGAGTGGCATGACATATTTAAAGTGATGAAAGGGAAGAACTTACAACCACTATTAATCTACCCAGCAAGGATCTCATTCAGATTCGATGGAGAAATCAAAAGCTTTACAGACAAGCAAAAGCTAAAAGAATTCATCACCACCAAACCAGCTCTAAAACAAATGCTAAAGGAACTTCTCTAAGTGGGAAACACAAGAGAAGAAAAGGACCTACAAAAACAAACCCAAAACAATTAAGAATATGGTAATAGGAACATACATATTGATAATTACCTTAAACGTAAATGGATTAAATGCTCCAACCAAAAGAAACAAGCTTGCTGAATGGATATAAAAAAAAGACCCATATATATGCTGTCTACAAGACACCCACTTCACACTTAGGGACACATACATACTGAAAGTGAGGGGTTTGAAAATGATATTCCATGCAAATGGAAATCAAAAGAAAGCTGGAGTAGCAATGCTCATATCAGATAAAATAGATTTAAAATAAAGAATGTCACAAGAGACAAGGAAAGACACTACATAGTGATCAAGGGATCAATCTAAGAAGAAGATATAACAATTATAAATATTTATGCACCCAACATAGGAGCACCTCAATACATAAGGCAACTGCTAACAGCTAGAAAACAGAAAATTGACAGAAACACAATAATAGTGCGGGACTTTAACACCTCACTTACACCAATGGACAGATCATCCAAACAGAAAATTAATAAGGAAACACAAGCTTTAAATGACACAATAGACCACATAGATTTAAGTGATATTTATAGGACATTCCATCCCAAAACAGCAGATTACACTTTCTTCTCAAGTGCATATGGAACAGTCTCCAGGATAGATCATGTCTTGGGTCACAAAGCAAGTCTCAGTAAATTTAAGAAAATTGAAATCATATCAAGCATCTTTTCTGACCACAATGCTATGAGATTAGCAATCAATTAAGGGGAAAAAAACGTAAAAACCAAACACATGGAGGCTAAACAATACGTTACTAAATAATCAAGGGATCTCTGAAGAATTCAAAGAGGAAATCAAAAATTATCTAGAGACAAATGACTGAAAACATGATGATCCAAAACCTATGGAAGTCAGCAAAAGCAGTTCTAAGAAGGAAGTTTATAGCAGTTACAAGCCTACCTCAAGAAACAACAAACATCTCAAATAACCAATCTAACGTTACACCTAAAGGAACTAGAGAAAGAGGAACAAAACAAACCCAAAGTTAGTAGAAGGAAAAAAATCATAAAGATCAGAGCAGAAATAAATGAAATAGAAACAAGGAAAACAATAGGAAAGAGCAATAAAACTAAAAGCTGGTTCTTTGACAGATAAACAAAATTGACAAATCATTAGCCAGACTCATCAAGAAAAAGAGAGAGAGGACTTAAATCAATAAAATTAGAAATGAAAAATGAGAAGTTACAAGAGACACCGCAGAAATACAAAGCATACTAAGAGACTAATACAAGCAAAGCTATGGCAATAAAATGGACAACCTGGAAGAAATGGACAAATTCTTAGAATGGTAAAACCTTCCAAGACTGAAACAGGAAGAAACAGAAAACATGAACAGACTGATAACAAGCACTGAAATTGAAACTGTGATTAAAAATCTTCCAACAGGGGCTTCCCTGGTGGCGCAGTGGTTGAGAGTCCACCTGCTGATGTGGGGTACATGGGTTTGTGCTCCAGTCCGGGAGGATCCCATGTGCCGTGGAGCAGCTGGGCCTGTGAGCCTGTGCATCCAGAGCCTGTGCTCCGCAACGGGAGAGGCCACAACAGTGAGAGGTCCACGTATTGCAAAAAATAAAAATAAAATCTTCCCACAAGCAAAAGTCCAAGACCAGATAGCTTCACAGGTGAATTCTATCGAACATTTAGAGAACAATTAACACCCATCCTTCTCAAACTCTTCCAAAAATTTGCAGAGGAAGGAACACTCCCAATCTCATTCTATGAAGCCAGCATCACCCTGATACCAAAACCAGACAAAGATACTACATAAAAAGAAAATTACAGACCAATATCACTGATGAATATAGATGCAAAAATCCTCAAAAAAATACTACCAAACACAATCCAACAACACATTAAAAGGATCATACACTATGGTCAAGTGGGATTTATCCAAGGGATGCAAGGATTCTTCAATATACACAAATCAATCAATGTGATACACCATATTAACAAATTGTAGTATAAAAAACATATGATCATCTCAATAGATGCAGAAAAAGCTTTTGACAAAATTCAACACCAATTTATGATAAAAATCCTCCAGAAAGTGGGCATAGAGGGAACCAACCTCAATATAATAAAGACCATATACGACAAACCCACAGCAACCATCATTCCCAATGGTGAAAAACTGAAAGTATTTCCTCTAAGATCAGGAAGAAGACGAGGATATCCACTCTCATCACTATTATTCAACCTAGTTTTGGAAGTCCTAGCCATGGCAATCAGAGAAGTAAAAGAAATAAAAGGAATACAAATTGGAAAAGAAGAAGTAAAACTGTCACTGTTTGCAGATTACATGATACTATACATAGAGCATCCTAAAGTTGCCACCAGGAAACTACAAGGGCTAATCAATAAATTTGGTAAAGTTGCAGTGTGCAAAATAAATCCTCAGAAATCTCTGGCATTTCTATATACTAATGATGAAAAATCTGAAAGAGAAATTAAGGAAACACTCCCATTTACTATTGCAACAAAAAGAATAAAATACCTAGGAATAAACCTACCTAGGGAGACAAAAAACCTGTATGCAGACAACTATAAGACACTGATGAAAGAAATTAAAGATGTTACAAACAGATGGAGAGATAGACCATGTTCTTGGAGTGGAAGAATGAACATTGTGAAAATGATTATACTACCCACAGCAATCTACAGATTCAAGGCAATCCCTATGAAGTTACCAATGACATTTTTTACAGAACTAGAACAAAAAATCTTAAAATTTGTATGGAGAAAAAAAGACCCTAAATAGCCAAAGCGGGCTTGAGGGAAAAAACAGACCTGGAAGAATCAGGCTCCCTGACTTCAGACTATACTACAAAGCTACAGTAATCAAGACAATATGATACTGGCACAAAAACAGAAATATAGATCAATGGAACAGGATAGAAAGCCCAGAGATAAACCCACAAACCTCTGGTCAACTAATCTATGACAAAGAAGGCAAGGATATACAATGGAGAAAAGACAGTCTCTTCAATAAGTGGTGCTGGGAAAACTGGACAGCTACATGTAAAAGAATGAAATTAGAACACTCCCTAACACCATACACAAAAAAACCCTCAAAATGGATTAAATACCTAAATGTAAGGCCAGATATTATAAAACTGTTAGAGGAAAACATAGGCAGAACACCCTAAAATGTAAATTACAGCAAGATCCTTTTGACCCACCTCCCAGACAAATGGAAATAAAAACAAAAATAAACAAATGGGACCTAATGAAACTTAAAACCTTTTGCACAACAAAGGAAACTACAAAAAGACAACCCTCAGAACGGGAAAAAATATTTGCAAACGTATCAACAGACAAAGGATTAATCTCCAAAACATATAAACAGCTCATGCAGCTCAATATTAAAAAAACAAACAACCCAATTCAAAAATGGGCAGAAGACCTAAATAGACATTTCTCCAAAGAAGACATACAGATGGCTGAGAAGCACATGAAAAGCTGCTCAACATCACTAATTATTAGAGAAATGCAAATCAAAACTACAATAATGTATCACCTCACACCAGTTAGAGTGGGCATCATCAGAAAATCTACAAACAGCAAATGCTGGAGAGGGTGAGGAGAAAAGGGAACCCTCTTGCACTGTTGGTGGGAATGTAAATTGATACAGCCACTATGGAGATCAGTATGGAGGTTCCTTAAAAAACTAAAAATAGAATTAACATATGACCCAGCAATCCCACTACTGGGCATATATCCAGAGGAATCCATAATCCAAAAAGAAACCTGCACCCCAATATTCATTGCAGCACTATTTACGATAGCCAGGACATGGAAGCAACCTAAATGCCCATTGACAGATGAATGGATAAAGAAGATATTTTACATATATACAATGGAAGATTACTCAGCCATAAAAAGGAATGAAATTGAGTCATTTATAGAGACGTGAATGGATCTAGAGACTGTCATACAGAGTGAAGTAAGTCAGAAAGAAAAAAACAAATATCGTATATTAATGCATATGTGTGGAACCTAGAAAAATGGTACAGATGAACTGATTTGCAGGGCAGAAATTGAGACACAGATGTAGAGAACAAATGTATGGACACGAAGGGGGGAAATTGGTGGGTGGGGGGTGGTGGTGGTGTGATGAATTGGGATATTAGGATTGACATGTATACACTAATATGTATAAAATGGATAACTAATAAGAACCTGCTGTATAATAAAACAAATAAAATAAAATTCAAAATTTCAACAAAAAGTATAAATTAATCTATATTTCAAGAACTAAAGGAAGGTATGAGAACAATGTGTAACCAAAGATATCATCAATAAAATGATAGAAATTATAATATTAAAAAAGAACAAAGTAAATTTCTGGAGGTGAAAAGTTCAATAAATTAAATAAAAAATTTAGTAGTGTGACTCAACTTCAAGTTTGGGAATGCATAAGAAAGAAAAAATGAACTATAAAATGTGAAATTGAGGTGTCCCTTGTGGCACAGTGGTTGAGAGTCCGCCTGCTGATGTAGGGGACACAGGTTCATGCCGCAGTTCAGGAAGATCCCACATGCCATGGAGAGGCTGGGCCCATGAGCCATGGCTGCTGAGCCTGTGCTCCGCAATGGGAGAGGCCCGCGTGCTGCAAAAAAAAAAAAAAAAAAAAAAAAAAAGAGATGTGAAATTGAAGTATCCCATCTTAAGTGCAGAAAGTAAAAAGAATAAAAAAAAATGAACAGAGCCTCAGAGACATGTGGGCATCTAACAAGTGTACCAACGTATGCATAATGGAGGTCCAGAGGATGGAAGAGAAAGGGGCAGACAGGATATTTGAGGAAATAATGGCTGAAAAACTATTAAACTACACATCAAAGAATCTCAATGGACTCCAAATAGAATACCATCAAGGAAACATAATAAACTGTTGAAAGACAAAGAAAAAATAACTTGCAAGAGAAAAGCAACTCATCACAAAAAAGTGATGCTCTATAGGATTTGCTGAAGATTTATCATCAGAAACCATGGAGGGCAGACAGCAGTAGAATGACATATTAGCAGTGCTAGAAGGATAATAGTGTACATCAAGAATTCAATGCCCAACAAAACTATTCTTCAAAATGAATAACAAAGACATGCCCAAATAAATAAAAACTGAGAAAATATATAGCTAGGAGACTATCCCTTCAGTATAAGTAATATTAAAAAGAGTTGTTAAGGTTGAAATGAAAGAATACTAGGCAAGAACTTGAATCCACATAAAGAAATGAAGAGCACTGAGAAAGTTAACTAAATAAAAGATCTGTATAAATATATTTCTCTTTGCAAATATTTTTTCTTCTGATTGAACAGACAACTGCGTGAACAAATAAGTATAAACATGTGTTGTTGGGCACATGATACATAAAGATATGAGTTCTATGACTGACAGCACAAAGGAAGAAGTGAAGCTATATGGGAGCAAAATTTTGTATACGACTGAAATAAATTCATAATACCAAAACTATATTGTTATAAGTTAATATGGTAATTGTCATCCTTAGGACAACCACTGAAAGAATTCTAAAATCTATCATTGTAAAAAAAGACAAAGGAACTAAAATAGGACAGTAGGAAATATGTGTTTAACAAAGAAAACAGACAGTCAAAGAAAAATTGAGGAACAGACAGGACATAAGTGGAAAACAAATATCAAAGTGTCAGACATAAATCCTAAATACAACATATAAAAAATTATGAGATACTGCGAAAGCAGTACCCAGAGGGAATTTATAAAACAAAAAATATTTCAAATCAATAAAACTAACCTTCCATCTTAAGAATTCAAAAAAGAATAGCATCCCCAAATGAAAGTACATAGAAAGAAGAAAATTATAAATATGAGTGCAAATGAATGAAATAGAGAATAGAACACAACACAGAAAATCAAAGATACTAAGAATTGATTCTTTGAATAGATTAACAAATTTGACAAACCTTTACCTAGACTGAGGTAAACAAGAGGTAAAACAAGAGGTAAACGAGGTAAAACCATTAAATCATTAAAATAAGAAATGAAGAAGGGAACCTGACTACAATCTTATAGAAATAAATGGGATCATAGGGTATAATATGAACAACCGTAAATCAACAAATTAGATAACATGAAATAAACAGACAAATTTCTAGAAATATACAAGCTGCTGAAATGCACTCAAGGAAAAATAGAAAACCTGAATTGATTTGTGATAATTAAAACATTCAATCTATAATCATAAACTTGCCACAAAGAAGCACCCAGGAACAGATGATTTCTCTGGTAAATTCTACCAAACATTTAAACAACTAACAATAATTTTTCACAATCTATGAAACAAGTATCACCCCAATACCAAAACCATTTAAAAGATATTACAACCAAAAAATGCAGCCAATATTATGTATAAATATAGGTGTAAAAATCTGTAACAATTTAGTTTCCAGTTGAATACAGGAACATATAAGGCTAAGTATATACCATTACTAAATGGGACTTGGGGCTTCCCTGGTGGCACAGTGGTTGGGGGTCCGCCTGCCAATGCGGGGGACATGGGTTCATGCCCTGGTCTGGGAAGATCCCACATGCTGCGGAGCGGCTGGGACCGTGAGCCATGGCCACTGAGCCTGCGCATCTGGAGCCTGTGCTCTTCAATGGGAGAGGTCACAGAGGTGAGAGGCCCGCGTACCAAAAAAAAAAAAAAAAAAATGGGACTTGTCCCAGTAAGGTATAGGTTGTCTAACATACAAAAATCAGCAGAGAATTCTGGGAAGATGGTATAGTAGGAAGCACCAGGAATCTGTATTCCCAACTAAACAACAGCTGCACTGGCAGAATCTTTCTGATGTAATGATGGAACTATTTTGGAACTGTGGAGTCTATTGAAGTCTTGGAACTTCCAGGAGAAGGATTGGACAGTACTATGTGGTTAATTTAGATCAAGTTAGCTCCTAACATTGTAGCAGTTTTCCCTCATCCATCCCTCAGCTTACACACACTTTGTGGGAGCCAAGGTGGGCAAAAAAGACCGTGTCCTCCAAATATCAGGGATCTGTTCCCTGATTGTTCATTGTGGCTTCTGATCACAGTGGTGCAGACAAATACGTGGGCAGTAATTGTTGATGCATTTTCCCCCATGGTTGGAAACTCCTCCTTCTCCATCTGAAATGACTCCCAGGAAATTCAAAGTCAGGCATCCTACCCCCTCACTTTGTTTTTCTCTTCTCTTCCTTTTGGGAGCCAGAATTAAGACTATGACATTCAAAAGTAAAGGCATGTAAGGGGATAATTATACAATGGCAACAAATGCCAGGGAAGTGGCTCATAAAAGACCTGAGGAAAACTTAAGTTTATACTTCAGGCTGACCCTTATCACAGAGACTGTCTAAAGCAATCAATAATAATAATAATAGGGCTTCCCTGGTGGTACAGTGGCTGAGAGTCCGTCTGCTGATGCAGGGGACACGGGTTCGTATCCCGGTCTGGGAAGATCCCACATGCCGTGGAGCAGCTGGGCCCGTGAGCCATGGCCACTGAGCCTGCGCATCCAGAGCCAGTGCTCCACAACAGGAGAGGCCACAACAGTGAGAGGCCTGTGTACCGCAAATAAATAAACAAAATAATAAAATCAGCAAACCCTGGGGAAGGGGAAGAATCTGATTACCACATTATTAGATTCAAATATCCAGTTAAAAAAAAAAGACATGCAAAGAAACAGGAAAATATATCCCATTTAAAACAAAAAAAAATAAATCAACAGACACTGTCACTGAAAAAGATTTGATGGTGCAATTACTAGAAAAAGCCTTTAAAAGAAGTGTTATAAAGATGAGCAAAGAACTAAAGGAAGATGTGGAGAAAGTCAAGAAAATAATATGTAACAAAGTGGAATTATCAATAAAGAGACAGAACATCTCAAAAAAAAAAAAAAAGCAAAAAGAAATTCTGGAGCTGAAAAACTACCACTGGAATAAAAAAATCACGAGAGGGATCCAAAGCAGATTTGAGCAGGTCAAAGAAGGAATTAGCAAACTAAAATATAGAACATTAGAAATTATTAAGTCCAAGGAATAGAAAGAAACAGGGTTAAGAATATATATACTATTGATACTATGTATAAACAGAAAACTAATGAGAACCTACTGTATGGCACAGGGAACCCTACTCAGTGCTCTGCAGTGACCTAAATGGGAAGGAAATCCAAAGAAGAGGAGATATATGTATAGGTTTAGCTGATGCACTTTGCTGTAGAGAAGAAACTAACACAACATTGTAATGTAACTATACTCCAATAAAAAAAAAAAAAGAAAGAAAGAAAGAAAGAAAGGAAAAGTGAACAGTGCCAAAGGGACCTGTGAGTCACCAACAAGCTGACCAGTGAACATATTGTGTGAGTCTGAGGAGGGGAAGAGAGAGATAAATGAAAGAGAATGTTTGAATAAGTAATGGATGAAAACTTCCCAAATTTGATGAAATACATGTAGACAAACATCCAAGAAGCTAAACAAACCCCAAGATGAACTCAGATACCCACATTGCAACACATTATAATCAAACTTTCAAATGCCAAACCCAAAGAGAAAATCTTGAAAATAGCAAAAGAGAAACAATTTGTCACATACAAATTATCCTCAATAAGATTATAAGCAGATTTCTCATCAGAAATTTTGGAGACCAGAAGTCAGAGGGCTGATATACAGGCATACCTTGAAGATATTATGAGTTTGGTTCCTGACCACCACAGTAAAGTGAATATTGCAATAATTCGAGTCACATGAATTTTCTGGTTTTCCAGTGTATAGAAAAGTTGTTTACACTATACTGTAGTATATTTAGTGTGCAGTATCACTCAGCATTAAAAAATGCACATATCTTAATAAAAAATACTTTATTGTCAAAAAGTGCTAGCCATCAGCTGAGCCTTTAGTGATTCATAGTTGTTCTGATGAGGGAGGGTTTGAAATATTGCAAGAATTACCAAAATGTGACACAGAGATACAAAGTGAGCAAATGCTGTTGGAAAAATGACACCGATAGATTTGCTTGATGCAAAGTTATGAAAAATCTTCAACTTGTAAAAAATGAAATATCTATAAAGCAAAATAAAGTGAAGCAATATAAAACAAAATATGTCTATTTTTAAAGTGTTAAAAGGAAACAACTGTCAACCAAGAATCCCATATCTGGCAAAACTGACCTTCAAAAGTAAAGGAAAAATTAAGACATTCACTGATAAACAAAAGCTTAAAGGGTTCATTATCACTAAGCCTTCCCTGCAAAAATGCTCAAAAGAGTCCTGCAGGGTGAAAACAAAGGACAAGAAAATAACTCAAGCTGTATGAAGAAATAAAGATCTCAATAAAAGTAAATACATAGACAATTATTAAAGCTATTATTACTCTAACAATAATTTGTAACTCACTTTCTGTTTTCTACATGATTTAACAGAGTAATGTATTAAAAATATATTAATCTAAAAGCTAGTATTATTGTAACTTTGATTTGTCTCCACACTTTGGTTTCTATATAAAAAAGACTAATGCATTTAAAAGAGTTATGTTTTTTGTTACAAAATATACAAAGATGTAATTTTGTGACAACAATGAAATGAGTGGGGACAGAGCTTAAAGGAGCAGAATTTTTATATGTTATTGAAGTTAAACTAGTATAAATTCAAATTAGGATGTCTTAACTTTAGGATATTAAATATTATGCCTGTGATAACCAAAAATAAAAAAAAATAGCTATGGAACACTACAAAAGGAAAGAACATAGAAATTTAAACTTCACTGCAAAAATCAACAAAACACAAAATAGTATAGTAATGTGGGAAATGAGGGACAAAAAAAGCTATAAGGTATACAGAAAACAAATAGAAAAATGATAAAAGGTAGTCCCTACTTATTAATAATTATTTAAATGAAAATGGATCAAAATCTGCAATCAAAAGACAAATTTACAGACTGGATAAAAACACATGATCCAACTATATATTGTTTACAAGAGATTCATTATAGATCTAGAGACACAAATGCATTGAAATTGAAAAGATGCAAAAAACAAATAAATAAATAAGTACCTTATATTGAATCCTTAGTGTTCACAGAAATTGGGCATAATGTTGCCCATGGCTTACTCCATATGGTCTTCCAAGAACCCTTTGAAGGAAATCACTGTTATTCCCATTTTACAGATGTGGAGGTTGAGAGTTAGAGATGTTAAATAAGTAACAAAATGTTATACTCCCACAAAATATCAGAACTGAGATTCAAAACCAGGTCTCTTAGATGACAAGGTGCATGTTTTTAATCATTGCTGTACTAATGATCCTAAGATTATAATTATGGATGCATATTAAGACAGTGTAAATATGCTGCCATCTTAACATTTGTGCATAGGATAAACCACAGCTTATTATTGTCACTGAATTATGTAAGTTTTATTTCATGAACAAACATAAATGAATACATAAAAAGAAAGGATGAAAAAACTTATTCCATGTAAATAGCAGTCAAAAGAGTGCAGGGTTGGCTATACTAATATCAGACAAAATGGGTTATAAATCAGAAAAGTTTATGAGACAAAGAACATTATATATATTAATACAATGCAGCAAGAAGATGTAACAATTATAAACATTTACATACTAATAATAAACCATCAAAATATAGGAAGTAAAAACTGAAAGAATTGAGGAGAAAATAGGCAGTTCTACAATAATAGATACTTCAATACCTTACTCTCGTTAATGGGTAGAACAAGCAGACAGAGATAAGTAAGGAAATAGAGGGCTTAAACAACACAATAAACCAAATAGATCTAATACACATATACAGAACACTGTCTAGTAACAAAGCATATTCTTCTTAAGTGTATATATGTTAGCCCACAAATTTAGTCAAACAGATTTAAAAAGTAGAGGTCAAAGTATCTTCTCTAGCCACAAAATAATGAAGATAGACATCAACAACAAAAGTAAAACTGAAAAATTCACAAAATTTCGAAAATTAAATAACTGACCCTTAAACAACCAATGCATCAAAAAAGAAAACACATAGGAAATTAGAAAATATGTAGAGGTGAATGAAAATGAAAACACAACAAACCAAAAACCTATGGAATGCAGCAAAAGCAGTTCTAATGGGGAAATTTATAGCTATAAATGGTCAAAGAAATGTAAGAATACCAATAAGCACATGAAAAAATGCTCAAAATCTTTCATCATTAGAATACAAATCAAAACCACAATGAAATACCACTTCACATACACTAGGATGGCTATATTAAAAATCATGGGCAATAGCAAGTGATGTCAAGGATGTGAAGAAGTTGGAACTCTCATACATTTTTGATGGGAAATGTAAAATGATGTAGTTAGTTTGAAAAACAGTTTGGTAGTTTCTCAAAAAGTCCTCTAAACATAGAGGGCCCGGCACTTCCATTCCCAGGCTTAATAATCAACTGTTGAGAACTTATGACTAAGACTAAGCAAACCTTGTACATGAATATTCATAGCAACATTATTCATAATAACCCAACAATGGAAAGAACCAATATGTCCATCAATTGATGAATGGAGGAATAAAAATAGTATACCAATCAATGGAATATTATTTAGGCATAATATGGAACTAAATAATGATACATACTATCCATGGATGAAGCTTGAAATATTATGCTAAGTGAAAAAACTAGACACAAAAGGATACGTACTCTAGGATTCCTTTATTTGAAATTTCAAGAACAGGCAAATATATAGTGACAGGAATAGTCTTTGCCTGGGGTTGGGATTAGGAATATAGGAAGTGACTGATTATAGGTAAGTTTGTTTTAGGGAAGATGAAAATATCCTGGAATTAGACACTAGTTTGCTTTCACAACCTTGTCAATACAATAAAAAATACTGAATTATGCACTTCAAAAATGTTTATTTTGGGGCTTCCCTGGTGGCACAGTGGTTGAGAGTCTGCCTGCCGATGCAGGGGACATGGGTTTGTGCCCCAGTACGGGAAGATCCCACATGCCGCGGAGCAGCTGGGCCCGTGAGCCATGGCCGCTGGGCCTGTGCGTCCAGAGTCTGTGCTCTGCAATGGGAGAGGCCACAACAGTGAGAGGCCCGCATACCACACACACATAAAAAAGTTTATTTTGTTGTATGTGAGTTATATCTCAATAAAAAATATTATGAGAGAAAAAATGATGTGCCAAGTAGAGTGACAAATGTCCTAAGAACATAAGGTTATCATATGTATAACTTACTTTAGCATAATATCTCATGATTGTCAGATGTTTCAATGTGTTCTGAATATATCTGATACTTAAACAGTTTTCTGAAATGATCATGGAAATTAAAATTATCTCCATTTTGCAAACATAGAAACATAAAGTCTCTAGGTTAACATCACACTATGTGACTTGGACAAAATTCAAGACTGCTATTTTATAGAGACATTGCTGCATTATGCCAGTTAGAAATGTTCTCCAATAAAACACTAAATTTAATTCTGACCATTTTAGCAGCCAAGCACAACATTCAAATATATTTTATATTTACTATTGTTAAATAAAAGGATATATATATTATCATATACATAAAATTCGCTTTGACCCTAATTTTTACAAAAAAACAATTGATCATGTTTTTAGAAATAAGATGTGCACAGATTCAATTCTCTGTTATCTATGTTAGTAGAGGAAATCATAGACGGAGGGCAAGATGGGGTCTGTATATGTCAGGAATGTTTAAAAAATTATGAAAGTAGGATAGACAGTAAACCACAGACAGTAGTCAAGTCTTTGACAATCTGCATTTTATTTTACTAAGTGTGGCAGTTGCCACTTAGCTTCAGAGAACTATTGTAATGAGGGAGGTAGCTCTTGTATTAGCAAATCTGTAGATTTTTCAAGAAAAGCTGGGACTATGGATATTAATATAAAATCTCCAGATTGATAAATACTCTTTTCACAATTTTTAAACACTGATCAGGCCAAACAGCACATTTCTAGTGAATACTTTTGTATTTAACTTTGTGATGCCTGTTCTAAGATTGGTGCATAATAAATGCATCACATTTTTTTTTTGTTTTAGAAATACAAACATTGGTTGCACTGTTTCTAGCACTAATGTTCTTTTAAGGCTAAGACGATAGAAAAATATACATGTTACATACTGGAAAGAAAGCCTACAGATTATTTAAAGAAATAAACTACTGTATTTGCAAATCAAATCTTAAAATGTATATAAAAATACATTATGACTAAGTTGGATTTATCCCAGGAGTGCATGATTCACATCAATAGACTAAAGGGGAATATATAATTATTGAAATAGATACAAAATGATCTGCAAAAATACCAAAAATCATGATTAAAAATTAAACTTACCTTGAAATAGAACTGAATTTCTTTAATAAGTTAAAGTGTATCAACAAACATTCTATATCAAAAGTCACACATATTGAAAAAACATATATATTTTTTAAAATCAGGAATTAAAAAATGGCGTCTACCAACCCAACTTCTATCAACACTAAGCTGGAGGATCTACATAGAGGGATAATAAAAAATATAAAAAAGAAAAGCAAAACAATAAAATAATAAATTAGTCATATTAAAGAAAAATACATTATTCAGAGATCCTGTGATTCTCTACTCAGAATGTAAACAATCTACAGTTAAATTATTAAATGAAGAAGAGTTTAATGTTCACTATATATAATACATATATTAAAAATCAATTAAAATTTATTTTATACTCTAGCATTAGAAGTATAACCTTAAACTCTTACACAATTTAAAAGGTATAAATTTATTAGAATAAGTATATTTAAAAAGATTTATAAAGTCCAAGTAAACAAAGAATTAGAGATATTATTTAAAAACACATTTTTCTGAAGATATCAATTTTGTTTATATTAAATTATAAAGTCAGTGAAATTCCATTCAAATTCTTTAAACTGTTTATTTCTGGTAGAACTTTGCAATCAGTTCTACTTTTTTTTTTCTTTAATGGAAGATCAAAGGACTAAGAAGAACAAGACAATTTTGTAGAAGATAAAGGCTCAAGATATTAGGACTTACCACAGAGCAGTGGTGAGTAATACTATGTAGTTTTGTAACAGAATAGACCGAGTAAGACCAATGGAACAAAATAGACAGCATAGAATACAACATATGTATAAATGAAACTTGATATGGCAGTGACGGCATTACAAATCAGTGGAGATGGGAGGGCCCATTCGAGGAACACTGCTGCAGCAACTGATTTTCCATAAGAAAAAATATATATATAATTAATTTCTTCTCATCACAGAAAATAATTTCAGATGATGAAATATATCACTGTAAAAGTCAAAACATTAAATTTTGAGAAGAAAATATGTGCAAATATTCTCATCTTGGAATAAGAAAGAATTTCTGAAACATACCACAGAGACCAATGGCTCCATATGAGCCATAGCTGCCATTTCACTTCTCACATCAACTCCTAAGAGTCTCCGAATAGTCTCCCCTTTGCTCATTTTGCTCCAGCCACATTTACTTCCATAGGGTTCCTCAAATACATAGTGATTTGCATGATTGATGCTTTGTCTATCAAACCTTGGATCAAATGTCATCATTTCAACAAGACCTAAACAGGTTACCTTTTTTAAAATTGCAACTGTCCTTAACTTTTACTTCAGTAATGCTGATCCTTCTACCCTAGACTATTTTTAACTTATCCTTGTAGAATTTATAACTTCCTAACATGCTATGTAACAACACTTATGATGTGATTTTTTTAAAAATTCAGTTTCTCTCTCTTACTGTAATATAAGCTCCAAGAGAGCAAAGATCTTTGTTTTCTTCAACTAATGTACCCCAGACAACCAGAACTGTAACAAATATTAAGATCAATAAAATTTTCCAATTTCATTAACCTTTTTTAAGTCTTTTGCCTGCATTTCTTTTCTGTTGTGTTAATAAATTATCAGTCATAACAGCATGCAGATATTCTTTCATATTTTTGGAAAAGCTATACTGTCTTGCTTTTCAGATTTATATATTAAATTCCCTGGAATTCATTTCTATGACTTAGATTTTATCTAAAAGTCTCCATCTCTGCATAATCTAGCATATTAGGCAGCTAGTAAGCATTTTGCTAAATGACTGTGTGATTGAATGAAAAAAGTCTCAAGATTTGTATGAATACTGTTGTGCTTTTACAACCTTAGCTTATTCAAAAAAAATTTACATTTGAAAATCTCTGTGTCTCAGACTATGGGACACTTATTTTTACATTTTGTTTTTAAAAGGGACAGGTTTTTCCTTCACAAAATGATATAAATGTCAAATGAAATTTTTCATTATATTTGCTGTCATCTCATCCAAGAATTTAAGAATAGTATATTAATGGATGCTATAGATTTACCTAGTGTGACCCTTGGAGTAATTTGATTTTAACAGAAGGATAAGCCTATATAAAATATAGTAGAAATTTCCCTAGATAGACTTTAAAACTGACCTTTCATGAAAATAATTTAGAATTCCATTTTATCATCTTACTGGTACGGCTCCTTGTAATTCCAAAATAGTTAAAGCTTGTTTGTAGACTTAATACTGGTTACAACAGAAGTAATATGTAAATAAAGGTAATTCATTTAAAAGTATAAGAGATTTTACCAATAAAATTCAATTTTCGAACGCTGTCTATATCAATGATAGTGTTGGGACAAGTGGACAGCCATTGCAGACGAATATTTTAAACAAATTCACAGTATTTGGATGACAAATTCTTGTACAGTTTTTAAAATTCCACTTGTTAATTTATAGTTACAATTTAGATATCTCTTTCTCCAAGAATTTTACTATCTCTTTTCATCCAAGATGATATTGTTATGATTTGGACCCAAGTACTAGTACACCCCAAGTTCACCAGTAAGCAAAAGACAGCTGCCACTGTGAGTTAAATATAATTTGTATCTTTCCAAGAGGGAATTCTTGAACAGCACAGTCAATACAAGGTCAGCAAAATGCTTCTGAGGTTCACAGTTCATTGGGGAAATCAGCAGACGGGCTGGCTGCAGCTGGAACATATGCTAATCACCCTGGCTTCAGCTGCAATTTCTGCCGTGAGATATCTTAGGGTTGCCATTATTAAAAATGCATCAGACTCCAGTAGTCACCTTCTATCTCTTAGATACTGAAGGCCATGCCAGCAATTTAGAGGAATTTGATGTCAAAGGTAGTGAGATAGGTCAACTGGCAAAGCGAGTTTTATGAGGGTCTTGCATGCAATGTAGGCAACAAGGTCTAGGCTACTTTCCTTTTATTGCTTGTATTTATCAGAAGTCCCACTTCACTTCCATGAATATAGCATAAACTCATTTTTATCATGCTGCTTAAGTATAAATTCCCGGAGTATGTTATCTGCTGTAGCCAGTGTCTTGAATAAAGATTGCTCACAGTATTTATTTAGCTGTTTTTCTGACCCTGCACGTTATGATATGCCCACAATTGATACTGTATAAGTGAATTTATAATTATTAAATATAAATACTATAGTAACCTTTCTACATTCATGTCTTGCAAATGTTAGTCACATGTGTAAGAGACAAGGAACAAGATGATGCAATATATTTTGTTTCTTAATTACAATAAGATGGCTTCAGAGAAATCGTTGTCAAATAGAGGAACTTGGATTCTTTATGTTAAATAACCTATGCTCTCCCTCATTTCTGTCATTTGAATTGGTTATACCTTTGTAATGGAAGAGCACTTTACCAGTAAAATTAAAAGTCTTAATTTCTAACAAGATTGATGAATTTCTTGCAGGGTAAGACCACAGAATAAGTACTAACTGTCCTAATAAATTACAAAGTACCCATGGGATGATACTGTAATTTTTTACTTTATTTTTTATATTGACACAATGTAGAACCTTCCCAATCAGGGTTTTGAATGTATCACAATTTTTATATGAAAACAATTACAAACACAATTAGAGAATAAAGACGTGTTAGCACTGTGCCTAGTATCAATTAAATATTTGATTGATGAATGAAAAAGGAATGCAGTCTTCCCAGTCCTCTTGGTTGCTAAAGCATGTGAAGCCAGGGTAAACTTTCCTCCGAAGGCATGTGCTGACATCAACAGCAAAGCCACTGAAAAATTATAAGTTCTTTCTTCTGAGTGGACAGTGTTTCCATTCGTTTTGAAAGTTTTATTTTGCTCTTGATAAAACTTTGGCTTTTAAAAGGACAGTACAAGTAACACTTAAAACAAAAGTATTCAGAGTAACTAAATTGAGATTTAGCTTATACTTTCTATCACCTGAGAAAATTTGTTGCAGATGGAGGGTCTTGACTTGGATGTTGCAGACTGCCCAGGTGTCCTGGGATGTGAGCCCAGCAACTCAGAGCCCAAGCAGTACATGCAGTGCCTCAGGGAGGACTAGGCAATCAGTGACCCCTTGGAGGTTGTGGACTAAGCAACAAAAATCTAGTTATAAATGAATCAAATAGGTTACTGCTCCTCAGATCAAGTGCAGGAAAAAAAAAAGGTGCATGGAATTACTTTCCCACAAAATTACTGGTGCCTATAATTGTACTTTGTTGATGTGTGTCCCCATTTTGATAGCATATGGAAATTTTGCTCTAAATTTACCTGCATAGAAAGTCTAAGATCAAACGCACACTGTGTGATTAAGAAGTGGCTATTCTAGCAGCTATTTCAATTATGTCATAGAGTTTGAAGTTGGAACTACAGGAGTTCTATAGAACTGTGCTTCCTTTCCGGTGGGTGCAGATGGGTGACATATTCATTTTTGAGGACAAAGAGGATTTCATAGGATATTTTTGGCCAGGAAAAAAAAAAAAGGCTCTAGGTAAGAAGTTCAGGGTCTTCATTCTGGGAAATTTTATTTAACATATGGTCTTATGGCATTATGTTTTTCTGTTGTGTAAGCTTTTTCACTGAATATTGTGGGTATTTTCTAGCAGAATGAGAGGACAGTTGTTAGGTCACTAAATTCAACCCAACTACAGCTCAAAAAGAATATGCCATCTGTGCCAACTAAATAGAGGACACTATTGTAAATTGGGTTTTTCATTTCTTAAATAATGTGGATTTGTGTATGTGTGTATTGGGACATGTATGTGTGCAATATAAAATACAATATATATTTTAAAGAGCATACACATTTCTACATAGTTTTGTCAGATGCATTTAAACCTCATTTGCTATAAAGTTAAGTATGCAAGTCAATACTTGTGGTGTAAATAGCATTATTGTAAATCAATCTTTCTGGTCTTTAATTTGAGAAAAAGTGAAGAAGAAAAAGAGTCGCTAAACAAAGATGCAAGATTTCTGGAAGATTTCAATTTATGCTTTTGGTTTTCAGTTTTCTTGTCTGATTTTGGTACTGTAATACATCATTCAGGAGCCTTCTAACTAAATATTTCATATTGATTAAATGAAATGATATTTATAAATATTTAACACAAGCCATGATATAAGAAAAATGTTCAGTGAATGTTTGCTCTTCCCATTCCTTTGTTTCATTTAGATCAAACTCTACTATGAACTTCCCTAACAATTCATATTCTAATACTGTATGCTTAGTCAAGATTTAAGATTTCTTCCCATTTTAGATTATGGGTTTTACATAAAAGAGTTTGGTTTACTTTTGATTGGGTGGAATGGAACATGTGTTCAGAGACTGCTTCCCTTTAGAGCTACTAAAAAAACCCTGAGGTATATTATTTATATGTATATATTTATGATATATATGTATATAAAATTTTAATATATGATAATCATTATCTCATGTATAATATGATAATGATTATCATATAAATGAGATAATTTTATATGTAAATATGAGAAGAGGAGATAGTGATAGATCTCTGGAAACATCTTTAAATTATGTATAATATATGTCATTATCTTCAGAATTTAAAGATGAGGCTACTGAACAGTATAAATGAGTCTATTTGGTCAATGGAATTCCCACACATAATACAAATGACAAATGTTTTTGATTAGGATAAAATACTTTGTGCAACATTGTTTTGAGAATGTGTAGATCTTTTCAAAATATTTGCAAAAAATCCAAAGCTTTTAATGTTCCCCAAGCAGGTCTCATTTATGGCATTCTCAAATTTATTTTGATGTATTATTGACATATAATTGTGTAACAGAAAAATATAGGCTTGAAGTCTAAGTTATAATCCCACTATGTTATAATCCTCTATGTCAGAGACTTATCACCAAATATTTCAATTTCCTATTTAGTCTATGATCTCCTACAATGAACTGTAACCTATTTCAGGGCATTCTTGACTACCTTTATCTATCATTGTATTCCCAGCACCTGGCATTACATTTGATGCACAGTAAATCATAAATGTTATTAGTGAATAATCAATTAATGAGTGGTCATGACACTTTCTGAATCTTAGTTGTCTCAACTTGTATGATTGGTATACTATTTTATTTATTTATTTATTTATTTATTTATTTATTGGATGCCTGAAGCATGCGGGATCTTGGTTCCCCAACCAGGGATCGAACCTGTGCCCCCTGCAGTGGAAGAGTGAAGTCTTAATCACTGGACTGTCAAGGGAGTCCCCTGGTATACTATTTTAAAGCGATATTTTAAATGATAAAGCTGTCTAGTATCAAAAAGATATTTGAGTTTTTTTTGCTTTTAAACAATATATTAGTATCAACAATCATTTCCTAAGTTCAGTATATCCAAGTATTAGAGAAAAAAATTTCCTGACAAAAGTTAGCCTTTTTTCCAATGACATCTAAGCCCATGTAGCGTTAACTGCAAATAATAGTCTACTTGAACACTGATTTAAGAGGGTAGAATGCTTCACACTTTATACACTTAATATTATTTTAATATAACTGTCATAAAGGAGCGGGCAAACTTACTTACTAGCCCTGGTAAAATGCAGTTAGAAACATAGAGCCTCATGGTACAAGGGACAAATATCCAAAGGAATTTGTGTGATTTTGTGATCCAAAAGAAAAGCTAGTCAGTAAAAGACTGAAGTAACCTAATCTAGGGTAATAAAAGGCATAGACCATAGAAAGATGCCTCATCTCACCAAGTAACCACTGATTCCCATCTGAAAATGCTCCATTGCTCAAAACAAAACATCTGGATATCATCAATGATTTTTAATATCAACTTTAAAATGCTTCCCAAGGGACTGCCCAGGTTAAAGGAGAATATTAGGATATTCTTTTTCCCAAATGGTCTTCTCTCTCTCACCTCTACCCACCCCTCTCAAAAGAGACTGATAGGCAAGCTTCCCCGGAAGATGGAATTCACTGTAATGACACAAGTCCCCAGAAAGTTTAGAAGTAGGAAGAGGAAATTAAATTTTTTGTGTCAACTTTCTACTTATGAAAGAGGCCAAAGACAGGAAGGTGCCAATGAAATTACTGTGCAGGGAGATTTCACTACAGAAAAGTTGTTTATTAAAAGGAATCAGAAGGGAATGTTAGAATTGTAGAATTACTGTAGGAATTATGTATTAACAATTTCTGTAAGTATTTGTTTTAGAGATTATAGAAGTAATATGTATTTAATGTGGGTGACTTGAAGAAAAATGTAGCTCAATTTTTACAGCATTTTAACTTTAATGTTTAATTTAATGTTAATTTAATTAATATTTTAATGTTTCCTTTCAATTCTTTCTTTTAATATTTTAAGATCATTTGAAATATATGCCTCTTTCCTATTTAAAACATTTACTTTGATATATCTCTTACATACAATTTTAAAGGCTCTGTAACATCCCAGAGTCTTTGGGAAAGCACACACTTGAGAGCTCTTTCTTCTCTATAAAATGGATTGTGTTCACCATAATTAATGTTAACTAAAAGAAAAACACACAACATAAGAACTGTGAGTTTCAGTTTTATTCAGGGACTTTACTGAGAATTATAACCCAGGAAACAGTGTCTTGGTAGCTCTGAGAGAACTGCTCCAAGTAGGTAGGGAGAGAAGCCAGTATGTATATGATTTTTTGGCTAGGGAATATGTGCAGTCAAGCAAGCATTTCCATAAGAGGTTACTCTTAGTAACAAGAAACAGATATCTCAATGATTTTAATGCTTTTCTTTGTATGGGAAGATGCAAGAATCTGAGTTCATTAAAATTCTTCCTGAAATGTACATTTAACTATCTAATGCCTGTTTTTCTGAAATGCAGAGTCCCTCATCCTGTTTTTAGTCCTGAATTTCTCACAGGGTGCACTGCTGGTCAGTGTCTACAGTGGCTAATGATTCAATCCTTGTAGAACTGGATGGTGGCAATATCCTTTGTTTTACACTAATTTCTGATTATTTATCATCTTTTTTCACTTCTGAGACACACTGAAAATTTATCAATGACCTTCAAAATGTATTAATAAAATTTATTAGTGCCCACTTCTTCATTTTCTGATATCTCTGGTTATACCAGAGATATAACAGTTTGCATTTTGGGGTCTTTTTTCTTATTTTGTGTTTATTCTTTTTACTATATATCCATGTTTATACAAAAATAAACAAATATGTTTGACAAAGAGAACCATATATTACGAAAAATGGCTTTGAAAATAAACTTTCAGAGTTTAATTCTAGCTACACTACTTAGAAAACTGCATGATTTTGAACAAGCTATTCAACCTCCTCAGGCTTTATTTTTCTCGTCTATAAAATGGGAAAAGCTTTAGTGTTTACCTCCTAGGATTGTTGTAATTATTTAATAAAATTATGTAAATAAATATTCTTAAAAGAGTCTACAGGATATTAAGTATTCAGTACAACTAGCTATTATTTGTATCATTAGTACTGTTATATATAAACTACTTAACACTAGAGTCAGATACATAATTTTAATATTTAAATGCACAGGAAGTTAAAACCAGTAAATCTGAGGCACAATTCTTATAATTAACTGGATGATGTTCTCACAGTAGTGAAATATATGATAAGGCACAGACACAAATGCTGAACCTCATCGACTGCATTAAAGTTGAAAAAATATCTAAGAACCGATAGCAATATCTTGCACTTTGAGGCAAGTTAATATTTTGCCTTGTTTTTAAAATTCCTTCTTGACTACTAAATCTCTGGTGTGTGTTTAATGTGAAAGTAGAAATCATTTGAGTTCAATTATTTTTGTTTTTGAAACTGCTAATATGCGAATAGTGCTATATAGGTTCTTTTTTCCTTTTTATTCCTATATTAATGTAAATATTTGTAATAGAGATGATCTATTAAGCCATGTCCCAGACACTTAAAATATTTTCTGTGTTAGCCTTACACACACTGAATACTTTGAGATCATTTGATTATTACTATGGAGAGATGATTTATAAAAGTATAAATTAAGTCTATCACTGTTTTAAGCCTGATGAAGGATGCATTAACAAACAAAGATGGATGGGTAAGAGAGAAAAAAAGAGATGGGAGGGAGGGAGGAAGAGAGACATCTGTATATCTGGGTAGAGGTGTTATAACAGTTGCTGATTTTCTTAAATTAGGAATTTAAAATGCACAAATTAGCTATTTGACTTCAGACAAATATTGCAATTTCTCAATGACATTCTCCGTTATAAAAATGAAACAATATTCTCAATCATTGGGATATTGTAATTGTCGTACTGGGGGTATGGGAATGCACATAAAAATAGCAAACCATTATAAAAAAAATTTGTAATCTTAAAAATTGCAGTTTTTTAAATAGAACATATTTCGTGCTATACATTTGGATGGTTTCACTAAGGTAAAATTATATTAAAAAAAAGAAAAAAACTTAGAAAAAAAGTATGTTAAAAGAACTTGGTTAAGGAACAATAGAGAAAGGAGTCTGTAACTTTTCAGGAAAATATATTGGAAATGTATATGTCAAAAGGTAAATTGAAGTAGCATTGCATCGGTACCAATCAGGGTTCTGTCTCCATTTTTTTTTTTGTGCGTTGAGCAGGCTCAGCGGCCATGGCTCACGGGCCCAGCCGCTCCGCGGCATGTGGGATCTTCCCAGACCGGGGCACGAACCCATGTCCCCTGCATCGGTAGGGGGACTCTCAACCACTGCGCGACCAGGGAAGCCCTCTGTCTCCTTTTAACGTATGATTTAATCCTCTAATCTTCAGCTATCTCTTCTGAAACATTCAGTGACTGATTCTTTGTATATCAACTATTAATCTCTTTCCAGTATATGGTTGTCCTTTCCCCAGTGAGAGTTTTGAGTGAAATAGATTTTCATTCACGCACTCGACAAATTTGAAATGAATTTTTGTGTGAATCAGGTACTTTTATAGGAAGTAGAAATACAGAAAAATTAAATAGTACCTAAAAAAAAAAAAAACTGGTTAGGAAGATATATAAACATTTAATTACATTACTGTATCTAAATGTCGAATGCTGTTGTGTTCAGTTCACTACAATAATAGAGCATTAATAACACTACTTAGAAGAGTTGTGGATGGCTTCACAGAGGAAGGAGCATGCAAATTTGAATTTGAGTAATGATCCAAAATGACATTTTTCTTTTAATTTCTGTTCAATCACAAAAAAATAATGACAAAATAAAAACTTAGATGAAGCTGGTTTACCTTGCCATAAACACAAATGTGGAAGTGAAATGCATAGAGATTAAAAAAAAAAAAAAATTGCAAATTTAAATCTCAAAAGATGAACTTTGTACTCAATAGAAGGGCTTTTTCTCTTAAGAATAAAAACATTATATTTCATTTGTTATTATCTCTTTTTATTTAAAACAACTAGTATTCAGATTATCATTGTTATATGTGATCAACTATAACAAGAACTTAAGTCAAAAACTTTAATGTGAAAATAGATTAAGGTACAATATGAGCTGCAAGAAAAAAAAATAGAGTACTTTTTCTTAGTGTTTGCTTTTGCAATATAGATTTTTCTAGGAGTTGTATATTCTCAATTCAAAACATCTGCAGGGGACTTCCCTGGTGGCGCAGAGGTTGAGAGTCCGCCTGCCGTTGCAGGGGACACGGGTTCGTGCCTTGGTCCACGAGGATCCCACATGCCGCAGAGTGGATAGGCCCATGAGCCATGGCCGCTGAGCCTGCACGTCCGGAGCCTGTGCTCCGCAACGGGAGAGGCCACAACAGTGAGAGGCCCGCGTACCGCAAAAAAAAAAAAAAAAAAAAAAAAAAAAAATCTGCAGGGATCTAAAATCAGAGCTCACGTTGCCATTATAAAACAAGTAAACAAGTATACTTGACTCAGTGTCAACCCTTATTAGTATAACACTATTTTCTCTGAGACAGGGAAATATGTTTGTAGGACAGTGGCTTACAAGTTTTTCCTTCCTGGACCCCTTAGTAATGATATAAGCTATTCTCACTGTTTTCCCACATTACTGAAAGGTAATTTCAGTACTGAAATTCTCACTGTTTCTCACTCTAAGCTATTCTCACTGTTTTCCCACATTACTGAAAGGTAATATATAGCTGCTTCTGAGACTCTATGACTTCGAAACCCCTGAATACCAAATTACATGTTTTCATCACTTTACATTGGTAAAGAAAAATCTGCTATCAGCATGATCCCAGGAGTGGAATGTTCCAGTTAATCAGATATTCTTATGCTCTACTACTTCTTTCATTCTCCAAATCAGTCTTTCAGATTCCCACCCCTTCCACAGATGCCCCTAGGCTATATTTCCATATGTCAATGGTTAATATAAGAAAATCAGATTTTACATCCTCTGTATTCTTCATTCACTGACTCTATGACTCAGGTAATTAAACTAGTGACTGTGATTTTAGTTTTTTTTTTTTATTTGAAAAATTAGGATAGAAATGATATCTCTCTACCTCGTCAGATCAATGTATAGAGTATTACTGACAATGCAGAAGCCTCTTTTATGCCTACTCATATATTATTATGGTCTTCATTTGCATTTCTCCGATATGCTTATCAAATTTTTAAATATCCTCTTTTTGTAAAGAGTTGTTCAACATTTTTGCCAATTTTTGAGGTGACTCTCTTCTTATTAATTTTTGGAAATTCCTTACATATTCTACATATGAGTCCTCTCTCTGATATATGTATTGCAATATCTTTTCCCTTTATTTAACTGACCTTATGTTCCCTTATTGGTGTGCTTTGATGATTATGCATTTAATTTTATAAAGGTCTATTTATTTACTTTTTCCTTTATTTTTAGTGCTTTCTGTATCCTGTCAGAGACATGTTACCCTCACCTCTGCAAGGTAATAAAGATGTTCTCGTATGGTACCATTCAAGGAACTGCTTTACCTCTTCCATTTCTGTCTATAATCCATGTGGAATTTATTTCTGTATATTGCATACTGTATTTGATTTTTCCATGTAGATATTCAATTGATCTAGATATGTAAGACGTGTTTTCCCTACTTCAATTGTTTTCACTAGTGAAGTCATCTTGTGCTATAGTTATTTGAGGAAAGGTTCTTAGTAATAGCCTAATTTTTGTAAATAGACACAGGATTTTTCAGATATTCCTATTTATTCTTGTATCAGGTTTTATAAGTTATATTCTTCTAGATTAATTTTCACTTTATATGAGTTATTTTCTTTGTTAACATGAAGTTACTCTCCTTTTGGTTTTGTTCTTTTCTGTCTATGGTGATGTACATTTTTATATTCTTTATATTGATAATATGTATATCCCAGTTTGATTAGTCTATGAATGTATCATTTGTATTAATCTTTAAAATAAAAAAAAAATTTATCTTTTCATTTTTTCTATTAGTATTGATTTGATGTTAATTTCCTTTCTTTTATTTATATAGATTATGTTTCAGCACTATCTTTAACGCATAACATTCCTTCCCTATATAAGCTTTATTGTCACAGGCTTGGATATATATTTTTTCATTTATATTCAGTTCAAAACATTTAATAAATTCCTCTATGACTTATTTTTGACCCATGAATTAGGTAAAGACACATTACTTAATTTCCAAATATTCTGAGTTTTCAAATTATTCTTATTGATTCCCTGGTTAATTCTAGTATAATCAGACTACATATTCAGTATCAGTATAAAACTTTGAAATTAGTTGAGCAAAATGTTGGTAATTGTTCCACAGTCATTTGAAAAGAATGCACATTCTACAGAATGTCCCATACTCTTTAAGCTATCAAATCCATGGTTAATTCCCATTTTTAATTGAAAATATTAACATCTTCCCTACTATCTTCATTGCCATCACTATTTAGAGTACCAATTCCCATATTTCCATCGGACACCCTATCCTCTCAGTTTCTTTACCTCATGCCAACACAATTCACCTCAGTCACCTACTTCCATGGTCTTACTCTAAGCCAGAGTTTCTTATCGTCTTGCTGTGGTGGTGTGTATTTGTGTCATCATTAAGATACTGGTATATTCTTTTGGTCACAAAGGCAGCTGTGTGGGACTGTGAGGGCCACAGCCTAGAATCTTGCCACCCTTAGATGAAAGGAACCCTTTCTACAGTTATCTGCTGCTATGTTCTATATGTCAGTCTTGTTAATTTCATGGTTTAAGTTTTCTATATTCCAAAAGGTAGTTTTCTATACTTGTTACTAAGGAACATTTGTTAAAATTTTCAAGTGTAATTTTAGATTAGTTAAATTCATTCAGCTAATTTTTCTCAGTTTTTACTCTCTATATCTTAAAGCCATGTTATAAGACACATGCATATTTAATACTTCTTTGTCTTAGTTTTAAATTGACCCTTTTTTATAATTATGATTCCTTTTTATCTTAACTAATATTTATTGTCTCAAAGTTTATGAGTTCCTATTTCAATATACAATACCAGCCTCCTTATAAATGGGATTTTTATAGTATATCTTTTTCCAGCCTTCTATTATCAACTTTTTGTGAACTTGTATTTAAGATATAAGGATAATTGAGGTGGTCGGTTAAGGTTAATTGAGGTTAATATGTTGCTAGGAGTTGGGCTACAATGTTTACTGTAGCTGTAGCTCTAGGGTCCATGATTTTCCCTCTCCTTTTATTTGTGTCCTTTCCTAAGAACTCTTCTTAAAATAGACAGTTGGTCTTATAGCACTTTCATCTGCAATTTACAATTATTTTACTGGAGCTCTGGTGATGTCTTAGTAAGGTGTGTAGGAGGGGAAGCTTTTATAATCTTATGATTAAACTGAATTTTTTGGTGGGTGTTTGTCCTTGGGCTATATAATGACCCCTTCACGAGTGTTTATTTTCTCCCCCTCTGTCTTTTATAAGAGATAGAAATATCTAGCATAGCTGTCATTGGGTACTTGCCCTTCCCTCCAGATGAGATAAGACTCTCCTAAAGTTTTATCACTTAGAAAATAAGTCTTTATTATAGAAAATCTCTTGAAGGTATTTCAAAATGGTTACTTTCATCTCATCCTGAGGGGATCTTTAGTGACTCCTCACTGTGAAAACTTGCTAGATTCCTAGAATTAGAACCCATGGAAGTGTGCCTCCCCTGGAGTTTCTCACTCTCATGCTAGTCCATCCTTATTCATACTCTCCAGCAATTCTAGCATTCCTACCAGTTAACAGCTCCAGGGACTTTTGCTTCAGATAAAAATATCTTGTCTGCTTTCTTGTATGCACCTCTCTCCAAATTTTGGAGTAGCAGTTTACTTTTACCTCCATGACTTGTAGCAAATATATGAACTGACACTGACATTCCTTTCCAAGTCTTCCAGAGCAATCAACTATGAATTACATAAACCAGTCATTTGATTTCTCTGTTTGGTATTAATCTTTACTTCAAAAATTTTCTACATTTACCCCAAGAAAATATAAATTACGTCTTTGAGAAGACTTAAAAAATAGTTAACGCCTGTCACAGAAGTGAAGAGAACTTTAGGAGAAATAGTTTACATTATAGTTTATGAAATTTATATGTGACGTCTCCAAAATGAAGAAAAAGGAAAGGAAATATATATTATGGAAATATCAGCCTTTGAGAGGATGTGCACAGGGCACACAGAACTAGTAAAGAGAAAAAAAGGAGAGGTAGAACCAACAGACATCCAGTGAAAACGTTGGGCTCTGGAAGTGCCAAGATTAATCACAGCCTGTGAAGTATCATCTAGATTAAAAATTATTTTTCAGTATCATATTGCTATGTCTTAAATACATTCCCATTTTTAAACTACTTAGAGATTCCCTTCATGCATAAATCCTAACATGATTAGGTCCCAGAAATTATATACGGTTTGAAAGAGAGTATCTAAAAGAGAGAAAATTTTAATACTAGTTAACATGATTAAATATTAATACTGGTTAATATTTGTACTTAGCAGGAGCATTCCCATCTATTATATACTAGATATATAATATCTAATGACTAATAATATATATATTATTAGTCATTACATCCTACTTCAAGTATAGTTGACCCATGAACAACATGAGGGTTAGGGATGCCAACCCTCCTGCAATAAAAAATCTGCCACTAACTTATACTTGGCTGTCATTATATGTAGTTCCTCCTATCTGCAGTTCCACATCCACAGATTCAATCAACCATGAATTATGTGTTACTGCAGTATTTACTATTGAAAAAATTCCACCTATAAGTACACCCGCCCAGTTCAAACCTGTACTGTTCAAGGGCCAACTGTATCTTCACATAATTTGTGTTCTTTTAAAATAATAAAAGACAGAAAAATATCCCCTTGAAATATGTGCCAGATTATCTCAACCTCTGGACTCCTGTTGAGGGTAGTACAAAAAATCAAAATTAATGGCTTGAACGGAGGAAGCCTAAAGAGTGTATCCAGGGCTGCATGGACTCCTGGATCAGGCATTCTTAGAGTTGATGGGAGCTGAACGACCCATGATACAGAGGAAATTTTGCTTTTCATAGAAGATTCAGGTAAAGAGAAGAATATCCAAGGGCATTCAGCTGCAGATTCCTTTGAATCTCCAAAATGGAGGGACTGCTTCTTCCATTGGTACTTGGAAGAGTCTGCCTGAACTGACAGAATTTGATGGATCTGTGATGAGCCAGAATGGTAGCTGATTGATTCTTCTTCCTGGGTTTGGAAGAGGGGGCAACATATGTACTTGAGAAGATCAGAGGGCACAAAACTTCTCTAGACCTTTTGAAGAGGAATAAAGTTTTGTCATTTAATTTACCACCAGCCTATGTCGGTAGTAATTCTATTTCACTGCTTGCATTGCTTTCCTACTTTTTGACAAACTATAAAGGCCTAATGTGTATAGGTATCAATGGATTTAAAACCATCATAAATATGTACACGACACATACATACACATATACATATGCACATATACAACTCAACAACCTAAGGGAAGAGACCCAAGTTGTATATCACAAAGAAATGTTTAATAAAGAAGTACTGCTAGATTGTCAAAATGAAAAAAATAAATTAAATGTTTTTTTAAATAAAGCAAAAATAATTTATGCAATGAAATTTGAATTTTTTAAAAAGTGGGTAAAAAAAACAAAGAATTGACCCTACTGATAACATAATTGATGGTTTCAAACATCCAATAAAAAATTCAGAAAATAGAATAAACAATGAGATAACATAAGGAAAAAGATGAGACAGTTGGAAGAAAGATTCAAAGACATAATGTGAACAATACATGCTACAAAAGGAAGAAAAATATAAGGATAACAAATTAAACAATTAAAATAAGAGAAATCCCTTTATCTAAGAAAAGGACCCAAGTTTTTACTGCTGTAAAAGTCATAATATAAAAGTGTTCAGCAGGGAAACTAAACATGTACAAACTCAGTCACATCATTTTGTAAGTAATTTAAATTATAGCTTTTTAATAAAATATAACTATAACAAAACTTTAATTTCTGTTATATTATTATAGCATGTTTCTGCATATATACCTAAATAAGGTATACCACAACTTACCATCATTGATTTCAATATGAAGGAAGCCAGATGTAGTTGGGAAAATAACTGAAATTTTTGCAAAATTTGCAAATCAATGTGATATACCACATTAACAAAATGGAGGATAAAAATCA
Source organism: Tursiops truncatus (assembly GCF_011762595.2). NCBI lineage: Eukaryota > Metazoa > Chordata > Mammalia > Artiodactyla > Delphinidae > Tursiops > Tursiops truncatus. The sequence goes on from NC_047041.1 coordinate 35,767,404, forward strand.
TATGATCGTCTCAATAAATGCAGAAAAAGCATTGACAAAGTTAAACATTTATTCATGATAAAAACCCTCATCAACTTTGGTATTGAGGGAACATCTCTCAACATAACGAAGGCCATTTATGAGAAACCCACAGCTAACACCCTAAGATCCAAAACAAGACAAGAATGCCCACTCTTGCCACTTCTATTTAACATAGTATTGGAATTCCTAGCCACAGATATCAGACAAGAAAAAGAAATAAAAGGCATACAAATTGGAAGGGAAGAAATAAAACTGCCACTATCTGCAGATGACATGATATTATGTATACAACATCCTAGAGATGTTGTATAACTAATAACTAAACTTAATAACTAAAAGTTATTACAACAAATAAATTAATCCAGTAAAGTTATAGGATACAAAATTTAATATACAGAAATCTGTGCTTCTATACACTAATAATAAAATATCAGAAAGAAAAAAAATCCCTTTTACAACTGCTTCAAAAAGAATAGAAGATTCTTTTTGCATCCCTTGCATCCCTGGAATAAATCCCCCTTGATCTTGGTGTATGATCCTTTCTATGCATTGTTGACTTCATATTGCTAATATTTTGTTGAGGAATGTGTAACTATGTTTATTGGCCAGCAATTTTCCATTGTTGTAGTGTCTTTCTCTGATTTTGGTATCAGGGTAATGGGACTCTGTAATTCCTGTGCCTGGATATCTGTTTCCTTCTTCAGTTTGGGTATGTTTTCAGCTACAATTTTATCAAATACATATTCTGTCCCTTTCTTTCTCTCTCTTCTCCTTCTGGGACCCCTATAACGCAAATGTTAGTGTGCTTCCTGTCCCACAGGTCCCTTAAACTATCTTCACTTGTTTTTTTTTCTTTTTTCTGCTCTGATTGGGTGATTTTCACTATTCTAAGTGGCATGTGTTTTTCTGTATCACCTAATTTGTTGTCAATTCCTTCTAGTGTAGTTTTCATTTCAGTTGCTGTATTCTTCAGCTCTAATTGCTTCTTTTTCATATATTCTAGTCCTTTGTTGAAGTTTTCACTGTGTTCCTTTATTCTTTTCCCAAGCTCAGTGAGAGATTTTATTACTATCACTTTGCATTCTTTATCAGGTAAATTATTTATCTCTGTTTCCTTAGGGTGTACCTGGGGTTTTATCTTGCTCTTTCATTTGGAATATATTCCTCTGTCTTCTCATTTTATTAGACTTTCTCTGTTTGTCTCTATGAAATTAGGCAGAAGAGTTACCTATCCCAGTCTTATGTGGGAGCATCCTTATGCAGTCTATGTGTGCTCAGTGGCTTTGGCGGGAGAGCTGGATCTGAAGTGAGCAAAAGCCATGTCTTCCCCCTAGGTGCACTGGCAAACACTGTCTTGGTGAGAGATGGGCTGAAGACAGCTCTATCCTGGGGGCAGGTATGAGCTGGAGCTCCTCCCAGGCTCACTGATGGTTGCTGCCATGTTAGGGGTTAGGTCCAGGGCCTGAGGGGCTGGATCAGGAGCCCTGAGGGAGTTGGGTTTCTCCCTGTAATAACAGCAGTTTCCACTTTGGTTGGGAACAGGACCAGGTCCAGAATATTTAGAGCCCCACTTCTGAACTGGTTCTATTTCTCCCTGGTACATGAGTGTGATGGTGATTAGGTTGAAGTTTCCTCCTTGGTTAGGGGTGGAGTTGGGGCCCAAGGGTCTGGAGCTATACTTCTGAGCTGGCTTTTTTTCCTGGTACATGAAATGGCAGTCTCCACCTTAGTGGAGAGCAGTAGCAGGCTGGGGGTACACAATGGTTGTCCTGGCAGGCTGGCCAGAGCACCAGGCAGTTTTCAACCTGCTGTCTCTGTGCTGAGACTGGGAGCAGGTAGTCTGCATGTTCCTCAAGAGCAGAATCTTGATTTCTTACAATCCTCTGGTAAACCCCACTGGTTTTCAAACCAATCAAGGGGGCTTGTCTTCCCAGTGCCGGGCCCCAGGTCTAGATGCCTAATATGGGGCTCATACCCATTGTTTTTTTAGGGAGAATTCCAGAACCTGTGGTATCTCTTCCTCTCTGGGTCACCTGTTAGGGACGTGTGTCCTGACTGTATTGCTTTACCTCTCCCTCACCATACTCATTTTTGTTCTTTCTTTATAGCCTTGGTTGCAGGAAAGCCATTCTAATTATGCTAATCTTCAGGTCATTCTCAGCAAGAGTTACTCTCTATGTAGTCACAGTTTTGATGTTTGAGGGGAGAGGTAAGCTCAGGGTCTTCTTACTCCACAATCTTGATTCCCTTTCAGACACATATGAGTCATTTTTGCGCATATGAGACATTTTCTAGGCTAAATAATTTGGAGGGAAATTACTAATTCCAGGATATTAACATCTTCTTCTTTACTAAATATTGCAAAATTACTTTTGTCTTTTCTTTTTCTTAACGGTTTGTGTTTTTAAAGACTTGGTATTAGTAATTTTTGTATGTTTGGGAAAGATCTGATTCTAAGTTGATGATTTACCATTTTTATTTGGGGAGGAAAATTTTTAATGTTTATATAGTTAAACGTATCTAATTTTTGTACGTCTAAGATAATAGTATATGACTATAAAATTTTTAAAAAATTGATTTTCTTCTTACCACCTTGAAGATAGTGTTTTATTTTCTTCTGGCTTTTCTGGATAGTGTTGTGAAATTTACTTTACATTTTAATATTGTATCATTGTAAGCAGGCTTTCCTTCTTTTGATTATCTTTAATGTCTTCTCTTTAAATTTTTATGGTCTGTCATTATGATGCTGAGGCATAGAATATTAAAATTTATACCTGAGCTCTACCAAACCAGAAGACCTTCAAGTTAATCAAGCTGGGAGTAGCTTGAGGTCCCCTGGATCAGGTAAGGAGTACATATTTAACCACAAGTGCACATGAGGGAAGGCCAGAACCAAGGTGCATAAACTAATTTTCTAATTTTGCTTTTTTTTTTTTCTCTCTTGAGGACTGATTTATTTTAGTCTATGCTTATAATGAGGGAAAATTTATTTGTGGTTCCTAGTTTTATGTTAGAGTTCCACTTTTCTTCCTTTTACTCCTTTTACTTTCATGGCTGCTAAAATAAACACTTCTATATATTTCAGAAATTTATAAATTTGCTTAGCATTGCCAGCATAATATCTTATTATCCTGCCTCAATTTTTGTCCCTAGGGATTGTTTCTTACTTTTTTTGACCAAAGTTATGATGTTAGAAAGATAATTTATTAGATTTTATTAGGCATTTCTTTGTGTTTTATAGTAGAACGGTTCATAGTATTGCATTTTGCTGGACACAGAAGAATCTTTGCATTGTATTAATAATTTGTTTCTATACAATTATTTTAATTTTATTATAGTAATTGTGTATTCACATACAATTGTAAAATATAATATACAGTGTGAAAAATCTTTCCAGCTTCCATAAATGGTAACGATTTAGAAAATATAATGCAGTATCACAACCATGATATGACAGTAATACATGTTTTTATTAATGTTCTAATTTCCCCAAGTTTTGCTTGTTCTCCTGTGTATTTGTGTGCATATGTGTTTAACTGTACATATTTTATTACCTGTGTCGGTTTGTGTATCTACCATCATAGTTGAGATATATACAGCTCCATTACCACAAACATCCTTCATGTTACCCTTTTATAAACACATTTTCCTCTCCCACCTCTCCTACCTTCTCCTGTACACAATTCTCTAATACCTGGCAACAACTTATTTGTCCTCCATTTCTAAATGTATTTTGTCTTTTCATCTCTCTCAGCTGGTCTTAAAAAGTGCAAAGGTTTTAAACTAAAAAACAAATTATTGAGGTCCAATTCATCAATTATTTCTTTTATGGATCATGTTTTTGATGTCAAGTCATAAAACACTTTCCTAGTTCTAAATACAAAATAATTCTGTTTTATTCTAGAAGTTTTATACTTTTATGTTTTATATTTAATCTAGGATCCATTTGAGTTAATTTTTGTATAAGGTGTGAGGTTTAGATAATGGCTTTATTTTTGCCCATGCATTTCGAATTTTTCCAGCACCATTTGTTGAAAAATTAACCATTCTCCATTGAGTTCCTTTCACAACTCTATAAAAAATCATTCAAACATATTTGTGTGTTTCTATTTCTGAGTTCTCTATTCTGTTCCATTGAATTATGTATCTCCACCTCCACAAAATCAATGCATTCTTGATTACTGGAGGTATTTAATAAACCTGAGCAAGGGGTAAAGGAATTCCTACCACTTTATTCTTCTTTGTCGAGATTTTTAAAAGCTATTCTAGGTCTTATGCCATTCTATATAACCTTAACTTGTCTATGTCCATAAAAATCCTTCTGGGATTTTAATAGGAATTTTATTTGTTTATAGATCATTTTGGGGGAGAATTGACATCTTTATTATATTTAGTCTTCCAATCAATGGACACACTGTATCTATTTCTTTGGTATTTGATTTGTTTCATTAATATTTTCAGCATAAAAGGCCTTCTATGTGTTTTATTAAGTATATGCTTTTTAGATTTTAAGTACTTCACCTTCTTTGGAGTGACTGTAAATTTTATTGTGGCTTTAATTTTGGTTCTGAACTTTCATTGTTAGTATATAGAATTATAAATAATAATGATTTTTATGGGTTGATTGTGTATCTTATGACATTGTTGAATTCATTTATCATCTTTAGCAGGTTTTTGATTTTTTTTCAAATGTAGATTCCTATGGACTTCCTTCATAGATTATCATGACATGTACAGATAGGGATACTTTTATTACCAATATGTATGCTTTTTCCTTGGCTTATTGCAGTGGCTAGAATGTCCACTATTATGTTGAATGTGAATGGACATCCTAGATTTGTTCCTGATCCACAGGGAGAAACAATTAGTCATTATTCACAGAATGATACTATTAGTTACAGGGATCTTTAAAGATGCACATTATCAAATTGTAAATGATTCCCCTCTACTCTGACTTTGTCAAGAGGCTTATCATTAATAGACGTTGAATTATCTCAAATAATTATTTTTCTGCATCAATCCACATGATAATGTATTTTTTTTCTTTTTAACCTGTTAATATAGTGGATTGCATTGATTGATATTCACATTTTGATCAAACATTGCCTCTCTGTAATAAACCTCACTTGGTCATGGTATAAACTTTTTATTCACTATTGAATTTTGTTTCCTAATATTTTGGCTTTTTTGTATATAAGTGTACAAGGAATATTTTTTATAAATGCATGAGATATGTGCATCTGTAGTTTGTGTGTGTGTGTGTGTGTGTGTGTGTGTGTGTACTATCTCTGATTTTGGTAACAGGGTAATTGTGTTCTCATAAAATTTGTCAGGTTGTGTTTTCTATTTTTCTATTCTCTGGAAGAGATTTTGTAAAATTGAAGTTCATTTTTCTTAAACTGTTAATTTTCCAGTGAAACCATCTGCACCTGGAAATTTGTTTTTTGGGGAGTGTTTTAATTATAAGTTCAATTACTTTAATTGTTATAGGATGATTCTGATCAACTATTTCATCTTGGTTCATAGTGGATTCATCTATTTCTTCTTGCAATTCTGTCAGCTTTTACCTCATACACTTTGATGTTCTTTTATTAAGCACATGACAATAAAGATTGCTGTGTTATTTGAAATATTGATCCCTTTATCATTATGCCACATTTTATCCCTGATAACTTACTTTGCTCTGAAGTCTTCTTTGATTAAAATTAATATACTACTCCCTCTTTCTTTTGATTAGTGTTAGTATGGTATATCTTTCTCCATACTATTACTTTTAATCTATATATGCCATTATGTATAAAGTGAGTTTCTTTAAATTACATACGATTAGTTATTGCTTTGTGATTCACTTTGATAACCTGTCTTTTAATTTGTGTATAAATACCATTGATGGTTAAATTGATTATTGATATAGTTGAATTTGTATTAACATACATGTTACTATTTTATTTTTGTTACCCTTTTTTTCTATTTTTTTCTCCACTTTTTTTCTGTCATTTATGATTTAATTGTGCAGTTCAAATGATTGTTTTTTTGTAATTTTCTTATCATAGTATATGTCTTTTTAAAAATTTTTTTGTAGTTGACATAGAATTTGCACACCTAATACTAATCCAAGTCCACTCTCAAATAACACTACACTCCTTCACCTGTGGTACAAGTACCTCATAATAAATTTTTTTTTTAAATCCTAATTTCTCTCCTATCCCTCATGTCACTACTGTCATTCATTTCACATATATAAGCATACATAAGCATATATATAAGCCTAGAGGATCAAATATATTAAAATTTTTTTTACCTGTTAGATCAGTTTAAAATGTAAAACAATAAGTTATTGTTTTACTTATTTAATATTTTCAAGTTTCTGACCCTTTTATTCCTCTCTAAAAAGCTTTATTTAAAAAAAAATGCTTGCAAGAAAGGTCTTTTTGCAACAAATTCCCTCAGTTTTAGTTTGTCTTAGGAAGTCTTTATTTCTCCTTCAATTCTGAAGGGTAATTTCACATGGTACAAAAATCTAGGTTAGGTTTTTTGTTTTAATCCCAACATTTTAAGTATTTTGTACTACTCTCTTCTTGATTGCATGGTTTTCGAAGAGATGTCAGATATAAATCTTGCCCTAACTTCTCTATAAATAAGATGATTTTCTGCCCTTTGGATTGTTTCAGTATTTTTTTTTCCTTAAATTTGATTTTTTTGAAGTTTGAATACAATATGAGTAGGTGTAGATCTTTTTGACAGTTATCCTGCTCGGTGTTTTCTGAGCTTCCTGAATTTGTGGTTTGTTGTCTGTCATTTACATGGGAAACTTTCAGTCACTATTGCTTTAATTATTGCTCTGTTACTTTTTCTCTTTCTATTCCTACTCTTATTTACATTATGCATATGCTATCCCTTTTGTAATTGTTTCACAATCTTTGGATATCCTGTTACATGTTTTCAGTTATTTTTCTCTTTGCTTTTCTGTTTTGGAAGTTTCTAATAAGATAGTCTCAAGCTCTGAGATTCATCCCTCAGCCATATCCACTCTATTAATGCACCAAAGGCATTCTTTTTGTTACAATGTTTTCTTTTTCTCTCAAGCATTTTTTATTATTATTTATTAGAATTTCCATCTCTCTGCTTACTTCATCCATCTGTTGTTGAAAGCTGTCTATTTTTTTCATTAAAGCCCTTAGTGTATTAACCATAGTTTTAAAAAATTCTTTGTCTAATAATTCTAAAATTTCTTCCATATCTGACTCTGGTTCTGATACCTGTTCAATGTCTTAAAGTATGTTTTTCTTGTTGTTGTTGTCATGCCTTGTAATTATTTTCTTGATAGCAAGACATGATGATTCAGGCAAAAGGAACTGCTGTATATAGGCCTTTAGTACTTTGGTTGTGAGTCATATAGAAAGGGGAAGAATTCTATAGTACTCTGATTAGTTCTCAGTCTTTTAGTGAGTCTGTGCCATTTTCATGAGTGTTTCTCAGTTTTTTCACCCCCTTTAAGTATGAAATAATAACTAGAGTGCAGTAGAGTTGGATATTTCCTTTCTCCCAGGTCAGTTAGGCTCTGATAATAAATACCCCAGTAAGTTAGGCTCTGGCTAACTAGTTTCCTGTGAAGGTAAGTCTTACAAAGAACAGTGTGTTCTGCTGTATTTCAAAATGGCTCCTTTTCACCTCCCACTGCCTAATTATGACAGAAATTTTCTCCAATATTTATTGTGAGAATCTGTTCAAGCTCCTGGTGGTAAATTTCACAATATTGTGGGATTCCCTAGATGGAGTCCCCCTGGAGATTCTAACTCTCTGAGACTTCCACTCTGAGCCTCTAACAACTTGTCATTTAATGTTTAGCTTTCTTTACCCTGGCACTGGTTCCCAGGACAGTTTCCACTCATGAGTCTCTGTTGTAGTAAGTAATGTCTCCGAATATCTGCTGTCTGTCTCTCCAGTCTTTGTGGCTGTGGAGTCCTGTGTCCTTGCCTCTTGTAAGGATATTAGAAGAATTAATTTTTCACTCTGTTCAGCTTTTTACTTGTGAGGATAAGGTAGAGACTTTTAAACTCTCAGATTGTCCACACTGAGCTTCTGCAATTTTTCAATTATACTTCTGTGTTTTTATTTTCTGTTTTACCCTGGCACTGGTTCATGTGAAGGTATCTGCTGATCAGTTTCTACTCTGGTAAGTTGTGATTCTCTGTTCTCTGTATGTGTATCTCCCCCCAAATTTGAGAGAATCAGTTTGCACTGTGGCATCATTTTTCTGATGAACCTAAGAAGAGTTTTATTGTTGTTGCTGTGTTTTTTTTCATTTTGGCATTTTACTTGCTGTTAGGAAGTAGTGGTGAGTTCTAAGATCCTTATATGTTGAACCAGAATCAGAAGTCTAATTTCCTTTTTAAAAAATTATATTCTTATGTTTAAAGAAATTCATCCATGATCTTTAATGGCAGGTGTCCTTTAAGCAAATTCCTCTATTTTTCATTTGTCTGAGAATGTATTTACTTACTTCTTGTTCCTTAAATATACTTCTTCTGGATATAGGATGCCAGGTGGAAATGTATTTTCTTTCAGAACTTGACAAATATTGTTGGGCTTTGTTTTGTCCTCCATGGTTTTGAGCAGAAAATCTGCTGTCATTCAATATGTCCCCCTCAATAGGTAATACATCCTTTCTTTGTGGAAACTTTCAATAAATTTTTTTCCTGTCTTTGGTTTTCAAAAGTTTAATTTTGACATGTCTTGGCATGGATTTCTTTGATGTTTTCCTTCTTGTTTGGGTTTTGATCAGCTTCTTGACTCTGTAGATTTGTGTCTTTTGCCAAATTTGATTTTATTTTCAGCTATTACTTAATTGAATACTCTTTACAAGCCATTATTTACTCTCTTTCTGGGATTCTGATATTATAAATGGGTTTTGTTACAGTTCAACAGGTTCCCAAAACTCCATTTATTTATTGTTCTAAATTCCACTTTCTCTGTCATTCAGATTGTTTAAATTCTGTTGATTTCTCTTCAAGTTAGTTATTCTATCCACTTTTATTGCCACTCTACTATGAGCCCATCCAACACATTCTTAAATATAATATATTGCATTTTTCTGTTTTATAAGTTTTTTTTATAGTTCCATTTTTTGATGTTTCTTTTTTTGTTTTTGTTTAGAAACAATTTGTAACTAAATATCTTTTTAATGCCTATTTTAAAATCCCTTTCAGATAATCCAAACATTTGATCTATCTTGTTGGTGTGAGTTGATTCTTTTTTCTCATTCAAGTTGTCATTCCTGATTTTTACTATGATATGTGATTTTTTTTTTATTGTATCTTGGACATTTAGTCCACAATGTTAGAAGACTCTGGGTTCTATTGTTTAACAGGCAATCACTCTATTTAGGTTTAGCATGCAGATTCTTGCCTAGTATTTTTGCAAGACCTTTAGTCAATCTGGGGAAAAATTATGGTACCTGGGCTGCTTCCTGTTGCTAAGTTGGAAGTCAGGAAATACCAATCCTGAATTACCTTTTCCTGTTGGGTGGGGACATAAGGTATCCCATTGTTTTTTTTGTTTTTTGCAAAGCATTTCACTTTCTTCCTACCATCTTTCAAAAAACATTTTATTTTTTTTTTGGTTGCCACTGGTATTTTTTTCAGGTTTCATACTGTACTTAGTGGGGAGGAGCAGAGATAATGAATCTATAGTAGTCCCCCCTTACCCAGGGTAAGAATGTTCCAAGACCCCCAGTAGACACCTAAAACCAGGAATAGTACTGAACTCTATACACACGTTTTTCTTTTTTCCATACATATATCTCTATGATAAAGTTTAATTTATAAATTAAGCACAGTAAGAAATTAGCAACCATAATTAGTAACAAAATAGAGCAATTATAACAATTCACAGTAATAAAATTTCTGTGACTTTTTCATCTTTACTAAGCACTTATCACTCACTGTGGCAATAACCTTTGCAGTTTGAGGTGCAACAGCAAAACTAGCATGAATTTCTTTTTCCTTCTTCACAATTTCACAAATAGAAGAATGATTTTTACTGTAGATCTTAGAAACCTCAGTATACATTTATTTTCCTTTCCTTTATATTAAGTCAAGAACTTTCCATTTTTCACTTAAAATAAGCACTTTATGGCTGATGCAAATTGCCAGCATCACTACTTTTGTGCTTTGGGGCTATTAGTGAGCAAAATAAGGGTTACTTGAACACAAACACTGTGATACCATGATATTCATCTGATAACCAAGATGATTACTAAGTGACTAATGGACAGGATACACTGGACAAAAGGACGATTCACATCTTGGACAAGATTGAACAGAATGGCACAAGATTTCAGCAAGCCATTCAGAATGGCACTAAGTTTAAAGTTTGTTAATTGTTTATTTCTAGTATTTTCCATTTAATATTTTCAGACATGGTTGAATGTGAATAACTGGAAACATGGAAAGCAAAACCACAAATAAGGGGAAACTACTGTACTTCATTTTGTCTATACTGGAAATGCTCTTGGCTTTAACATTACAAAAGATTCAATTTATAAAATCAGCTTGGTTAGAAAGCTTTTCTTTAATGCTTTTGGCAAAGACATAAATCATTTTTGTGTGACTTCTATATGCCATGTAATTCAAGCAATTTCTTGCATATTAGTACACATAATCAAATAAACATCCTGATGAAAGGATTATATTTTTATATACAGGAAAATATAAAGAGTTAAATCAAAGTCATTTATTTTCACATCCACCTATCTGGTGTATAGCTGGAGACATGGCTAAAATAAAAATAATAAACTTTTCTACTTGTAGAATTCCAATGCATGTCTATGTTGCAGGGAAAAGTATCAGTGCAAGTTCAATTTCACAGTTAAAGTTTAAAGATATTTATTCTTAGAAGTGAATTAATTTTGGGAATTACCTATTAATAATTTAAATAATCATTGGAAGGACTAAGGAAATGGAAACTAGTGTGAGCACTCAGGAAAAATTCTCAAAAAATAAAACACAGAAGTGAAGTTGCCAAGGGAACTCTTGTCTTGTTGTGATTCAAAAGATAAAACATAAGAATAGTGCTAAAATTGAAAATCACCAGGGTCTTTCCCCATCTACTCAGAATCATACCATCAAATTGATTCCTCAGTACATTTATCTTTCCCAAGTCAATTCAATTTAGATATTAAGAGCATATAATCAGGCAGAATGCTAACTTCAAAGGAAGTCTAGTAAATATGATTTCAGATTTCCAGGCTCCACTATACAACACACACTAAAAAGAGGTTGCTGATATATACCCATAAATACTTGGAGAGGTAAAATTATCATTTTGTTTACATGAGGAAGAAATAAATGATTTACTCTGCAATAGTTACAAGGAACTACTAGAATTCAGAAAATAGAAAATATCCATTTGCAGGACAATGGAAGTGATTGACTGAGGCTTTACTAGATTTGCATCTTGGAAGGTGGATATTATTTGATTATAAGATAGGGCATCCTTTCTTCATATATCAGTTCTCATAATGTTTTATTCACAGAAGAAACAATAATCTCTATATATGTATATGTTAGTGCATATGTATATGTATATCTATGTCTATAGACTTGAATTAAATTTCACTTTAATTTTAAAAAGTATGGGGACTTCCCTGGAGGTCCAGTGGTTAAGACTCCATGCTTCTACTGCAAGGGGCATGGGTTTGATCCCTGATCCGGGAACTAAAATCCCACATGTCATGCAGCACAAAAAATAAAAAGTATTCCTTAAAAAAAAGTAAAATAAAATAAAAATTTTAAAGTAGGATAATAAAGTTTCCATATTTAGATATGAGAATAACGTGTTGTAGCAGATGATAAAGGAAACAGTCTGGGGAAAAACACAAACCACTTTATAATTGCATAAGGCAGAATGCCAGAGAGGAAAGAGATCCACATAGAGGGGGCTCCAGAGATCTGAAGAGAATCACCCTGAAATTTTTGGCTGAGCAATAATCAGTGCAAGTATGTAATGAAGCTATCCATTGTTAGGAAGAGATATGCCCCAAAACAATTAGAGAGAATAATACCCTTAGGTAATGCAAGGTTAAGAATAGATTTTGTTCCCACCATAAATAACCAAAATCCTCATAAATAACAAGATACTGAAAAATATTAAGAGGAATTTTGCCAGCAGTGGTTCAAAATTAGCCCTAGACTAATAGTCCTCTAGTCCTACCAAATAATGCTTAAAATAAATACTACAAAGAACCCAGCTGTTTCCAAGTAACTTAACTATGTACCAGAATTAAACACAAAACATAACTAGGAATGCAAAAATATCAAGCACCAAACAATATAAAGTATAAAAATCAGGAAAATAGAACCAACTATGAAGAGAAAATTTAATCAACCCAGTTATTACACATATGATAGAATTAGTACACAAAGAATATAAAAAAAACAAGTATTGTAACTTACAATTGTCCAAGATGCTATACAAAAGGCTAAAAATATTAAGTAGAAACAAAAAATATTTTTAAAAAGACCCAAATTAAAGTTTTAGAAATGGAAACTACAAGGATAAAATGAAAAAAAAAATACAACTGGATGGGATTAATGGCACATCAGACATTGAAGAAAACAAGGTTAGTAAACCTGAAGACACAGCACTAGAATCTATCCAAAATTAAGCACAATAAGAATAAAGATTTTTAAAAATGTACAGCATTAATGATCTCTGGAAAACTCCAAATGACTTTATATACATTCCTTAATTGAGATGGTAGTTGGAGAGGAGAAGAACTATTTGAAGAAATAATGGCTAAAACATTTCCAAATTTGATTAGTAATATAAACTCACATATCAACGAAGCTCAGTAAAACCCAGACAGAATAAATATGAAGAAAAGTACACCATGTTATATCATGACCAAATTGCTGAAAACCAGTGATAGAGAAAAATGTTTAAAGCAACTGGGGGATGGGGAGGAATACATTAGCTACAGGGGATAAAAGATCAGATTAATAGCAGATTTATCTTCATTTAATAAAGCAGGAGACATTTTAAATTTTTTTGAAGTGTTATAAAAATAAAAGGTGTCAAATTAGAAATCTATATTTCTTGAAAATATATTTAAAGAATAAAAAAGAAATAAAAATACTTTCAGACAAACAGAAGCGGATTCATCACCAGCAGACCTCCATTAAAATAAATTTATAAGGAAATCTTTCAGGCAGAAGAAAAATTAGACCAGAAGGAAATCTAAATAAAAGAAGAGGGCTTCCCTGGTGGCACAGTGGTTGGGAGTCCACCTGCCAATGCAGGGGGTGTGGGTGCCCCAGACTGGGAGGATCCCACATGCCATGGAGTGGCTGGGCCCATGAGCCATGGCCACTTGGCCTGCATGTCCGGAGCCTGTGCTCCGTGGCGGGAGAGGCTGCGGTGGTGAGCGGCCCATGTACCACAAAAAAAAAAAAAAAAAAGAAGAAGAAACAAAGAAAACTGGAAAATGTAACTTTTTTGTGTTTAAAACAATAATTGAGTAAAGCAAAAATAATGACAATGTATTGTCAAGTTTATGACATACTCAGTAGTAAGATGTTTAACAGTAGTGCAACCAGCAAGGAAAGAATTAGAACATTTGAAGATTCTTACACTATGCATGAAGTGATATAATATCACTTGAAGATAGACTATACTAAATTTAAGATGAAAAATATATTCCTAAAAGAACCTACTAAAATGATAATATGGAAACTATAGATAAAAACAAAAAAATGATAAAATGGAATCACAGAAATATTCAATTAATCCTAAGGTAGCAAGTAAAAGAGGAAGAATTAAACAAACAGATAATACAAGTAGAAAACAAATAGAAAAATGATAGATGTAAGCCCAAACTTATTAACAATTGTTTTAAATGTAAATGGTCTAAAGACCTCAATTAAAAGGGAGAAGTTAGTAGTGTGTATAAAAAAGCAAGATTCAACTATAGGATGCCTATGAAATCCATTTTAATTTTAAGGCATAATTGGATTAAAAGCAAAAGAATGGGCAATGATAATTCATGATAACACTAATCACAAAAAGCTGAAGGGGTAATATTAACATCAGACAAAATATATTCCAGAGAAAAGAATATTACTGATAATAAAAAGATTATTTAATAATGTTAAAGGGGCAAATTCACCAATAGGAACTACATTTATAATAAGCTTGGAGTACATGAGAAAAAATAAATAGAATTGCAAGAAGAAATAGATATATCCACAATAAAAGGCATAAATAAATAGAATAAAGCACCTTTTTCTATTTATAGAAAAAGTAAAGAGGAAATCAGTAAGGTACAGAAAATCTGGTTGTAAATTATATAAAAATAACTTTTGGCATGTCTACGATATCTGTGTGATTGCAACAGAGGTAAACATTGTTTAGATATCTTTACTAAAATTGCTGAGTGTATCTCTGTTACAGTTTTCACGTGTCACCAGCATTATCACAATAGAATTTTCAAGTTTGTATGTTAACAGTAACCCAAGCTTCAGTCTCTTTGAAACTTACAAATGGAATTGAGTTTTTCTTTGTCATTTGTGTTTCTTATCCTTAGGATGATTTGAAGTCCTTTAAGCTGGAGAAATACAGTTCTGACAGTAGCAACAAAATTTCTTGATTTTTGTATGCTCAACCTGGGTATTCCAACCTCCAGTTACAGTGACACCCATTTTTAGTGGTACTGTTATTAAGAAACTTTGAAAATCCTATCATTTACTTGGAAAATTTATTGTTTCCATCAGTCTCAATCAGAAAGAAATACAAAACTGATGGCATTCAAAAAAATAAAACTGGCCAAACTCTCTGACATTCACAGATTTCCTGCTTAAATATATTACCCCTGGTCCTCAGGGCCATAAGACCCAAACCCTTTATTATTCCTCAAATCTCATCAGATGAAGTTTTAACATGTTTTCTGTGAATTTGTGTGTTTTTCCCTGATTTCAGACTTTGCCTGGTGGAACAGGATACTACAGAAGATTCACGTAATACACACAGAATTATTGCAAACTATATAAGCTGCCTATCCTTCTTATTCTCTAAAGTAGACTATTCATGAAATTGATAGGAACAGAGTAGAGGAACAAAGTAGGTAATTAATCAATCCCACTAAGGGATTTTAAGTAAAGAAAAAATATGGTAGACCCCTGCAAGTTAATGATCACTCAAGAAAGCAGGTTTGCTTAATCACAAAACAAAACAGGCTTGCTTAGCAACAAAACCATGCAACAGAGCATGAGACATGCCCCAAAACAATGGTAGCATGAGACCCATATCTTGCCCATTGAACTCGGTAAATTAATGACCCCTAGGACATGCTTTCTGCACACATAAAAAACAATAATTCATGGAAAGGTGACATTTCAAAGTGAAAGATCCTCATTGTGCTAAGATCTGAAATAATTTTTCCATAGTGCCATGACAGTCCCAGCTTGACCATGTAGGGACAAGAAAACTCCCCCGCCCGACACAGAGGAGAAACTGATCACGTAAGCATGGCAACTACTCAAGAATGAAGAAGAAGGTGCTCTTTTCCCCCACCCTACTTTTCTTTTGGTAATAAAACCGTAGCCCACTAAGTTCTTGGCATGGCAACTTCTTCCTTGTCCACTTGTGTCACAAGTCCTATTCTAATAAATCACTTCTTATCTGTCACTTTGCCTCTCACTGAATTCTTTCAGCACTGAGACATAAAGAACTGGAGCTCCTCAGAACCCCACAAAATGCCACCTAGTGGTTTCAGCATGAAACTCAGACACTTTGTCTCTTAAAAAAGATAGTGAAGGGGCTTCCCTGGTGGCGCAGTGGTTGAGAGTCCGCCTGCCGATGCAGGGGACATGGGTTCATGCCCCAGTCCGGGAAGATCCCACATGCCCCAGAGCGGCTGGGACCGTGAGTCATGGCCACTAAGCCTGCACGTCTGGAGCCTGTACTCCACAACAGGAGAGGCCACAGCAGTGAGAGGCCCACGTATCACAAAAAAAAAAAAAAAGATAGTGAAGAAAGTTACTTTAGCCAAAGACAACATTGTAGCCAAGTTTGTTTCTCTTAAAATTTCCTCCAAAATAATATAAACAACAAAAAGGGAAAGGGAATCTATACCAGAGCCATGCTCTCAAAAACATAAAGGCAGAGAATGCCTAGAATCAAAAATAACTATGAGTAACAAGAAAATAATAACCAAATCCCCATGTGCAGTCACTTGTTTAGCTATCCCACATCCACTTCACCATAAGTCTTTGTGTTAAGCAAAGGCAAGAAACAAACAAAACAAAACAAAAAACAAACCAGTAAATGTGGTCAAGAGACAAAGGAAAACTATAGTTAAAGGGTCTAATACTGATATTAAAAGTCAGTCAGAAAGATTGAGTCCACACTAAATCTTGAAATTCCAAAATTCAAGTGTCTGGACAAAAGTACAGACTATATAGAATAAACCATAAAATTTGTGTAATTTAAAAGAACAGTCATGATTAAAGGGTAGTAAAAATTTAGAGGTGCAGGAGTAAAATGAAAAGGAAGTCTTAGAAACATATTGGTTCTGAGAGAAAGATAAAAAGAAGGAAGAAGCACCCTTTAGCAATTCACATGTGAGGAAGACAGAAGAAAAATGAGAAAAGTACAGTTGTGCAAGACAAAAGAAAACCATAAATTTGAACACTCACAACTCCATCCCCATGAAAACCAAATAAATATAACCTGCTGAATGACTTCAATATAATTAGATCTGCATGTGCCATTAAACTAGAATATTGTAACCCCCAAACCATAAAATAAACGAGAAAAATTTCATACATATCAATTGAAGAAAATGTTTTCCCCCTGAATAAAATCACGAACCAGAAGAAAATTTTGTAAGCACTCCAAAGAGAATAAAATATATAAAAATAAGTATGTGAGGGTATGAAAGACAGCTAGAAACACTAAATCCAAAATTTAAAAACAGAAATGTACAAAAAATAGGAATAAAAATGTAGAGAGTTAATTGAACTCAAGAGAAAGACATAATTATCTCAGAAGTGGAAAATAAATTGTATCATGCATAAAAGGGAATAGAGTAAAAGAAAGTAAAGGACAAAGACAGGAGAACAATCAATAAGAGAAAGAAAATAATATCAAGAAAGAAGTAAAAAAGGCAAAAAGAAAACAGAAATTGAAGACAAAGAAAGAGCAACATATTATCAAAATCTTTTAAAAAGTAAAAGAAACCAATAGAAGAGACCTAACATTTAAAACTATAATACAATAAATATTTTCAGAAAAAAAATCTGAAAGTTGAAAGGGCTCATTGAGTACTTCAGAGTGGGGAGAGAGGAGGAAGAATGATCCATTCTGAGAAATAGCCAAATAAAATACTTAGCTTTCAAAAGTAAAGATAAAGTCTTCAAGACAAAGGTCAGATAAATTTCAAAGGCAAAAAATTAGGCTGGCATCAGGAATTTCAAAATCAACATACAAAGCAAATAACAATGAAACAGGTGTTTTTTCTAATCCAATGAACAAAGGTAAAGAATTTTATATCTAGCCATGCTGTCATTAAAATATCAATATTATAAAGAAAATCTTTTCAACATTAGCTTAGAAAATTCTGCATCCATCAGCACTTCTTGAGTAATATACCAGAGGTGACCTTCCTTCAAAAAAATGTTGCCTGAAAACAACTCAGCAAAAGTCCTAATGGTGAGTATTTTAAAATGACTAAATGTACACTTAAGGCCAAAAAAAAAAAAAAAGATATGAGGATGGAAAAATAATTTTAAAATTAACTTTTGATAAAACAGAAATAATACAACAATAAAGTAGGAGGAGAAGGGGAGGAAAATGGGAAATTATTGTAAACCTTTTTAGTATCGTCAATAGGTGGCATTAAATGATATAAAAGAAAGTGGAAAATTGGTAAGATATTAAAAAAACTAGAAGACTAAAGACAATAGATGTGTACATGTACAAGAGTAACCACTACAATTAAATAATAAAAGTTCCTAAAAAGGTACAAACCTTTTCCTATGTGCAAAAAAAACACCACATCTTGCAAGGAAACAAATAGCACATAAAACAAATTATACATAATTATAAAAATTGTGAATGAACTTATACTGAAGACAGTCATATAATTATCAATAACTGTCAATTGAATTAACTCATGTAATTAAAAATATTTTATCAATTTGTCTCATAAATCGAAATCTAACTATGCTCTACTCTGAGGCACACCTAAAAGCAATTCAGAAACACTACAAATAAAGAGTGGACAAAAGTATTATGGTTATCAAAGGGAGAAGGAGAAAGGATAAATTAGGAGTTTGGGGATTAACATATACACACTACTATATATAAAATAGATAACCAACAAGGACCTACTGTATAACACAAGGGAACTATACTCAATCTTTTGTAATAACCTATAAGGGAAAAGAATCTGAAATAGAATATATATATACATATATACATGTACATATACATATATGTCTCTATATATAACTGAATCACTCTGCTGCACACCTGAAATTAACACAACACTGTAAATCAATTATACTTCAGTTAAAGAAAAGTATATCAGGTAAATAAAATGAAAAAAAAAAACAGGAGTGAATGTGTTAATATGTAGAATATATATGTAGAATACAAACTCCAAACATTAACCCTGACAAAGAACACTTTATTAATGCTAAAAGCCACAATTCACAATGAACACATAATATATATTACAATTTATGAACCAAAGAACATAGTATCTGCCTGAAGCAAAAACTGCAGAGGATGCAAGGACATATTAATAGAATCACACTAATAATAAGAAATGTTAATATGTCTTTCTCAGTACAAAGTGAATCAAGTGGACAAAAAAAATTAGGAATATAAAATATTTAAACACAATAAAACAAGGTAGACTCAGAGATATATTTCACACTCAACCCCTTGATAAGAGAGAATACATCTTTTTTTCCAAGTGTCCGTAAGATATTTACAAAAAAAAAAAAGTTTTATAATAGGTTTAAAAGAAACATGATTAATTTTTAGAAATTAGAAATATTGCAAACAATCTTCATTCTCATCAAATACAAAAAAAAAAATAGAAATTACTAACAAAAACAAAGAGAAGACAAATAAAATAACAGACAGGTCTTTTTTACCCAGAAATTTTTTAACCTTTTATCAAACAAATCTATGCACTGAAATTACAGACTTAAAAAGTTAATCACAAAGAAACCAATTCACATCAGAATACATGGTACATTCAATTTATTAATAGACAAAATTCATATCCCTAAAAATTTTACCAGTAATATACAAAGAATGAAAATTAGTGAGTTACTCTTTATAGTTTAGAAGACTAGATAAATGAAAACAAAGTAAAGCTGTATGTGGAAATCAAAGGAAGATAATAATAGCAAAATATTATGAGCTAGAGAATACAAAAAAATATATAGTTAATAGATCAACATTCAGAGACTGCTAGCTAATTTGTTCAAAGAAAAAAAGCACAAAAAAAACCAAAATAGGAAATGCAATGGGAGAAATAACCATTGAAACACAAGTGACTTAAAAAATTGTAAGAGACTAATATGTAGATCCCTGTGAAAATATGAGACCTTATATGAAATCAATAATTTCCTAGCAAAATATAGACTATCAACATTGATTTCATGAGTTAGCTTACATATTCCAAAAGGAAATCAAAGAAATTGTGATAGTTATTAAGAAAATACCCCTCAAAAAAAATCAGCTGAAATAGAAGATTTCACAAGAAAATTCTGCCAAATAATGAAAGATCACATAGTCCAAATGTTGTATAAGTTATCCTAAGCATTAAAAAGGTAGAGACACTTCCCAGCCCTTTTTAAAGCAAATACAATACTGTACATAAAACTACAGATCAATCCTTCTCATGAATATATGGCATAAAAATAATAAAATATCAGTGAAAATAATCTGACAAGCAGATGCTGGTTCTCTCATATAAAGATGCACATCTGAAATGATCATCTCCACAGAGTACAGGTACATCTTCCAGCTTAGGCCAGAGAATGACACATAGTAGGTTACTGACAATTGATATAACCAGCATCAATAGTACTCAACTGACAGCATCTGTGTTAACACGACTCTGTTACAAGAAATTTTTATTGGGGAAAATAGGATGGTACGTACATAAGAAATTTTACTGTTTTCTTAAAGAAATTCTTACAAATGAATTTGTCTAGCCAAACAGTTTGTTCATGTGGACAAACTTCTCTCATATTGCAACAACAGATTGCTCACAGGAACACAGCCCACTTACCAGACAACAGTTTTTTTAATACCTTTTCCAAAAATATTATGTTATTTTTATCCAATCCCTATTAGCGCCCCACCTTAAAAGACTTACCTTAAAACACCAGAGCCTAGACACCAAAAATCTATAAATATCCTTCTCCAGCCTACTTCTGAGACACTATTATCAAGGTATGTTTTCCCTTGATGTGGTAAATTTAATGAATTCAGATTTCCTTTATCAATATGTTTCTCTGCTAGCCTTTATGGAGCATTCAATTGTCTACACAATGCCATTTCATGTCAAAAATATAATCACCACGGTAGAAGCACATATTTAATTTAAAGTTTTGAAAATCAACTAGTTACAAATAATAATCCTTCAGACAAATTTAAAATTAGAACTCAAAAGTTGTCAAAGATTTAGAACTAATTTTTGCATTCATTTGCACATGTATCATGTTCACACACATTCTTGTTTTAGTAGGAACAATTCCTTTTAACAGACAAAATTCAAACAACAAAAGAAAGTTTTGTAAAAAAGCTTAGCTTTCCTATTACCTATTTTATGTATTTTTCTTATAACTATCTGTTATAGTCTTACAAACTATTTGCCCCATGGCCTAGTAGTTTAAGGCTAAATACAGTTGTATTATTCATTTTAACTTTATGACTACAAGGAAGTCACATTACCTCTCAATGCCTCATAATAAAAATTATATCTATCATCAATCCATACTTTGAAACTGCTTTATAATCCTTTACCAAATTGTATTATAAAGTTGTTTCCATAGACACTTTTAAACATATAAAAGAGTGTACAGTATTATATTTTCCTTCATACAAATTTGTAACCCTCACTGAAAAATTCATTTGCTCCAGCTGTCATCACAAAATTTGCATGTCAATTAAGGTACTAATTTATATGCAGATCTGTTTATTTACTGAGGTGTCTAATGGCCTCTAGCAGTGCACTACATACGTGCACTATGAAAAGCAGACTTGCATTCTCCAAAACATATCACTGAACAACAGCTGGATAAGAGGATTGAGTTTTACAAAATCATTCACGATTTGGAACACCCAGTATGTTTTCTGCCTTCCTTCTATCTATATATCTGTCAAGGACTAGGAATATGTTCCTTATCCAGGTTAGAGTAATTCTTACAATAACAACAGAAAAAATGGGAGTACAGAAAAACATGAAACTATTACATTTATGTAAAGGCCATGTGGGAAAATGATTTCAACTATGCAAAAGACTTTGATTGTTCAAAGTTCCTGAAAATAGAGGAACAGCAAACTGTCTCCAACTTTCAGTTTCCTGGAGTGT
Source organism: Tursiops truncatus (assembly GCF_011762595.2). Classification (NCBI taxonomy): domain Eukaryota; kingdom Metazoa; phylum Chordata; class Mammalia; order Artiodactyla; family Delphinidae; genus Tursiops; species Tursiops truncatus. Next base: position 35,789,041 of record NC_047041.1, read on the forward strand.
TCTAAAGTAAAGTGACATCTTGATATTAAATAATAGTATTAATAATAGTACCATTAATGATACCAAGCTCTTTCTGAACACATTTTGTCAAAGAACCTTACTCAAATTGTTTCTAATCCTCACAACAACCATGCAAACAGTCCATTTTAAACTTTTTAAGAGTGAGAGAAGATAGCTGTTTCCTTAGGTAACAAAGTTAGTAAGAAGAATAGGTAACATTCAAATAAATACCTGTCTCATTTCAAAGCTATTTTTCTTTATATGATGCTATATTTCTTATTCCACCAATGATAATGAGACATATGGAATACTTGTGGGAGAGTTATCACTTTCCTTTAGTATCTACATCTGTAAGTTTCCCACCCACCCTAGTCCAAATCAATATATTTCCTTCCTGCCTTGCCAAAACACTTTCTTTGGTCACTTTAGCCTCCTCGTATTGATCATTGCCCTCATTCGTACCTGGACACCTGTTAAGTGCTATTTCAGTACTCAGGTGAAACATTATTTACCCAGGAAAATCCTTCTTCAATTTCTAAGAAACAAAATCAGTTCCCCTTATAACATATACTCATAGACACAATTCCAAGCATTTGAATTATCACAAGTATCATCAATAATTGAACATGAAATCATATTTTCCAGTCAATATTCTTCATTAGATTCTAAGTTACGCAAAGTCAGGGACAATATTCACAGGTAGGACCCCAGTGCCTTATACAATGCCTGATACATAGCAGGAGCTCAATAAATATATTTTAAAAGATAAATAAATAAGAGTTTCCCTGGTGGCGCAGTGTTTGAGAGTCCACCTGCCGATGCAGGGGACACGGGTTCGTGCCCCGGTCCGGGAAGATCCCACATGCCGCGGAGCGGCTAGGCCCGTGAGCCATGGCCACTGAGCCTGCGCGTCCGGAGCCTGTGCTCCACAATGAGAGAGGCCACAACAGTGAGAGGCCCGTGTACCGCAAAAAAAAAAAATAATAAATAAATAAATAAGGCAATGTTATTTGAGATAACAAACTCATTACTGAATTTCTACTTTTCCAACTAGAGAAAGGAGGTCCAAATAACAACCAGAAAATATTAAGAATGATATCTGTTGACCTCCTACCTGAGTGTAGACAATGCAGATCCTTAGACAATACATACACTTAGATATAATCTGTGGATCATTTTGACAGTTGGATGAAATTTCATCTGTGCTTCAGGGAAAAGTCTGTTTGCTAAAACATTCACTGCAGGAGATTGTTCCAGCTCACTGAAATTGTATTATTTAGAGGATAATATCTAGCCCAGAACAACAAAGCTCTATGATTTTGAAATGCCACCATTTCAAAATGGCTATAAATTGGACTCCTCTAAGAATGTTTATATAAGGTTTGAAGAAAAAAACATGGAAAGATAGTGCTACAGTAGGGTAATTTTCAAGTTGTCATAATGTTATTTTTGTATTAAATGTTGGAGACACACACAAAAAGAAAATTTGCAGCGATTCACTTCATTACTAGAGTTACAATTATGTTATAAAACTTTAATGTTGCCTAGTCTTTTTTTTTTTTTTTTTTTTTTTTACATTTGTCTTCTGAAGCATATGTGTTTAAGGTGGAAACACGTAAATACATATGGCATTACAGGAAGGAAAATCCCGACCTGTATTTAATTTGTCAGTCTTCCCTGGTCCTCAAGTATGAGAAGCTAGCTATGTTAGAATCTCTTACATCATACTGTTAGTGAAAATATATTTTTTTTGTTAAAGTATCTTTTTAAAATCTAGGCTCCTTCACAATAACTATGCTTGCATTACCAACTGCTTTTTCTCATTCATTGGATTGATTGATCATCCCCTACATTTCCTATAAATAAAATGCCAAAATAATATTAAAGTTTTGGCAAAGAGAAATGAATATGCCTGCATGTGTTTGCAGTCACAACTAATTATATACCCATAGCAGGTGGCAATATATTTTTTTAAACACTGGCTGATGTTACAGAAACACTCACCCTTACCCACAGATTCATGTTGTTCCTCATGGTGCATTGCATTACTTGTTTTCCTCACAAGGAACATTCAAGAATCTGACATTAGATCACTTTCAATTAAATATGAAAGAATGGCAGACAGAAACTAAGGGGAAGATACACTTTGACTTATGCCAGTATAAAACATACCAGTTTTTACTCTGGAAAATATTGGTGGCGCCAAATAGAATTCCAGGTATTATAGAATCAAAGTTGTCATAAAATATTTATGATATACTTTTATATTGGACAATCAATATGATTTTTTTAATTTGTTTTCTTTCACTTTTAACCAGAGTGGGAAAACAAGGCTATTAATTTGAGCCCCTCCAAATACTCCTACTAATAAAAAACAGTCTCAACTCTACACCCAGCCAAGTACCATTTTTTAAAAATCTCTATCAAAATGGAAGGGAATAACTAATATAGATTTAAAATGTATCAAGAAATCACTTTGATGGAGGTAAAAAAAATAATTTTAAGAAGACTGTAATAATAATATAAATAATTCCATGAGACAGAGTTAAGAAACCAAACATACTGAATCATTTCATTGAACACATTATAGATTAGGTAAATTGACAAGGAAGTATGCATACAACTGTGCTTTATTGAACACCTTAGGGCTTAAACTGTAAAGCTTTTAGGGATTTGATTCCTTATATCTGTGCTTGGCCATTTTTTCAGAGACTTCAGATGGTAATATCCAACAGATTCTTCGGAACTTCTTTTGACGCAGAGTATCAGATAAAAGTTTTGTTAAATATCTGGCAGATAGATAACTATGTCAGCAAAACTAACCACATCTAGTATACAAAGGTATCCAAAAATCAAATGGAAATTTGTGAGTTTTTATTTTATAAATTTTATTTCTCAAGGACAAGATCAATGCAGAGTAGAGGACAAAGTGGGAAGGCTAGCACCAGTCTTGGTGGTATTTAATAGTTCTAGAGGAAAAGGATATTTCCATTTCGGCACATTTGGCCTAGCTCCTATCATAAATCTACAACTTTATATATCAAAAATTATATTGATATTAATTTATTCATCCATCCACTGAAGTGTAGACTGAACGTGTATATGCTGTGTATACTACTCTAAGCTACAACTTATCCAATTTCTCAGCTCCTTTACCCTCACAGCACATCCAAACTAAAGAAACTATCAAATATGCTTTTCTATTATTTTGAATACACTACAGGCTTCTTATCTTTTTGGAAGATTTTATTTTATTATGAATCCAGAGTATAATCCTCATACTTTATTATTCAAGTTACTGAACACATCCTGCATTTTTCCTAAGTTAGGTTTCAGAAAGCTCTGTATTAATCACATTGTTCCAATGTCTGTTCTTAGCATGTAACCCTCACCCTTTCAGGAAAAGAAAAAAACAAAACCAAAAAAACTAAGCTGCTTTCTTTCTTTCTTTCTTTCCTTTTCATAGCTTTGACGTTTATTCCTCATTAACTTTTTTTTTTAATTTTTATTGGAGTATAGTTGCTTTACAATGCTGTTTAGTTTCTACTGTACAGTAAAGTGAATCAAAAATATGTATACATATATCCCTTCTTTTTTGGATTTCCTTCCCATTTAGGTCACCACAGAGCATTGAGTAGAGTTCCCTGTGCTATACACTAGGTTCTCAGTAGTTATCTGTTTTATACATTGTATCAATGTGCATATATGTCAATCCCAATCTCCCAATTTATTCCACACCTCCTTTCCCCCTTAGTATCCATATGTTTGTTCTCTACATCTGTGTCTCTATTTCTGCTTTGTAAATAAGATCATCTATATCACTTTTTTTCAGATTCTACAAATATGCATTAATATCCAATATTTGTTTTTCTCTTTCTGACTTACTTCACTCTATATGACAGTCTCTAGGTCCATCCCCATCTCTATAAATGATCCAAATTTGTTCCTTTTTATGGATGAGTAATATTCCATTGTATATATTGCCACATCTTTAACCATTCTTCTGCTGATGGACATTTGGGTTACTTCCATGTCCTGGCTATTGTAAATAGTGCTGCAATGAACATTGGGGTACATGTCTCTTCTGGAATTATGGTTTTCTCAGGGTATATGCCCAGTAATGGGATTTCTGGGTCATATGGTAGTTCTATTTTTAGTTTTCTAAGGAACTTCCATACTGTTCTCCATAGTGGTTGTATCAATTTACATTCCCACCAATAGTGTAAGAGGGTTCCCTTTTCTCCCACACCCTCTCTACCATTTATTGTTTGTAGATTTTTTGATGATGGCCATTCTGACCAGTATGAGCTGATACCTCATTGTAGTTTTGATTTGCATTTCTCTAATAATTAGTGATGTTGAGCATCTTTCCATGTGTTTGTTGGCCATTTGTATAACTTCTTTGGAGAAATGTCTATTTAGGTATTCTGCCCATTTTTTGATTCGGTTGTTTGGTTTTTTGATATTAAGCTGCATGAACTGTTTGTATACTTTGGAGATTAATCCTTTATCAGTTGCTTCTTTTGCAAATATTTTCTCCCACTCTGAGGGTTGTCTTTTTTGTCTTGTTTATGCTTTCCTGTGCTGTGCAGAAGTTTTTAAGTTTAATTAGCTCCCATTTGTTTTTGTTTTTATTCTCATTAATCTAGAAGGTGGGTCAAAAAAGATCTTGCTGTGATTTATGTCAAAGAGTGTTCTGCCTATGTTTTCCTCTAAAAGTTTTATAGTGTCTGGCCTTACATTTAGGTCTTTAACCCATTTTGAGTTTATTTTTGTGTCTGGTGTTAGAAAGTGTTCTAATTTCATATTTGTAGCTGTCCAGTTTTCCCAGCTCCACTTATTGAAGAGACTGTCTTTCCTCCATTGTATATTCTGGCCTTCTTTGTCATATATTAGGTGACCAAAGGTGCATGGGTTTATCTCTGGGCTTTCTCTCCTGTACCATTGATCTGTTCTGTTTTTGTGCCAGTACCATATTGTCTTGATTACTGTAGCTTTGTAGTATGGTCTGAAGTCAGGGATCCTGATTCCTCCAGCTCCAAAATCACTCAACATAATAATTAAATTATTATTAATAGTAACGAGAGTCAACCACCATACTGAGTTACTAACATGTTTACCAATTTCTTTGTTCACCCTCACTGATAACTACCCAATCTTTTCTTATGAATTTAATTTCCTCCTTGTTGTAATACACTGGCTTTATTTTTTTTTTTAATATTGATTTTTTTTTCTCTATTTGACAGTTGTTTTTTACTCTCAACATGTTGGTTGAAGGTATTAGTTAACAGTTTTATGGACACCTTTGAATCTGGTGAGAAGTCTGACGTTAGAAACATTATTATTATTTTGATTGTAATACACTATTTAATGATTGTTGTTGTAAAGATATATTTATATTTTTTAGTTTCAAAACATTGTGTATGGAATTGTGTTTAGTCCAGTTAATTACTTGGTGTGCTCCTTTGTTGTCAGAACTCATGCTTGTTTTCAAATCTAGGATACTCTCAACCATTATCTCTTTTAATTTTTCCATACCCACATTATATATAAGAAACCTTAAAATGGATAATTAGATATATTTTTCTAGAGAAACTTGAATTAGGTAGTGACATACATTTAAGTAGATTCAAATTCAAACTCCCAGGTATATTTGCTTATGGAACAAATGAAGTTGTAAACAAACTAGACTATGGACACAGTTATAACAGGCAGAAGACACCCTAACAGAAGAGACTTATTGAAAGCTAAAAAAAAAGAATCAGAAGAGTACCACAGAGTAATAGGAAAATATTGGAAATAAAATTAATGTCAAAGAATGCCATGGTAACTCACCATACATAACTATTCTATTGCATATAGAACAACAACAAAAAAAATGACACAACATAGTAATGTCCATAGATCAGTAAGGAATCCATGGGTGTATTGTCCTAACTTTTTTATAAATAGACCATGGGTCTCCAAAAAAGTAACAAGGACATCAGAAGGGAAATTTAAGGTGGCTATCATCAAAAAGATATCAAATAACAAGTGTCAGCAAGGTTGTGGAGGAAAGGGAACCCTTGTGCACTGTTGTTGGGAACATACAGTGCTGCAGCCACTATGGAAAACAGCATGAAGATTCCTCAAAAAATTAAAAATAGAACTCTCATATGATCCAGCAATTTCACTCCTGGTTATTTATCTGAAGAAAATGAAAACATAATTTGAAAAGATCTGCACTCTTATATTTACTGCAGCATTATTTAAAATAGCCAAGATATGGAAGCAGCCTAAGTGCCCCTGAATGGATAAATGAATAAAGAAGAACATTTCTCACTCAAATCATTCTGGCTCTGGCCATTGAGAGTTCTTTCAATTGGCTTATTTGTCCCTTTGATATATTGCCATCAAAGCACATGTTAATTTTTCAAGTACTTCATTATTTTCAAGTATTTTTTTACTCCAACCTCATCTTGTATATTTTTTGCACCAGTGTCAGAATCAGCTATTTTTTCCCCCTGAGGAATTCTGGTTCCTTTATTGCAGAATGGTATTAGAAACCAAGGTCTAGGTGCAAGATACGCTCATTGTTACTGAGATGTCATTGCTTCTAGGCCTTCTCAGAGCAGAAGCGAGGAAATGCATGTGTGTATCCTAAAGAGTATATATTCACACACATAAAATATTTCTATATGTAACCACTTATATCTATATTAAGCTAACCATGAATTCATATTGATATCTTTGAATGTAATCCACTACCACATGGATTTCTCTGGTTTCCTCCTTGCTTATGTGTATACTCCCACTCCAAGACTGAGAAACCAGGCTCCCATCATTCACCATTTACTTAATTGATCAATTCTAGTTTACATGTATATCAGTAACAAAATTGTTAACCTGTACCCTCTTGGGGAAGGGGGAAGTTTATGTACTCAGCTATTATACAGTTTGTGTATTGATTTTTTCTACATTTATTTAATCAATCCCTATATTGTACACTTGAAACTAATATAACATTGTAAATAAACTATATTTAAATAAAAAATAAACTAATTGACCTCTACATTTAAGTTAATGCATGTTATTGTATAGAAATTATGTTTCAGTATATTTAAATATCTAAAAAGGTAATTCAGATATAAAAAGCATAATATATATCCCTGAGTTCTGGCTGTAAGTTATACTAGGACAATTAATATTTCTTTACCTTGGTGAGGGAGAATAATAAAGTAAAAAACTCTTCAAACAAAATAAGAGTGTTCAAAGATTCTTACTAGCTAAAAAGCATGATAAACTTATCTCCTAAATACTAATGCAATAGGCAAAAAGAGAAGTGAGGAAGAAACAAATTGTTCTATAAGAATTTTAATAGTCTATATAGAAAAAATCAAGAGAATATATGAACCAATTAGTAGTATGTTAGAACTGATAAAAAGAGTTTAATAGAATGACTTGGCACAAAATATACAATGTTCAATAATTCCTATTCATTATAAATAAGCAATTAGATATCATTTGGAAAATAATACCACACACAATTGGTCCCAGAAGTAAAAGTTACATAGAAGCAAATCTATCCAATATTTGTAAGAATGTTATGGGAAAAAGTATAAAATGATAATTAGAAACTAAAACTTTCACTGATTTTTGTCATTAATAAGTTATCATAAATTTTGGTGTTAATAATGATCAATTCAAGATTTTCTTCAGTTCTAGAAAATTCTTTGTCCATATATTTTAAAATTGTGCCTCCCTTTACACCGTTCTCATTATCTTTTTCTGAAAATGCTATTAGACTATTGTTGGAGTATCTGAGTTTTGATTTCTCACCCAACACAAAATGATTCAATTCCTGTTTTTTTATGTATCTTTCATATTTTCTATCAAATTATATAAGCTCCCTGAGAACAAATACACTTGTCTTTTTTTAAAATCACTAATTCATCCCAAGTTCCTAGGATAGCTGTAGGCACACTGCAGGTACTCAGTGCATATTAGTTGAATGAAAAAATTCATAATGCATAATGTCTCGCTGTGTTCTTGGTGAATTCCCCAGTTATAGTCTTATAACTAGAGCACTAAGTACAGGTTTGTGTTTAAAAGAATGGACTCTGGTACCAGAATACCTTGAAGAGAATTTAGCTTCCACCTCTCTGTTAAAAATATACCAAATGTTTTTGGATACATTGTGTCCTTTAATTTCTTTATTTGCAAAAAGGGGGATAATAGAAGTTTGTTGTGATGTTAATGTATAATGTGCTTAGAGCATTGCCTGGCACAGAGTAGGCAATGTCTACTGCTAATCTGCTAATTCCCTATTTAGCTGTCTCAGGTCTGTCAACTAGACAAGCTACGCCTTTATAATTTTAGGGATTCCATTTTGCATTTCCAATATGTTATTATTATTATAAATAACTACATGTTTTAAATATTTAAAAAACTATTGAAGGGGCCTCCCTGGTGGTGCAGTGGTTAAGAATCTGCTTGCCAATGCAGGAGACATGGGTTCAAGCCCTGGTCTGGGAAGATCCCACATGCCACGGAGCAACTAAGCCCCTGTGCCACAAATACTGAGCCTGCACTCTAGAGCTGCGAGCTGCAACTAATGTGCCCACATGCCACAACTACTGAAGCCCACACGCTGAGAGCCCATGCTCCACAACAAGACAAGCCACAACAATAAGAATCCCGTGCACTGCAACAAAGAGTAGCCCCTGCTAGCCACAACTAGAGAAAGCCTGCACGCAGCAATGAAGACCCTATGCAGCCAAAAGTATATTAATTAAATAAATTAAAATTTTTTAAAATTAATGAAGTTTAATATAATTCTAAAAATGTGCACATATTTTATTTGTAAAGATTGATGAATTTGCCCAAAATAAAAGCTCATAATCTGTACTCAAATCAAGAAATATAGTATTATCAGGATCACAAAATCTCCCTTTTCTTCATTTCAGGCATTGCATAATACCTTATTATTGTACCGGATTCCATAATGAAAATATTCCAAATACATCACAATTTATGTATCCATTACACTGTTGGTAGTTGTTTAGGTAGTCCTCAGTTTTTAAAACCAACAGGTTTTATTTAATTAGTTTCTATTTTTTAATTACTATGTTAATTCCTCCTTTACCTCTTTTAAAATTTAAACACAACTATCTAAAATACCTTCAAATTGTTATATTGGTCCTATATTTTATTTTGACCAATGATTATTTTGACTGTTTAATTTGTTAGTTTTCTCTTGTACCTTGTAGTTCTTATTTGTGAGCTTCTAATTTAAAGATATTTTTTCCTCATATGTATGTTATCCCTGGGAAATGATTTCAAAGACTATTAAGGTATATAACATAAACCAAGTTTACTTTAGTGAATCAAATTTGATTTCTCAACCAACAGAGATGTGTTATCCTGGGGCTTTAAACACATGAGGAAAAATCAATTCCTCAACCATGTATGCATGTCTATGCTTCTGCTCTCAGTCACAGGCAGATTTTCTTTTTCAGCTACAAACTCAGAAGCCAGGTAAGCTATTCTAATAGCAATTATTATGCTGTCTTCTTAGCCCTCTATCTAAGTTGTATATACAGAATGCAATGTCTCTCATCAAGTAAAGAATGAATTTGACCCCATCTTCTCATAAGCAGTGGGATCCCATCCTGGCCTGAGCACCTCATAAACAACTCTCTATAGAGCTGTGCATTTTATATTTTATATTTCTGCTCCATAAGGACATTTTTTAACACCAGTATATATTTAATATTATTTTTACATTTTATCTAGCATATCCCTTTATTTAGAGCAGAGTTTCAAAAATTATTATATTCAAAATCTTAACTTAGAACACTTGTATTAACTTTATAATTTAAAAAAAAATGTTTCTATTTCCCTACTCATGAAAACATCTATACTTGAAATACAAATATTTAAAATCAAAAGCAATTTGCCACTTATACCTCTCTTACAATATATCCTAATTTTATTTTAATTCCAAATTTTTAGTTCTGCTTTGAGTAGAATAATCTTTCAATCATCCTCTTATTTAGTTAACTTGTGTAATAGTTTTCATTACATGTCAAGTATTAGAACACTGACTAAGAGGAAATATAGTTATAATAGAAATACTTGAATAAAGCATTTTCTTTCTCAACTATGTGACCCTTATATTTGGTATATCAAGTGAATGTAACGATATTATTTCCCACCTTTATAAATTCATTCACATTATTCATTTGTGAATTCATTAATTATAGAAGGAATCTACACTTCTTTTTAGGTTCCAGTGTAATTTGTGATGAATTCTATGTGATATAATATAATTTTCAATTAGAGACAAAATTAAAATTGCCTAAGAGGTTTATAATTTCTCTTAACATGGTGAAGACAATCCAAAGCATCAATATATTCTCTGGTGTAATCATTAGGACAAGAACATTAATTAAAACGATGGTCATATAATTTATTAATCCTCATTCAGTAAGATATATTGCATTTTTATCTTCAAGAATCTAATTATAAATAATAAAGGATTTGCATACATACCACCATAATAGCATTATTAGACACAAACACTAACTACAATGAATTGTAACTCCCAAACCACAATATGAATACTTACATACATTGTGTGTGTGTGTATTCATTAGTTAACCTGTGCAACACTATATATAACCATATACATATATACTCACTAATACACTATGTATAGATATGTTTGTCAGTATACATACGCTCATTAGTATAGATATAGATATATAAATATCCATATATATTTAGTATACTCATATACAGTATATATCCACATATACTGAGTATTGATATAAAATCAATATGCCTTTACATTTAACATCTGTCACATCAAACCCCTCAACTGTATGAACCTCCTCCATCCTTGACCCTACTCCATCTTGTTCACTTTGCTTAGTTTTCACATATATTCCTGAGGAGAAACTAAGAAAATCATGTTCTGGCAAGCCTTTGTGACCATCTCTCTCTGGTTAAGAAATTCTTTCAAGGGACTTTAGTATTTCCCTGTGCTTAGATATATCTGAGAACTGGTATCTATTATATATATATATCAGAAATTTTCTGTCTCATCTCTTAGAGAAACACACTTCAAATATCATAGAACTGACAATGCAGCTTCATATCACTATTTGCCCATCTTCTAGAGCAATGTTTCTCAGAGTTTAATGGCCATACTGAAAACCTAGTGCCTGTTACAAAGGAGGCAAGAATATACAATAGAGATTAGACGTCTCTTCAACAAGTGGTGTTGGGAAAGCTAGACAGCTACATGTAAATCAGTGACATTAGAACACTCCCTCACACCATATATGAAAATAAACTCAAAATTGTTTAAAGACCTAGGTATAAGCAGTGACACTATAAAAGACCTAGAAAAGAATATACGCAAAAGATTTTCTGACAAAAGCCATAGCAATATTTTCTTAGATCAGTCTCCCAAGGCAAAAGAAATAAAAACAAAATAAACAAGTGGGACCTAATCAAATTTAAAAGCTTTTACACAGCAAAGGAAACCACCAACAAAACAAAAAGACAACCTATGGAATGGGAGAAAATATTTGTAAATGATGCAACTTACAAGGAGTTAATATCCAAAATATACAAACAGCTCATACAACTCAAAAAAAAAAAAAAAAACCCAGTCAAAAGATGGGCAGAAGATCTAAATAGACATTTCTCCAAAGAAGACTCACAGGTGGCCAATAAGCACATGAAAAGATATTTAACATTCCCAAATATTAGAGAAATACAAATCAAAACCAAAATGAGACATCACCTCACACCAGTCAGAATGGCTATCATCAAAAAGTTGACAAATAATAAATTCTGGAGATGGTGTAAAGAAAAGTGAACCCTCCTACACAGTTGGTGAGAATGTAAATTGATGTAGCCAATTAATTAAGTAGATAGGCTGTGTAAAACAAAATGCCCAAGGAGAGAGGAAAAGATGAATAGTTGAAGTACAGGGGATTTTTAGGGCAGTGAGTATATTCTATATGACTATAATGATGGAAATGTGTCCTTATACTTTTGTTAAAAGCCACAGAATGTACTACAACCAACGATGAATCCTAATGCATTCTATGGACTTTAGGTGATAATGATGTATCAATGTAGGTTCATCAATCGTAATAAATGCACCACTCTGGTGGGGTTGTTGATGTCAGGGGAAAATTGTACATATGTGGGGGAAGGTGGGGTATAGGAACTTTCTGTGCTTTCCAGTCAGTTTTGCTGTGAGCCTAAAACTATTCTAAAAACAAAGTCTGTATATTAAAAAAAAAAGTGGGAGATCCCATAACTTTGATTGAACTTTATATTTTTCAACTACAGCTAGGTTTTAAAAACCTAATTCATTTTGAATATAGAAATATTAGAAAATGCTCTGTTTATTTGGTAATTGAACATTACTCAACCTATGATTAAGTGAAATAATTTTCAAAATATATAAAAGTACATAAGTTTCAGACACTGCTATCATGATATACCCTGCCATGGGTCAGGCTCAGTATCTGCTTATGATGAACATATCTTCATAATGTCTTTTAGAAATATCCAAATATCAAAGAGTATTCTGCCTATGTTTTCCTCTAAGACTTTTATAGTGTCCAGCCTTACATTTAGGTCTTTAATCCATTCTGAGTTTATTTTTTGTGTTTGGTGTTAGGGATTGTTCTGATTCCATTCTTTTATATATATCTGTCCAGTTTTTCCAGCACAACTTATTGAGGAGGCTCTCTTTTCTCCATTGTATATCCTTGACTCCTTTGTCATAGATTAGTTGACCATAGATGCATGAGTTTATCTCTGGGCTTTCTATCCTGTTCCACTGACCTATATTTCTGTTTTTGTGCCAGTACTATATTGTCTTGATTACTGTAGTTTTGTAGAATAGTCTGAAGTCAGGGAGGCTGATTCCTCTAGCTTCATTTTTATTTCTCAAGATTGCTTTGGCTATTTGGAGTCTTTTGTGTTTGCATACAAATTGGAAAATTTACATAAATTACAGTAAGATCTTTTTTGATCCACCTCCTAGAGTGATGAACATTTAAAAAGAAATAAGGAAATGGGACCTAATTAAACTTAAAAGCTTTTACACAGCAAAGGAAACCATACACAAAATAAAAAGACAACCCTCTGAATGGGAAAAAAAATATTTGAAAGCAAATTGACTGACAAGGGATTAATCTCCAAAATATACAAATAGCTCATGCAGCTCAATGTAAAAACAAACAAACAAACAGCAATGCAATCAAAAAATGGGTGGAAGATCTAAATAGACATTTCTTCACAGAAGATATACAGATGGCCAAAAAGCACATGAAAAGATGCTCTACATCACTAATTAGAGAAATGCAAATCAAAACTACAAAGAGGTACTACCTCACACCAGTCAGAATGGCCATCATAAAAAAATCTACAAATTATAAATGTTGGAGAGGGTGTGGGAGAAAAGGGAACCCTCCTATACTGTTGGTGGGAATGTAAACTGGTTCTGCCATTATGGAGAACAGTATGGAGTTTCCTTAAAAAACTAAAGATAGCGCTACCATATGATCCAACAGCCCCACTCCTGTTCTGCAATCACAAAATATTTGCGGTGTTCAGGAGGACAATTAGCCTGAATAACATTAAATAATAACATTAAATAATTAAACATTAAATAATAACATTAAATGGATATACAGCATAATCAGTTACTAAAAACAGGCACGATTATTTTTCACTCTGCCTCTCTATAAGGGGCTTCAATTGGGTACTGAGCTTTACAGGCTTACCATTTAAAAATGATTTCTTATTCCTGCATAATCATAAAAGCTAATCAATCATTTCCACAGTAAAAAGCTAATTGATACATAATAATTCCAATTTATGTGTGTTTAACTATGTGTATATAAATAAAATTTAAATCAAAAGTGTCTATTGTGGTCTCTGTCAGTGTTATTATGATTAAAATTACCAATTTTCAAAATTCATCTCCAGGTTTTCCAGTTAACAGCATGATCAAGACATAAGTTTTGGTATACCAACTGCTTGTAATAGTAAGATGTTATCTCTTTCTCCTTTTGTAGTTTTTTTTTTTTTTTTAATAATTGCTCAGTCTTAATGGACTTGAGAACACGGGGAGGGGAAAGGGTAAGCTGGGATGAAGTGAGAGAGTAGCATTGACATATACACACTACTGAATGTATAAGAGATAGCTAGTGGAAAGCAGCTGCATTATACAGGGGAGATCAACTTGGTGTTTTGTGACCACCTAGAGGGGTGGGATAGGGAGGGTGGGAGGGAGACACAAGAGGGAGGAGATATGGGGATATATGTATACATATAGCTGATTCACTTTGTTATACAACAGAAACTAGCAAAACATTGTAAAGCAACTATACTCCAATAAAGATGTTAAAAATAATAATAATAATTTTTCAATATTGCTGTAATGTCAACAGTACTTTCCCAGTAAACAACTCCTTATGGTTTGGTGATAATAAAAATATTTCACAATTTACTTGTGAACCTTCTTGGAAATATTTCAACCCTTTCTCATTCAATCTTTTCTCATCCAGTAAGTAGAAGCTGACAGGTGCTATGCCTAGTTAGCTTTGCATACAAACTGCATTTTTATTAGAAAAATGTCCACCTATAATTTGATCCCTGTAATTTTCTTTCCTTAATCTAACTCCTAAATAGAAACATTTATTGAATGTCTGATTGTACTAGCCATATGCTAAGCACTGATTATGTAATTATGAAGAAAGCTAGTCTCTCCTTCAAGAATTCATAAACTAATGGAGTAGAAAGTAAAGTTGCAAATCTTGTAGTATATCATGTAAAACATGTAGTAAAAAAAGTAAATCACAACTAATAGTAGACAAATGCTTAATTTTGAGACTCCTCTTTAAGCACTTGAATGAAGCTCGCTAAGAACAATACCTTAGAAACCAAAGCAATCTAATGATTATAAGCTCATATATGTAGACCTCTCACACCCATATAACTTTCATAATGACTCTTTTGTATTTATTTCTCAAAATTTCTTTTTGAACCCATTAAAATGGACATTTATGTGTGTATTTGTTTGTATGAGTGTGTGCATTAGTGAACTCTTGCTGAAGAGGCACATCTGTTTCCGCATATTTAAAAACTTTAGTCTTTGGAAAGAAGTGAGTATAACAAAAATGTTTTAAGTCTGACTTTTAAAACTTTTCAGATTTCATTAATAAATCATTAATAAATGATGATAACTGAACTGGAAGCTTTTATGTTGATGATCTATTTTGAAGACTAAGCAGAGTTTCCTAAATTCTTGAGGATTCAAGCCCTCTTGAATTTTCTTCAATAAATTAAATTAAAATTGTTAATACTCCAATTTTAAAAGTTAAAATAGCATTAAAGTTAAGGCCCAATTAAAATTTTATAGGGTACTGTTGACTAAAATCCCCTATGTTTAAAGACTTTAGAATTCTTATAGGCAGCCCATCTGACTTAAATAGTCTAAGTAATATTAATATAATAAGACATGTTTAACGTTAAATGGACATACAGCATAATCAGTTATTAAAAACAGGCACAATTATTTTTCATTCTGCCCCTCTACTTGATTCCCATTATACCTTAGATAATAAGTTGAACAGCACAGGAGAGATATCATACAACAAACTACAATGCTGAAAATTTATGGCCTCCAAACCCACATGGTTTTCCAATGCCTTTTGGTATGTTCCATCCCTAATTAGTCTTTTCTTCTGCTCATCAAATTTTCTATTTCAAAATATCTCTGCTCTCTTTGATCTTCCTATCCTATAATCATGCCCACTTAATTTTATCAATGACCTCACTTCTAAATTTATAGAGAAAATAGTATCTGTTACAAATATGCAGCAAGGTCTCTCTCTGAAGGCCAATTGTGTATCTAAAATGGCTCTAGTTTCAAACACCACCTGCCTGATTTCATGAACTTCATGTTTCAGGAGTTCAGCAGCCCTGGAGGCATTGTCTAGCTATAGTGCTATTCTTTAATATACTTTCATGCATATAACAGTTTTCCTACTTTCTGAGCCTCTTATAGAGTATGAAGTAAAGAGTTTTGAAGATTAAAAAAAAAATTAGAATTCATCTTGAGTGGTTAGGGTTTTGGTTCTCCAATTTAGTTTTTCCTTCTTCTGTTTTTCTTCTTCAATTAATTTGTCTAACAACTTTCTTTTCACAGAGGAAATAATAATAAGCCAAAATGGATTCTGGGTGATGTCAGGTCAGGTGCTATCATGAAATCAGCAATCAGTTTACAGTGTGAAGATGAACTTGTCCAGGTTTCAGGTAGTAGCCAATAGGCTTTTTTGCTACAAATGCATACCAGTCACTGGGGACCATCAACAATCTATTTTTGTAATGCTTTGACCCCTCTCATTTATTAAGAATGGTCCGGTGACAGGAAATAATATCTGTGCTATTGAGGTCACTTGGTATATTTAAAACAAAAGAGAAGTAGTACATCTTACTTTTAAGATGTAAAAAATTACAACAGCCTTCAAATGTACGATATTACAAACAAAAGCCTTTCTTAGTTCTCTTTCAATTACTGTTTCTGTGAAAATTCTATTACAATGAATAGTTTCCTCAAAAGGTCCCTGAACATTAATTCAGAAGAGAAAGGAGCTTCTTTTTCTAGAAATGAAATGAGAGCTAGTTTTAGATTTCTGGCTCTCCTGACTAACTGTAATGTTTACCATCAAAAATATCATCTAACTATATATAGAAAACCCTAAGGACTCCACACAGAAACTACTAGAGCTAATAAATGAGTTCAACAAAGTAGCAGGATACAAGATTAAGATTCAGAAATAGGTTGCATTCCTTTACACTAAAAAAGAAATATCAGAAAGAAAATGTAAAAAAAAAAAAAAAAAACTTTTAAAATTGCACCAGGGCTTCCCTGGTGGCGCAGTGGTTGAGGGTCCACCTGCCGATGCAGGGGACATGGGTTCGTACCCTGGTCTGGGAAGATCCCTCATGCTGTGGAGTTGCTAGGCCTGTGAGCCATGGCCACTGAGCCTGTGCTTCTGGAGCCTGTGCTCCACAATGGGAGAGGCCACAACAGTGAGAGGCCCATGTACAGCAAAAAAAAAAAAAAATTGCACCAAAAATATAAAATACCTAGGAATAAACCTGACCAAGGAGGTGAAAGTCTTATATGGTGAGAACTATAAAACATTAATAAAGGAAATAAAGGAGGATTCAAAGAAATGGAAAGATATCCCATGCTCTTGGATCAGAAGAATTAATATTGTTAAAATGGCAATACTACACAAGGCAAGCCACAGATTTAACGTGATTACTATCAAATTACCCACAACATTTTCACAGAACTAGAACAAATAATCCAAAAATTTACATGAACCCTGAAAGGCCCAGAATTGCTAGAGCAATCCTGAGGGGGAAAAAAAAAAAAAAAACAAAGCAGGAGGCATAACCCTACCCAGACTTCAGACATTAGTACAAAGCTACAGTAATCAAAACAGTGTGGTATTCATACAAAAACAGGCATATGAATCAATGGAACACAACAGAGAGCCCAGAAAAAAACCTACACACCTATGGTCAATTAATCAACAAAGGAGGCAAGAATATCAAATGGTAAAAGAGAGTCTCTTCAGTAAGTGGTGCTGGGAAAGTTGGATAGCTGGATGTAAATCAATGAAGTTAGAACACACCCTCACATCATGCACAAAAAATAAACTCAAAATGGACTAAAGACTTAAACATAAGACATGACATCATAAAACTCCTAGAAGAGAGCACAGGCAAAACATTCTGACATAAATCTTACCAATGTTTTCTTAGGTCAGTCTCCCAAGACAATAGGAATAAAAACAAAAATGACCTAATCAAACTTACAAGCTTTTGCACAGCAAATAAAGCCAAAAAAAAAAAAAAAAAAAGACAACCTACGGAATGGAAGAAAATATTTGCATATGATGCTACAGCCAAGGCCTTAATCTCCAAAATATACAAACAGCTCATACACCTCAACAACAACAAAACAACCCAATAGAGAAAGCAGAAGACCTTAATAGACATTTCTCCAAAGAAAACATACAGATGGACAGTAGGCACATGAAAAGATGCTCAACATCACTAATTATTAGAGAAATGCAAATCAAAACTACAATGAGGTACCACCTCACACCAGTCAGAATAGCTAACATTAAAAAGTATTATACAAATAACAAATGCTGGAGAGGGTGTGGAGAAAAGGGAACCCTCTTACACTGTTGGTGGGAATGTAAGTTGGTACAGCCAATGGAAAACAGTATGGAGGTTCCTCAGAAAAGTTAAAATAGAATGACCTTATGATCCAGCAATCTCACTCATAGGAATATACCTAGACAAAACTATAATTCAAAAAGATACATGCACCCCTATTTTCATAGCAGCACTATTCATGATAGCCAAGACATGGAAACAACCTAAATGTCCACTGACAGATGAATGGATAAGGAAGATGTGGTACATATATAAAATGGAATACTACTCAGCCATAAAAAAGAACAAAATAATGCCATTTGCAGCAACATGGATTCAACCAGAGAGTATCATACTAACTGGAGTAGGTCAGAAAGAGAAAGACAAATATCATACTGTATCACTTATATGTAGAATCTACAATATGGCACCAATGAACCTATATACAAAACAGAAACAGACTCATAGACATAGAGAACAGACTTCTGGTTGCCAAGGGGGAGGAGGGGAGGCAGAGGAAGGGACTGGGAATTTTGGGTAGGTAGATGCGAACTATTACATTTAGGATGGGTAAACAACAAGGTCCTAATGTATATCACAGGGAACTATATTCAATATCCTGTGAGAAACCATATGGAAATTAATATAAAAAATGTATATATGTGTATAACTGAGTCACTTTGCTGTACAGCAGAGATTGGCACAACATTGTAAATCAACTATACTTCAATAAAAAAAAGAAAAAAGAAAATCATACAGAACCAGCAAAAAAAACAATAATAATAAAACAAAATATCATCTAACAATTGAATCTTACTACCCAGGAAACAACTAATTCATTAACAAAAAAATGACAGAAGCAAATAAAGAAAAAACACTAATTCATTAACAAAAAAATAACAGAAGCAAATAAAGAAAAACTGTTACTAAGGGAAGATACAGAACTCCTATATTAAATGTGTAAAATATCGTGAGTTTGGTTGTATGCTTTGACCCATTTATGAGCAAATTTGAACCAGATATTGTATTCAAACCAAGGAGAGATTAAGGAAACAGAAAAGATTATTTAGTATATAGGTCTTAAAAGTAAGATAGTTAAAGGTAGCGTTAGACAAGAAAAGCATGAGAAAATACAGCAGAAAGAATAAATTAATGCATATTAAACTGTTACTATCTGTGTTAGTGTTCCATGGATCTTGGGTGGGAGATGCCTACATCTACTGTAGTTGTCTAATTAATCTAGAGTCTTGGATAGAAGCTATCTCCTTCCAAAAAGTATCTATAGCTGGAGAAGTCCTAATAATGTTCAGTTTGAGGTCTCTGGTAGGGATCAACTTCCTGTGATTCTGTGAGAATAATATATTTCTTTTAATTGAGATATATAAATCCAAGGATTAATTCATTAGAATATCACTATTGTACTAATTGTTAATGTTTGATAGGATCCTCTCCTTCAAAATTCAAGAGCTGCTTTTCATTGATGTTTCTTACTGAGAACACAGTGTTTGGTAATTTAGGAAAAGCTGAGCATACCTTTTATTAATTAGACTATATATGTTGCATGATATTATTTCAGTATTTGCCCACGTCTGTTTGCAATAGTGTCGAGCTGAGAATAGGAAATATCTCTTGATGTGTCAACCATATGCTAACTCATAAAGGAAAAGTTATGCACAGAGGAATTGATCTTATTATCATTAAAGCCAGTGTAAATATCTTACACAGAAGTCAGCAAACTGCAGCCCACTCGCCAAATCTGACAGTGGCCTGTTGTAGTATGGTCCCACTTCCAAGTTTAACTCTTCATGAGTACTCTCTCTCAGCACTATGAAATCCTAAAAGTTCTCTTTACGTTATAGCTCCTCTCCAATCAAAGCTCAAAGATTCTATTCATTAAAATTCACATTTGACTCCCTATGTGGTTTCTTTTTCATGATTGGACTCAGGCTGATACACTAGCCAAAGTTTGTGGTGAGTGCAATGAATTATCTGGGACTATTTGCCTATGGTAAAGGATATTATTCTGATAAAGTGAGATCTATTACAATATGTCCTGCTTAATATTTTCCTGTTTCAGTCCTCACATATGACCCATGAACAAACACATTAAATCTAGGTAACTGAAAGGAGTTTCTGATAAAATTATTTATGGCAGGAATAGCTTGCAAGCAGAGGCTAGACAGTTATGAGTTTTCTCTTTATCATATAATGGAAAAAGAGATTCCAGGCTTTAAATATTACAATAATGTATGGAAATATATGAGAAATTGCAACAGAATTTCATTGGAGGTAAGCTTATTTATAGAGAAACATGGTGTTACTTTCAGTAAGCAACAGAGAAAACATCAATCTTAAAAAACAAACAAACAACCAAAAAAAACACCCTAAAAACCTAAAACCAAGTTAGCAGATGCATCTAATAGTTTGGTGTTTGAGGGTACTGCCTTATGCAAGATGAGTCAAGAGTGAGACTATAGTGAGCTTCTACTTTCTAATGATTATCACGCATTGAGCCAGAACTGCAGTGGCTTGTCCAGATCTCCCATAT
This sequence comes from Tursiops truncatus, assembly GCF_011762595.2. NCBI lineage: Eukaryota > Metazoa > Chordata > Mammalia > Artiodactyla > Delphinidae > Tursiops > Tursiops truncatus. The sequence goes on from NC_047041.1 coordinate 35,809,847, forward strand.
AAGAGCTAAAAATATTCATGATAATTAGAAAGGGAAAAAGGAAGGAAGAAAGAATTCAGAGCTTGTATCCAATAGGAGACTTATGTCACTGGCACAGCCGTAGAGCCTCCCAAGTGGGAGGCTCAAGGGGCCTCAGAGGAGTGTACTATTTCCCAGACAGGGTCTTGGGCCATAGCTTTGAGAAGGTTTCAATTAGATTTTTATGGGAACTGAGACTGTCAAATATTGGCTCCCACAAAATAATTTGTCAACAATGTAATTATGAGCTTATTTTTAGTACAGTAAGGGAGAGAACTGTCTTGATAGATTCTTAGTGTCTGAGGCAATGTTGGGCAAATTTGGAATATTTACATGGTTTTCAATTCTGTTGTAAAGTGGGTATTCCAACATGAAGGCTTGATTAGGATTGAGAAAGGATCATGAGAGAATTGGTTGGGGCTGGTGAACACAGAAAGAGAAGGATTTTAAGGCAAGGGTTTTTAAGAGGCTTGGGAATAAACAGTTGTTTAATGCTGTCTATAGCATAGAGACTGAAGTTTGCTGTTGACTTAAAATTTTTGGCAGGAAGTTGTTAAAGAAAACTTTTTCATGACACTTGTTAAAAGCAGTAAGAATGACTTTATTAAAGAGTGACTATTGCAATGGGGGGTTTGTAGGAGAGAGAGATTAAGCTTAACTCTGCATACAACAAGGACAAGTGAGAATTTATAGACAAGGCACAGGGTGGGGGTCTGTGGATGGAAAATTACTAAGAGGAAACATCAGGAGTACGGAGGATTCTGGCTAAACCAACTTTATAGGATCCTTGTTGAAGGAAGGCCAGCATGCTAAGATATCCAGGGATAAGGAATTTGATCAGATGAGGAGGGTGATGAGACAGCAAGGGTGGGGGATTTTTGTTAAGTCATCTCTATTCAGCAGGATTCTTGCTAAAACTGGACTAACTGGGCAAAGGACAGAATCCAAGGCCTAGTAGAGGCCCAAGAGGGCTAAGAGGAGCTGGACTCAACTTTGGTCAAAGAGAGAGTCTTTGCAAGGGTGGCTAGGGGAGTTGGAGTGGGTATGTGTAATGGACAGTGAAGTCATTGACAATTGTTTATCTTTCTTATAAGAGTTTCCTGAAATAGTTGAGTCAGGTTGTTAGAGATGGTGGAATAATAAAATTATGTTAGTGTCTATAGTTGAAAGTTAAAGTCTTATAATGTAAATATGTTGCGTGCAGGTAGTTGATTTCTATTTTCAAAACTCATGTAGATACCATTTGGCAATCCAAATCAAGGGGAATAAGAACACATTTCAGTGCCTCACTTCAGGGCTCATCATTTGGGAGTGGAGAAGGTCCCTTTAATCCCACCTTGTATCCTGAAGTTGGATGTTGAGCTAAGTGTCTCAAAACTCATTTTTTTTTAACATTTTTGTTTTGACATACTATAAATATGGTATAGCCCCTTACTTTAGAATTAAGATGCACATTGCAAAAATTAACATGCATGATAAATGAAGCACTGTTCATAGGTAGTTTATAAAGATGTTTTTCTCAAGAAAAACGTGCACGAGGATGATGAAATTTTAAGTGTACTCTCTGACTATAAAGAAAGTGGGCAGATTCCCAGGTTTCCCCGGATTCTAAGATTTCAATAAAAACTGCCAAAAAAGAAATGAAAGAAGTTTTTTGGTTTCTTTCCCCCATGGATGTCAATTCTTTTGTAGCACAGAGAAGCAGACTAAGGTCCTTAATCGTCATTATTACTCTAAAACTTGGAGGTGGCTACATGATTAAAGTTTTATTTTAACTTGAAGACTCTACTATAGCAAAGCATTTAGAGAACTCATTGAAATGCCTAACTCTGTCAGGTTGCTCCCATTAGCTAGACACATTCATTGTCAATGAAAATGAGGAAGAAGCAAAATTTGTGTTTTGACATGCAAATGAGTCCCCTAAGCTCCTTACTTTGCTTCAGAATTTATGTATCTCAGCTGTCACAACACCACTTCCTGAAGCAAAGTAGGTGTGTTGTGGCAACTCTTAATATAGGGATTCTAAAGTTAAACAAGTTGTGTGATGTGGCTATTTGTACTACATGACATGCAAAACATTCACCCAGGCTACTGCTCGAATCTAAGGGATTTAGAAGGACAGGCCTAAATGAAAAGGAGTTACCATGCTAAATCAGAACTATGGTCCATCTAGCATAGCAGTGAGTAACTAACATAATTTTTAAATACCTTTAGGTTTGCCCTTCCTCAAGCAATACTGAAGGTAGACTCTCAGGACATCAGATGTATGGAGGCAACATGTATGGAGAAACATCATCGTCAAGTTTCAGCTATAGTAGTCTGAACATCCTAGTGAGTTACACTGGTTATGTCTCACAAACCATTTTCTGTAGAGAGTTTTATTGTAATTTTTTTTTTTTTTTTTTTTTTTTTTTTGCTTTCAATACTTTTTATAACATTATACCAATTGAGACACTATGGTACCATTTAAGGGATAGACACATTCATCATTAAAACGTGGAGATCCAAAGAACAGACCTATTCATATAAAAGAATAATGTGTGACAATGTCAACACCGCAGATGAGTTTTTCAAATTCTTTTTCAAATTCTTTTCCTCTTTATGTTGTTACATAATATTGAGCAGAGTTCCCTGTGTATAATCTTCTAATAGATGAGAAAATTGAAGTTTGGAGAAGTCAAGAAACTAACCAAGGTCTCAACCAAGTGGCAGAGTAAAAATTCAAATCATATTTGCATTTTTCACCCAAGAATTCCCCAATTTCCTCCTTAAAGTCCTCTTTATCTAGAATGTTCTTCCCCATCATTTTAATTTGACTAAAACTTAATCTCTCTATGAAATATATAAATAAATATCTACATACTTATATCTGTATCCATGTATATCCTTTCCGATAAACTGTCCCTAACTTCCTACAAATGAGTTACTGCTTCTCCTTGATGGTCTCATATTCTTAATATGTTTAACACATCATAATAGTTAAGTTTATATCACTAGATAGCACGCTCCTTGATGGCTAGAATAGTCATTCTCAGTCCTTAATCATGATTATACTCCAGTTGGCTAACATTGATTTGTCATGCAGAAGGTACTAAATAAAAGTTTAATTTATGAATGATTGAACTAATGTCTCAATTATGTTGTAGGACAAGCTGTACCACTTTATTAGCTCTGGTAAATCTTAATTTCTTGGTTTTTAAAATAAATGTGGCATTGTAGTCTAGCTGCCATTCATGTGGCCTGGTCATGTAATTTAAGACTTACATGACTCATCAGTTTCCTTTTAAGTTATACTAGGACTCACTCAGGTCCCCTCCAGGTTTTTAGTTATCCATGTTACTCATCCATATAATATGTATTCCAGTCTCTCCCAACCTTAGCCTGCAACAACATATGGAACGCTCAACAGACAACTTATAGAGCTCGATATTCATGACCCTGTGCTATTTTTTAAACATTTATGTGGGGGTGGATGTAGAGACGCTAGATAAAATGAATCAAGTTGAACACTAAATATGTTTCTCTCAACTACTCTGAGCAGAATACTACAGGATTTTACTGAGTGATAGTACTAAATTCAACATTAGACAAATAAACACAGTTGAAATTCAGTGAATTGTATGACCTAGGATAAACAAAATTAAATCTCTTGAGCCTCACTTTTCCTATATAAAAATAGGAAGAAAAATAAATGTATTATTAATGTGAAAATTAATAATATAATGCACATGAACTCTGTACTCCACAGATGGTACTCAACATTAGGGTCCTTTCTCTCATTCTTTTCCATTTTAAGAGGTCTCTTTCTTCAGAATTTCTCATTTATAATAGCCTTTGTGGTAGGTAAAGCCAAAATAAGTATTGTCATTTTTTAAACTTTTCCCTCCAGTTCTACACATTATTAAGTTATTGATAGTCTTCTCCCTTTCACTTTTTGTCCCAAAATTTCATATCAAAAGTGCTCATCATTGGCTTCCCTGGTGGCGCAGTGGTTGAGAGTCCTCCTGCTGATGCAGGGGACACGGGTTCGTGCCCCGG